>NC_041220.1:98328639-98337002 GCF_002837175.3 Physeter macrocephalus | reverse complement strand
TATTCCATGCAAATGGAAATCAAAAGAAAGATGGAGTAGCAATTCTCATATCAGACAAAATAGACTTAAAAACAAAGATTATTACAAGAGACAAAGATGGACACTACATAATGATCAAGGGCTCAATCCAAGAAGATATAACAATTGTGAATATTTATGCACCCAACATAGGAGCACCTCAATACATAAGGCAAATACTAACAGCCATAAAAGGGGGAATCGACAGTAACACAATCATAGTAGGGACTTTAACACCCCACTTTCACCAATGGACAGATCATCCAAAATGAAAATAAATAAGAAAACACAAGCTTTACATGATACATTAAATGAGATGGACTTTGTTGATATTTATAGGACATTCCAGCCAAAAACAACAGAATACACATTCTTCTCAAGTGTTCATGAAGCATTCTCCAGGATAGATCATATCTTGGGTCACAAATCAAGCCTTGGTAAATTTAAGAAAATTGAAATTGTATCAAGTATCCTTTCTGACTACAACGCTATGAGACCAGATATCAATTACAGGAAAAAATCTGTAAAAAATACAAACACATGGAGGCTAAACAATACACTACTTAATAACCAAGAGATCACTGAAGAAATCAAAGAGGAAATCAAAAAATACCTAGAAAAAAATGACAATGAAAACACGACGACCCAAGACCTATGCGATGCAGCAAAAGGAGTTCTAAGAGGGAAGATTACAGCAGAACAATCCTACCTTAAGAAACAAGAAACATCTCAAATAAACAACCTAACCTTACACTTAAAGCAATTAGAGAAAGGAGAACAAAAAAACAGCAAAGTTAGCAGATGGAGAGAAATCATAAAGATCAGATCACAAATAAATGAAAAAGAAATGAAGGAAATGACAACAAAGATCAATAAAACTAAAAGCTGGTTCTTTGAGAAGATAAACAAAATTGATAAACCATTAGCCAGACTCATCAAGAAAAAAAGGGTGAAGACTCCAATCAATAGAATTAGAAATGAAAAAGGGGAAGTAACAACTGACACTGCAGAAATACAAAGGATCATGAGAGATTACTACAAGCAAATATATGCAAATAAAATGGACAACCTGGAAGAAATAGACAAATTCTTAGAAATGCACAACCTTCCAAGACTGAACCAGAAGAAAAAGAAAATATAAAGCAACCAATCACAAGGACTGAAATTGAAACTGTGATTAAAAATCTTCCAACAAACAAAAGCCCAGGACCAGATGGCTTCACAGGTGAATTCTATCATACATTTAGAGAAGAGCTGACATGTATCCTTCTCAAACTTTTCCAAAATATAACAGAGGGAAGAACACTCCCAAACTCATTCTATGATGCCACCTTCATCCTGATAGCAAAACCAGACAAATATGTTACAAAGAAAGAAAACTACAGGTTATTATCACTGATGAACAGAGAAGCAAAAATCCTCAACAAAATACTAGCAAATAGAATCCAACAGCACATTACAAAGATCAGACATCATGATCAACTGGGGTTTATCCCAGGAATGCAAGGATTCTTCAATATACACGAATTAACCAATGTGATACACCATATTAACAAATTGAAAGAGAAAAAGCATATGATCATCCCAATAGATCCAGAGAAAGGTTTGGACAAAATTCAACACCCATTTATAATAAAAACCCTCCAGGAAGTAGGCATAGAGGGAACTTTCCTCAACATAATCTAGAGCTAGTCAATGAATTCGGGAAAGTAGCAGAATACAAAGTTAATGCACAGAAATCTCTTGCATTCCTATACACTAATGATGAAAAATCTGAAAGTGAAATTAAGAAAACACTCCCATTTACCATTACAACAAAGAGAATAAAATACCTAGGAATAAACCTACCTAAGGAGACAGACCTGTATGCAGAAAATTATGACACTGATGAAAGAAATTAAAGATGATACAAATATATGGAGAGATATACCATGTTCTTGGATTGGAGGTATCAACTTTGTGAAAATTATTCTAGAACCCAAAGCAATCTACAGATTCAATGCAATCCCTATCAAATTATCACTGGCATTTTTCACAGAACTAGAACAAAAAATTTTACAGTTTGTATGGAAACACAAAAGACCCGAATAGCCAAAGCAATCTTGAGAAAGAAAAACGGAGCTGGAGGAGCCAGGCTCCCAGGCACCAGACTATACTACAGAGCTACAGTAATCAAGACAGTATGACACTGGCACAAAAACAGAAATATAGATCATTGGATCAGGAGAGAAAGAAGAGAGATAAACCCACACACATATGGTCACCTTATCTTTGATAAAGGAGGCAAGAATATACAATGGAGAAAAGACAGCCTCTTCAATAAGTGGTGCTGGGAAAACTGGACAGCTACATGTAAAAGAATGAAATTAGAACACTCTCTAACACCATATGCAAAAATAAGCTCAAAATGGATTAAAGACCTAAATATAAGGCCAGACACTATCAAACTCTTAGAGGAAAACATAGGCAGAACACTCTAGGACATAAATCACAGCAATATCCTTTTTGACCCACCTCCTAGAGAAATGGAAATAAAAACAAAAACAAATAAATGGGACCTAATGAAACTTCAAATGTCTTGCACAGCAAAACAAACCATAAACAAGATGAAAAGACAACCCTCAGACTGGGAGAAAATATTTGCAAACGAAGCAACTGCCAGAGGATTAATCGCCAAAATTTACAAGCAGCTCATTCAGCTCAATATCAAAAAAAACCAAAAAAACCCAATCCACAAATGGGCAGAAGACCTAAATAGACATTTCTACAAAGAAGATATACAGATTGCCAACAAACACATCAAAAATTGCTCAACATCATTAATCATTAGAGCAATGCAAATCAAAACTACAATGCGAGATCATCTCACACGGGTGAGAATGGCCATCGTCAAAAAAATCTACAAACACTAAATGCTGGAGAGGGTGTGGAGAAAAGGGAACCCTCATACACTGTTGGTGGGAATGTAAATTGATACAGCCACTATGGAGAACAGTATGGAGGTTCCTTAAAAAAGTAAAAATAGAACTACCATACAACCCAGCAATCCCACTACTGGGCATATACCCTGAGAAAACCATAATTCAAAAAGAGTCATGTACCACAATGTTCATTGCAGCTCTATTTACAATAGCCAGAGCATGGAATCAACCTAAGTGTTCATCGACAGATGAATGGATAAAGAAGATGTAGCACATATATATCATCAAATATTACTCCGCCATAAAAAGGAACAAAATTGAGTTATTTGCAGTTAGGTGGATGGACCTACAGTCTGTCATACAGAGTGAAGTAAGTCAGAAAGAGAAAAACAAATACCGTATGCTAACACATATATATGGACTCCAAAAAAAAAAAAATGGTCATGAAGAACCTAGGGGTAAGATGAGAATAAAGATGTAGTCCTACTAGAGAATGGACTTGAGGACATGGGGAGGGGGAAGGGTAAGCTGGGACAAAGTGAGAGAGTGGTAGTGTATATATGGACATATATACGCTACCAAATGTAAAATAGATAGCTAGTGGGAAGCAGCCGCATAGCACCGGGGGATCAGCTCAGTGCTTTGTGAACAGCTAGAAGGGTGGGAGGGAGGGAGACGCAAGAGGGAAGAGATATGGGGATATATGTATATGTATGTGATTCACTTTGTTATAAAGCAGAAACTAACACACAATTGTAAAGCAATTATACTCCAATAAAAACGTTAAAAAAATAAATAAAATTGATAACCAAGAAGGACCTACTGTATAGCACAGGGAACTCTACTCAATACTCTGTAATAATCAAAATGGGAAAAGAATTTGAAAAAGAATAGTACATGTATATGTATAACTGAATCACTTTGTTGGGCACCTAAAACTAACACAACATTGTTAATCAACTGTACTCCAATATAAAATAAAAAGTTAAAAGAAAGATATCATAAAGTGTTCTTCACATGACATCTACTAAATAAACATGACTTTTTTTCTGAAAAAGAAAGAAAAGGGAACACTCTTGCACTGTTGGTAGAAATGCAAATTGATACAGCCACTATGGAGAACAGTATGGAGGTTCCTTAAAAAACTAAAAATAGAATTGCCATATGATCCAGCAATCCCACTACTGGGCATATACCCTGAGAAAACCATAATTCAAAAAGAGTCATGTACCAAAATGTTCATTGCAGCTCTATTTACAATAGCCAGGACATAGAAGCAACCTAAGTGTCCATTAACAGATGAATGGATAAAGAAGATATGGCACATATATACAATGGAATATTACTCAGCCATAAAAAGAAACGAAATTGAGTTATTTGTAGTGAGGTGGATGGACCTAGAGTGTGTCATACAGAGTGAAGTAAGCCAGAAAGAGAAAAACAAATACTGTATCTAACACATATGTATGGAATCTAAGAAAAAAAAAAAAAACAGGTCATGAAGAACCTAGGGGTAAGTGGGGAATAAAGACACAGACCTACTAGAGAATGGACTTGAGGATATGGGGGGTGAGGGGTAAGCTGTGACAATGTGAGAGAGTGACATGGACATATATATACTACCAAACGTAAAATAGCTGGTGGGAAGCAGCCGCATAGCACAGGGAGATCAGCCCCCGGTGGTTTGTGACCGACCACCTGGAGGGGTGGGATAGGGAGGGTGGGAGGGAGGGAGACGCAAGAGGGAAGAGATATGGGAACATATGTATATGTATAACGGATTCACTTTGTTATAAAGCAGAAACTAACACACCATTGTAAAGCAATTATACTCCAATAAAGATGTTAAAAAAAAAGAAATTGAAGTTTCAGACTTTATTTAGCTCCCACACACAAAAATATGTAATATCCTTGATGATGCCGTAGCATTATTATCTTTGAAAGTAGCGATATTTTTACGCTAGAGGCTCCAAAATGTATGAAGTCATTGCTGTATATTGATATATTGAAATGAGTCCTTGGTGCTTTTGTCTTGGTGTCTGTTGAAACAGTTTATTATCTGAGTTCTAATTGCATTCTTTCTGGGTAAATGAACTTTTGCAGATGACCTACATGCCTAGAAAAGTAATGATGGTATGAAGTCAGATTTCTTTCTTGCCCAGGTATATGTAGCCTCATAACACTATGCTTATACCCATGAAACAAACTTACTCTTGCTTAGAATCTGAAATTCAGTTGCTCAACAGTTAAAATTCACAGTACAAGGTCAATCATTATGGATGATACTAGCTTGGAGCTAAGCCTCCTCCTTGTCTTTGTTTGCATGTCAGTGGGATTTCTCTGTGAGCGTAAACCCCATCAATATCCATCCAAGGAAACTAGCTTGAAGAATAATTGAGAGTGCATGATCAAACAAAGGTTTTTGTACTTTCAGAATAAATTTCAGGAATGCAAAGTAAATATCCCATTTCAGCAACTAAATGCAAATGTTTATATAGTAGCGTAGACTACAAATATGGACTCTTTCATCAAATGTCAGTAACAGTGGTTATAATAGCTGTCGTTCCCCAGGAGAAGCAATATAGTATAGTTGTTATAAGCATAGGTTGCTCAGTGGTTTCTCTCACAATCCTGCCTCTGCTATTTTTTTTGGGGGGGGCAAGTTTTCTTAACCTCTTTCTGACTCAGTTTACTTTCCTAATGAATGCAGATGATGAAAATCATGCATGATCGTAATGAGACTTAAATATGAAAATGGATTTAAATGTCTTAGCCACAGTGAACAGCATATATTGAGTTCTCAGTAAATATTAAGTTTAAATCTTATCCTGTAATGCATTGTAAAATGCAGTTTTCTAGCAGATCTGAAATACATCATAGAGGTCAAGTAATATTCTGTACTCTTTGTATTGAACACCAAGTTTCACGTTATCCTGAGTCTTATTACAAGAGTCCTGAGTTTTTCTTCATTCATATGTTATTGCCATGAATAGAAATTTCCCCTGGGGGCATTATGGTTGGGCAATACTTGAGCACCCACAGCACAGAAAAGCAGGGGAGATACGCTTTTCCACAGATTCCATTCCATTTATCATTTTCATTAATTTACAAGAAAAATTATTTGGCATATTTTCTATTTGCTCTTTTTTCCTTTACCGATCTTACATATAGATAGCTGCTTGAAAAGGAAACAAAAAAATTAGTTCTTGTTAATTATTGTCAAATTATTCACAGATGTGCTCAATACTATTGATGACATCTTAATAGTATCTAAGTGAGATGTGCTTTTAACTTAAAAAATGGTGCCCAACAATTTATAATAATAATAATAATGAGAGAGGGAAGCAGATAGAGAGTGGAAGAAGAGGAGGAAGGGGAGGAAAAGAAGAAGAAGAAGAAAATGAGGGAGAAGAGGTGGAGGAGGAGGGGAAGAAGAAGAACAATAAGAAAGAGGAAGAGAAAAGGAGGGGAAGAGAGATAAGAGAAGATAAATACCCCAAGTCTGATATTTGGAAGTTAAAAGTAAGAATATGTTTAAACATCTTTTCCTCTCACCTGGAATTTGATTTGGTGAAAGTCAAATCATCATCTTCTTCTGGAAGCTATTATGTTAAAAATGCTTATATAAGTCGAAAAGATTCAATTAAATTCCATTCTACAGATAATTAATGAAACATATGTATTCAATTTCCTGTGAGATTTAAAAAAAATGTATTTTTGTTTATTGTAAAATTAAAGTAAAGTGGGTTTTGAGTCACATTTAGGTTCAAATCCCAGCTCCAACATATGTGACTTTCCCTTGGGAAAGTAACCGTTTCTTCTTGTACATAATGGAGGTAAAGTATTCTATTTTAAAGGCTTGTTTTAAAGAAAAGTCAAACAATGTATTTGAAGTACTGAGAAGGCCAGATACACACCAGATTTGTAATATATTTTAGTTTTCTGTCTGCCTGCCTTCAAGAAACTTGGATTTTCCTTGATGTGATACAGCATGAGCATCTGATACTTTTAATCCACTACCAGTTTGTATGTGGTTATGGAGCAAGACGAGCTACTCAGTAAGGCATGCAGAGAACTTAGGAAAAGGACCATGCTGGAGCCTCAAGGACCAGAAGGGACTGGGGTTGGTGGCTGAAAGGAAAAGAGGGGGAGCCTTTGCAGAAAGGGAGATTGTTGTTTAAGCAGGGCAATGAAATCAGAGGCAGCTAGGAAAGATGAAGAAGAGGCTAACATTTCTTAATCTCTTATGGTTGAAAAACATCATACACAGCTTCTTTGGCAGAATTGTTGGTTCAGATGATGACAAGAGGACAATGCTCATCTGATGCAGTAAAATCACCAAATATGAACCTAGGAAAACAATGCCATTGTTGATAGCTCCCGCAGGAGGCTTCCTTCCTGGTTATTCCCACTGCATAAATATTCTTCACTCACATACATACATGGTTACATCCCTTATGTGTTTGCAATCTTTGTTTAAACTGCAGTTTCTCAGTGAGGTCTAAAGTGAATACCTAATTTAGAATTACAACTCCACCCCAGCTTAGGGCTCCTCAGTAAGGTAAGTGTCTTCATTAATTTCTGTGTTGATAGGGATCTTGATTTGTTAAGCAGTTTGGTGCACTCTTACTTCTATACAATCTATAAGAAATGAGTTTTGGAGAACATTTTTCTTATTTGGAAGTATATATACCTGGTATGTATCCTCAAATATCTATACACGTCTTAGACGTGCTGCATCATTATTACCACACTTGAAGAGGCTTGGGTCTTCTAGAACAAGTACTTTAGTCAAGTACTTTCTTTTCTACCTTAGTCAAGTACTTTATTTTCTCCATTCATTTTCTCTTTCTTTTCCTGGTTTAAGAAATGTCTTTGACCATTTTCAGCAATTTACCCATTTTCAAATATCAGCTTCTAACCCTGCTTTACCTCTTCCATATATATCCATGCTCCAAACTCTTATTGTAAACATAGTTAGTTTCAGGAGAATATCTTTTAATTCGATGGTTTTCAAAGCATGGTCCCTGGTGGTTTCTGAGGCTCTTTCAAGAGGTCTTTTGGATCAAAACACTTCAAAATAAAATTAAAATCTTATTTGTCTGTTTCACCCTCTTGCTCTGCAATAAGGCAGCATTAAACCCATACCTATTGATGAATTAGGTTCTGCAATACAGCTCAGAATATCATATCCTGTGGCTTTAAATGGGGTAGAAAAAAGAGAAAAAAAACACCACATCCATGTTTTCCAAATAGAATGAGCAGAAGAAGAAAAAGTGTAATTGTAAAACTGGGTTAAAAAAGTGTAATTTCAAAGTCAGATAAAAATGTAAATTGATACAGCCATTATGGAGACCAGTATGGAGGTTCCTTAAAAAACTAAAACTAGAACTACCATACGACCCAGCAATGCCACTACTGGGC
>NC_041220.1:98316427-98328451 GCF_002837175.3 Physeter macrocephalus | reverse complement strand
CCTACTAGAGAATGGACTTGAGGATACAGGGAGGGGGAACGGTAAGCTGGGACAAAGTGAGAGAGTGGCATGGACATATATACACTACCAAACATAAAATAGATAGCTAGTGGGAAACAGCCGCATAGCACAGGGAGATAAACTCGGTGCTTTGTGACCAGCTAGAAGGGTTGGAGGGAGGGAGATGCAAGAGGGAAGAGACATGGAGACATATGTATATGCATAACTGATTCACTTCGTTATAAAGCAGAAACTAACACACCATTGTAAAGCAATTATACACCAATAAAGATGTTTTAAAAAAAAAGTCAGATAAAAAAGATCTAGTGTAAAACTTTGAGAAATAGATTACCAAAATGTTTGTTTCAGTCAGAGGAGTTCCTGTCCTAATTATTAACACCTAATCATGATACTTCAGTCTTTGACTATGTTTCCTGATTGCCCCATTGTCAATGATACATGGGGTGTTAGGCTGAGAACAAAGTTAAGACAAGGTGTCAACTACCACATCTGGAATGGATTGAACCCGCCTTCTACCCCTATTGTTAACACCCTCTTTACACCTTTCTTTTGATACTACCTAGGCCAGGAAGGGGTGAATTGGTGGACAGGTAAGACTGTACAGCTGGAAGTACTTGTCTACTGTATTTATAACCTTTGTGATGGGAAGAATTATTCTATATTATGGATAGAATTGATTTCTGCTTCTGTGCACAGTTTCATCTACTTAATTGTCAGTCCACTCTCCTTTGCCACATGTGTCCCCAAATAATTCAATGGGACAACAACAATCAAATAAAATACATTGAGTCCCTGTTTTATAGATAAAATGAGAACTCTTATATCAAAAAACATATTGAGAGATTAAACAAGCACAGGGCCTAGATTTTGAACAGCTTTCCAGAAAGATAATGGGATTATACTGAGTCACATTTTTTCTTTTAAAGTTCTCCTTATACATCACCTGTTCATACTTGCAAGGCAGCTTGAGTGGTGTAAGAGGGAGACTGTAATCTAAAAGGAAAAAAAAAAACTCTACTCACACCAAGGATGTACCTAAGATTCCAGCTGTCCTGGTCCAACGCTGTAAAAAATGTAACATTAAGGGACTATGGAGAGAGCCTTGTTTCTGTGGGTACTGAGAGCCAGCAGATATAAGTTGTCCAAGTCATGACATTTACCAGGCAAAAGTGGCCCTTCATTTCTGTAGGTGCCATTTTCTTCGAGTGTAAAGTAAGAAGGATTCTAAGCTCCTATGCAGATCTGAAAGTCCTATAACTTTAAGTAAATATGTACTTTTAAGCCCATGGATATGGTGGAAATGCCAGCTACAGGCACTTGTCCTCAGAAGCACATCAGTCTGTGATGATGGGTCTGTTTTGAGCTAAGCTGTCACTCTGATTTCTGTCTCCCAGTCCCTGTCCCTGCAGCCACTCAAAGGACAGACCCACTCAACTGTGCAACAGAAACCAAAGAGAAGTGACAGTCATGCAGAGGCCTCAGCCACCAACACGTGTCTTGCAGGGCGTTGCCATAAGCATTCAACCCTTGGAGCCACAAGGGCAATAATAAGTCAAAAGAGGCAAATGCATCTATTTAAAAATATGGCTGGCTGACACTTTATAGTGTATCTTGAAAGAAAAAGAGAAATTCAATGATCTAAAATGATGGCAAAATGGATACCTAAAAGATCATATATTCTTTGGATACTTTTGGTTTCACTGTAGGACACTAATATTTCCAAATAAGAGGAATATAATTGGTATTTACTTCCTTTGTCATTCAGCGGATTCATATTAATCAAATAAATTCTTCAGAATGCATTTTGATGTAACCTGACTCCATAGAACCTTTATTGCAACTTAGCCTTCCTTTAAATGTTTGATTGCAATATGTGACTGATATTTTTAATCAAAACCACATTCATTTGTGTACCCTAAATCCCCTACAGCCCTCATTAAAAATGAAGTCTTCTGTCTTAT
This sequence comes from Physeter macrocephalus, assembly GCF_002837175.3. Lineage (NCBI taxonomy): Eukaryota > Metazoa > Chordata > Mammalia > Artiodactyla > Physeteridae > Physeter > Physeter macrocephalus. The sequence goes on along the minus strand of NC_041220.1, from coordinate 98,326,469 downwards.
AACTCCTGAGGTCATTGAATTTCGCAAACTCACCTTTACCCCTTCCTGAATTTTATTTTACTACTTGGTCAACAGGAACTGTTTGCTGCATTTGGAGATTTTAGGTCTTATTTGTCCAGTGTAAAAGTTGGCACTGAATCCTAAACTAGATTTGCCACATGGGCTTTATGGGGAGATTCTAGGTGAAATGAAATATTTTGCAAAGATAATAATACTCTCATAGTCTCCATGTAGTAAATTGTCAAGTGTAGTGACAGTCTTTAATAGCATTTGCTCCTTTTATTTTTTTAGCAGTGAGCAATAAATTTTTTCTCCTACTCCTAACACACATGTAAGTTGACCATTATTTTCTGATGAGAGGGATTTGTTTTGCTTAGACACATAAAGCCTTTTAAAAATAAATATATATATATACACACAAGGCATATGAAAAGGCATATCTCTATGTGACGGTATAAACTGGCTGACTGCTTTAATCATCTGTATTTTCCAATTTTCTCTTATTATACATTATTTACAAAGTTTCTCTAGAGAAGATTCTTCAGATGTTGTACACATTTATACACATCTATTGCTGAAAATTTCTCCAAATAACAATGGACGATGCTAGGATATTTTTGATTGTTGGCATAGATCCTCACAAGAAGCTGAGAGTGGATTCAGAGGTAAAAGAATTGGAATCTAAAAGCAACACAGAGGATGTTTTCTTAGATGCCCATGATTAGGAACATTTTCTCCCTTCCTTTACCTTCCAAATCATAGCAGGTTAATGACATTGCCTCCATAGGGAAGCATGTGCCTGCCATCTCAACAGTTGGAAGAATTAACTTGACTTCCAAGGGAAGCTGCACAGTAGTTCCAAGCAATAAAGAGCCTGGAGCCCAAGAATGAGAAACAATTAGACATCACTTTATTAATGCTTAATGATGCAGAGCAGGCATACAGCAGAGCTGATTTGTGTTCTGTCTTGGCCAATGATTCTCACATAATGCCAGTGTGCTATTATAAATGTCTCTGCTCTGTTGGCTATGGATCAAAGAAGCCAGGAGATGAAATTATCTGGGGAACCTTAGTATGACATATTGGAGAAAAACCAGAAAATGAGCAGTGTGGATTCCACTGTCGATCTCAGTGCAGGTTGGGGAAATGTTATATACTTTTTATATTTGGTTTCCTAAGCCTAATTCTTAATAGGCATGGTTAAATCCCACTGAGAATTTCTGTTCCTAATAATGCATTAAGCATCTCAGTTGGAAGTTTCCATAAAACATTTTCCCCTCCTTTTTTCCCTATCATACTGCAGTGAAAAAGGATTAAGAATATACTGCACAGGTGCAAGTTGCAGCTGTTGAGGGTAAACTCTGTTCTACTATATTAATTCATATCCCACCAGGGGAATTGGAGAATAGTTTAGTTCCCATAAAAAGAAAAAAAAAAAGGTGTCTTCATCAAGAAAGAAAGAAATTTCTTATCCAGAGTATAACACTGTTTCTGGCCAGAGGGGTCTTTATAAATACAATTTCCTAACCCAGTCAAACAATCATAGAAATAAAAACTCCTTGGCTTTGGTTAAAATTTATTTATTTAAAGTTATATATATGTGTGTGTGTATGGTGTATGTGTACACATATACAGTATGCTGTACATATATGGTATACTGACACATACACACAAAACCTCAAAAAGCTACATTTTAATAAAATGTTTAGTGATCAAGGCCAAATAAGCAGAATCACATAATCAGAGCCTTTTATTGTGCTTAACTCCTGGGACAAAAAATATCAATGACAAAATATACATTTATATTACTTATTCATTTCAAAAGTAGACAATATATCAAGGCATCCTTGCCATAAAAATATAGTTCCATCTTCTTTATTTCCTGTAGTCTCATGTATAACTGTGTATGTTTATTGCTTGTGTTCACAGCCATGACCTCCAATATATAAGCTTTGAACTATTAAAATGAAGGTTCACATATGCTCAGTCTGGTAGGAAAGAAAGAAAGAGAAAGAGGGAGGGAGGGAGGAGAGAGAGGAAGGAAGGAAGGAAGGGAGAAAGGAAGGAAGGAAAGGAAAGGAAATAAAGGGAAAAAGAGAAGAGGAAGAGGAGGAGGGAGGGGGAGGGGAAAGGGAAACGGAGAGGTCTTGCAGCACATTCTCCTTCCCAGAATCACTGGCTCCAGGGTGATTTTTAACTTCTAGGAGCCTCAGTTACTTCAGAATGGATAATAGTTCCTGACCTGCTTGTCTTCCAGAATAGTCATAAGAATTCAACAAAATCATGATCAAAGATCTACTGTAATCTATAAAGATGTATATAATCATATTATGCTCTTTGTAACCCATATCACCCTGTGCTGTGATATTTTCATAAAGTCTTCTTGGCTTTCCTATCATGTTTCAGAAGAATCCATTGCCTCTCCAAAATTTGTGTAACTTTTACATTTTTATGGTCATTTTCAGCTCTGTTTTCCTCACAACTATACTAAGCTCTCTAACCTACGGGAGCCATTTTATCTTGTGGCCATTCTCTTCTCTCACCTGACTCAGATTTTAGTTGAAATCCCTTGAGTTCATGAAACAGCAGTCACACAGGGCAGGTTTGCCAGAGAAGTTGACATTCAGTGTCTGTACATCCTTTGACCTACTCTGTCAGGGACAGTTCTCACACTTCATATTTCTTTGTCCATCTCCATTAAGTCATCTTCCATTCCCCCTCTCTTTCCCTTTTCTCTTTTCTCATCTTTCAACCACTCCCAAGTTCATGTTTATTTTTATAGAGCCATATATCTGCAACTGATTTCTTATCTCATCTAAATAAGGACATGTGAGAAGATGAAGGGCATCTCAATTTTAGCACCCAACATAGCAAATAGAAAAAAGACCATGCGTTCTAGAAAGAAAGGGTTACAGTCCATTTTGGATAGGAAAACCGATTTAAAGAACTGTTTTATATAATGTTTTATTTTATTTTCGTCTTTTATATTTCCAAGTCTAAAAATCACAAGTATGTGGTGCATACGTCCTCATTTCCTCTCTACTAAACCCATGGCAGACGTTCCTAAACAAACATGACCTTCTGTCTAGAATTCAGAAATGACATTAGAATCCTTGTGAATAGAGAGCTTCTGACCAACTCTGGTACTCTATAGATTGTATCTCTTTTCCATCCATATCTTAGAACACTTGTACCAAGGCAGGAATGAGAAGCACTACATTAATTCCTTCAATAAGTATATACTTATATGTTGGGTACTTTGATAATTGCTCAGAATACACAGGTAATGTTTTCACAAACATGATAGTCTAGTGGAGGAAACACCAATGCCAATAAATAAGTGGCAGGAAATTTAACAGATGATATGATTGAAGTATGGTTGAGGCCTTGTAAAGGCACACAAGAAGGGGTGATCAGTGTACAACTGAGATTAGAAAAAAACTCACAATGGAAGAAGTACTTTATATCTGCCTTGAGAGTAAATGGAAGTTTAAAAGATGAATAAGTTAAGAGACCAGGAAAGGCATTCTGGGAAAGAGAAATAATATGAAAAGTATACACACACACACACATATACACAAACACACACACATATATGTATATTACCTCTACATATATAAACAAATGCAATGATAGTGATTTTAAAAATAGGCATTTTACAAATAAAACTCAAACAATATTTTTGCTATTCAATATTTTAATTAAGTTATATGGTAGGTATGCTCACACCATATTCTTTTCAATGATAGTGATTTTTTTATATTGTGTACCAATGCATCTTTAACGTCAAAAAGAGTAATTGGCACAGAGAGGGTGCTTAATAAATATCTGATTAATTTAATTGAGAGATATATGAAGAAATGTCCTCTTTCTTTGTAGGCTCTATTTACCTAGTTCTTATACCACCCCAATGGGAAACTAGTTTGGGTTCTGTGTATATCCTCACAGAACTTTTAGGTAGCCAAATGCAAAGTATAATGCTTTTTTATCTGTTTGATTTTTTGCCAGCTTTATTAAGGTATAATTGTCATATAGTAAATGACAAGTGTTTAACATGCATAATTTCGTAACTTATAAACACACCCACGAAACCATCTTCAAATCAAGGGAGAGAAAATATTTATCACCTTCAAAATCTTCCTTGCAGCCCTCTGTTATTTTCCTTTCCCCCAATCCCTGCCACCCCTACCTCTATCCCCAGGCAACCACTGATCTGCTTTCACTATGATTAGTTTGTATTTTCCAGAGTTTTATATAAATGAACATACAACATATATTCTTTTTATGTCTGGCTTCTTCCATTCAGCATAATTATTTGAGCTTCATCCATGGTGGTACATGTTCCTTTCTTTTAACTGCTGAGTAGTGTTCTGTAGTACTGGAGACCCATTTGTGAGTTTTAAGCCATTGGATGAAATTGTCATTTTACATGCATTAAATTCAAAATGAGCTAAATCGAATCCTATTGCTAGGCTAGTTTTCTACTACTCTCTGCTCTTCTTTGTAGGAATACTATATTATTTTTTTCCCATGAACTGACTATTTTGGTTAAAGGCCTTTAATCTTTCTGTATGCTATTCACTAGCTTAGAAAAACATCCCCTTGACTGTTCATGTAGTGAATGCCTATTTATCATTAGGAGCTCTGCATTTGAAGATCTCTAAAATACACTCTGATGGAAGTGTTCAATTTCTGTTCTTTGTTATTTCAGAAACTTGTGAAGATGCTGGAATTACCCAAGTTACCCAGTTCTGTGAGTATGCCACTTAGGAATTTCTGTGCATTTCTTCCTTACAGAGCTGCAGCAATGCTAAGGTTTTATAGCGCTCCAGAGATTTTGGCAAGAAAGAGAACTACTGAATTTTCTTAATTTTAAGATATATTTTAAATATATATTTTAAAATATTTCTTTCAGTATTTCATATTTACACTTATGGAGTAGTATTTCTTTCCCTTGCCAAAATATTTTAAAACGCTATCACTAAATTTATATTTGTCATAAAATGGGTTGCATTTGAGAATTAGAGAACTTCACTACATCAGGATCGAGTACCGCTTATAAGAACATTCCTTTTAACCTTAGGACTTCGGATGTAGTGCATTGAATGGTCATCTATAGCAGATATGATTAAAAACTGTGCACTTAGTATTTGCAGAGACTTTGCTCTTTTAAATATTTTTTAGTGTAAACCCCACCTGATAATTTTATGAGCATGGATTTTGTAGACAGACAGACTTAGGTTCGAATTTCCAGCTCCAAGTTTTACCAGTCGTGTGTCACCACACATCCAACATGTATGTATATATGCAAGTATGTACATGTGTATGTATGTATAATATGTATGTGTGTGTCCAAGGGTTAGCTCAGTACCTGCTATATATTAAGTATTCCATACTTGATAACTATTATTAAGTGTATCCATGTTTTGGCCTCGCATCCTCCTTCTGTCAAACATACTTACGTATGTAAGCAGAGGGTTTAGACCGATTGACACTCTGGAGAGCTTCCCCAGTGCTGTGTCTTTCTGCTACTCTCCTAGCTCTGACTCTACGTATTCTCTTGGACCATTCAGCACCACGGGGAACTCAGACAAATATACCTAATGCATACAATGACAGCAGAGTCTCCACAGAAACCACCAGGAGACAAAGCTGGAAATGTCTTCCTTCCCCCTGGCATCTTTTCCCTTCCTTCTCCCCAAGCCAAAACACCAGCTGTACAAAGTATAGACAGAATTACACACTGAAAGTTTGGGCTATGGTATTCAAAAAACCCGAAACCAAAACAAAAAACAGTGAGGGATTTTGTGTACAGTGGAGATGGAATTCAGGGAAACTTCCAGCTTAGGCATAGATTCTTCCACTATGATTTTTTGTTCACTGGTCCTCGAATGGACTGGTTCCATTATTACAGATGTCATAACGAGAGATTTGTAGTCCAAATCCAGTCTGAAAAATAAAGAGCTTGAACAAAAATTGAATTACTGATAACTATTCTTTTTGAGATTAGAAGAGCTGACATAAAAATCTGAAATTCTAGTCTATGTTTAGATATCAGGAGACCTGGCACTCATGAGCTTTATTGTTGCTTGACAACAATCACCTATAGCTTAGTAGGGACTGCTGTGTTTTAATTAGCTACGTTCCTCATCAGTGCCTATGGTTTTATATCAGGTCTGTTTCATTTGTTTACATCATCATTTATCTGCTTGCTCCTCTCAAGAGAAGGTGACAGTGAATAGTCCAGACTAAAACCTGTTTTTGGAAAGGAAATGTTTCTTAATTAGTAAGGTAACTCAGCTTTCTTCAGATTCAGTGCTCCCATTATCCATTCTTTTTTTACATTTTTATTTAATATTGGAGTATGGTTGATTAACAATGTGTCACATTGTTACAGCGTACAGTAAAGTGATTCAGTTATACATATACATGTACCTATTCTTCTTCACATTCTTTTCCCATTTAGATTATAACAATGTCGAGCAGAGTTCCTGCTATATTATCCATTCTTAAGAGCAGTATTTCCTAAGGGGCAGCACATAACTGCATCAAAAGTACCTGGAGTGCTTATTAAAATGCTATTTCCTTGGCCCCTAACTGGGGGCCTATTGCTAAATCAAAATAACTGAGATTAAGGTCTAGGAATATGAATGTTTAATACATACCTAAGATAATCAATCGTACATAAACTTAAAGACTGCTGTCATCCCCAAAACTTTAGAAAATTGATTCTTCTGGGCTGACATTAGGCATGAGTAGTCTGTTATGTTGCAAAGACTCCGGAATTAACATATTTCTGGTCTCTCTGGTGTAAGAGCATTTCAAGGTCTTTTAAATAAATTATTATAAATCATTTTATTTGCATCATGATTACCATTATCAATTTCATCATCATCTTTATCATAACGTGTACTCTGAGTTGGCACACTCAGTACTTTGGAAGAATTCCCTATACAACCTGAGCACCAAGGACATAGGTGAGAACAACCCCAGGCATCAAATGACCACCAGAGTATATGTTTTAGTTTAGAAATATTTTAGTACAGTGGTTCTCAACCGGGGGCAATGTTGTCCCTCAGAAAACATTTGGCAATGTCTGGAGATATTTTTGATTGTCTTATATTATGTAAGTGATGTTAGTGACATTTGGTGGGTAGAGAGGCCAGGGATACTGTTGAATATCCTACAGGGATGTTGTTAAACATCCTAACACACAGAGGAAAGCTTCCCAAAGCAAAGAATTATCAAGCCTCGAAATGTCAACATTGTTGCACTTGAGACATCCTGCTTTAGAAATTTCTCTCAGATTGAAATGCACTAAATGCCAAGAGTATTTACTGTGGGTCATAGTTCCACTTCTAAGGGAAGGCAGCAGAAATTTATCCTGGTTCCTGGGGCACAGGAGCACGGGAACTTAAGGGGGGTTTAGGATTGGAAAATACCTACAGTGGTACTTAATTACATATAGTGTATAATCCAAACTGTTTGGCCTTGTGGTTCAAAATCATTAGCACACATCAGAACTGCCTGGAGGATCATTAAAACCCAGATTTCTTAGCCTCATCCCCAGAGGTTCCAATTGAGTAGGTCTGCAGGGTTGCCAATAATTTGCATTTCTTACATGCTCCCTGGAAGTGCTGATGCTTCCGGTCCAGGGACCACCCTTTGGGTACCACCGTGTGTCACTCTCTGTCTGTCTGGTCCCAGTCTTTGGAACCTTATTAACTGTCACCAGTCAAGCATTTGCAGCAAAATGAGGTGGAAATCCTCTTTGATTCCTCTTACATATGCCATTTCTTTCTTTCTTTCTTTGCTCATTTTTACATAGGTACTTTAATTCTGTTTTTACTTTTCTCAGAATGTCCTTTATTGTCATGTTTCACAGCATCTCCTTTTAAGAAAATAGTGCCAGGAAGAAAACAAAGCACAAATCAATAAGCAGCTAACAAAACAATCCTTTTCCTTCCCCTTTAACAGACTTAGTAATTATTGATATAAAAACTGACAGTATTTTTCTCTTCATTTGGTTAGAGGCAAATTTACATCCAACCTCCCAAACAAAAATTCACTGAATACTGTGAATTCCAATTTGCTAATGTTATGCCTTTCTTACTTCCTTTTTCTTTTTCACTCATTATTTTCCCCTAACTCCTGTATTCTGCTCCTTGTTATTTTAAAATTTTGTTTTATAACATGTTTATAGGAATTTTATATCTTTTGAAAAACAGGGCAAGGTATAAATTATGAATAATACAGCCTTCAGGGTGTCTTAAAATGCTACCACACGCAAGAATTTCCCTGCTTTCACGATCTTAAAGTAATATTGTAATGATGCTCTCTTCTGAATGCTCATAGAATGTTATTTATATCCCTTGTATGTCATGTTTTTTAAATGTTTTAATGTGTTATATTATTCAGTATTTGATAACTTAGTAGAAAATATGTAACATAAACATAAGTCAAGATATAGCAATAGGACAGAAGCCCCTGAACTCACCTTCTAACTTAGGTAATCTAGTGGTACAAACACTTCTGGGATCAACCTTGACATGTGACCTTGTCCTGTAAGCAGGTGCTTCTCTAGGACTGATTTTAACTTTATAGCTGAATAGAATTGCCAGATTACAGTATATGTGTATGATCAATTTTGTGACATACTCTGGACTGTTTTCCAAAATGGTTGTTTGTGCCACTTTCCACATCTCACAGCACCAGATGAGAGTTATTCTTTCTTTAAGCTTTAGCAATACATTGGTAGGGTCATATTTCTTAAATTTTGCCAATTCATTCAGAAGGAGTAAAATATCAATAGTATTTCGTTATGGTCTTGAGTTGTCTTTCTGTGATTGAAATTAGAAATTAATTTACCTTTATTTTATTTTTTGCCTATCTTATTTCTTTTTTTTAAAGAGATTATAAAACAGTTTATTATTTTTTTGTGATAACTTAAGTATAACAAATACACCATTTGTTTCACAAGACATTAAATGATGTCACCAACACACTCTCTTTTGCTCTGGTCCAGGCTACTGGTTTCAGAGAAAAGAAGCAACACTTATTGCACAATCATTTTATTGCAGGGAAATGATTTTAAAAATGGCAGAATTAGAAGGGCAAGGCATTCCTTTAAGCTCTGGTTTTCCAATCTCAGTTGGCCATCTCCTACATTCTCTTAAGATAATAAACACCAGATACAACTCTAATTGTCATGGACCTAAAATGAAAATAATTTTATTTCCAAGGCCAATTTATGTTAAAATTTTCTTCTAATTAAGAAGGATCTGCCAAGCCCATTTCTCCTTTCTTAACCCTGTTTTGTAAGAGATCTTGGGCCTCACAACCATGTTTCTACTACAGGAGCCTGTTTAACCTGTTTCTAAATCTGATTGTATCTGAATGACCCAAGATGTATAATCAGACTATCTCTTCCTGATATTTGGGAGTGGGCTTGAGGGACACTGAAGAGTCTGGACTGGTTGCATGAACAGAGGACGCAGAAACTCAAGAGAGACAGGGCAGCAAAGTAAGACATGCATTCAGAAGGAGGGCAAACCATTCTGCAAAGACAGGGGGAAGATTAAAGTAGACACACAGAGAGAAGCTGAGAGGAAGACAGGGAGCAGTTGCCTAGGTTCATAATGGTTTTCCTTGGGTTGAAAAAAATCACTATTAGTAATGATACTTTTTGAGAATTTACTATATGCTGGCAACTGTTCCAACCATTTTACCCATGATATACTGACTCTTTCAACCATTACAGCAGTAAGATGACTAAATACTCTTAGCAACCCTAAAAATGGAAGGAGAGTTTATCTACCTATGGTCTCAGAGCTTGCAGTGAGAAGAGCAACAATCTGAACTCAGGCTGAATGACTCCAGAGCCTAAGTTTGCTCTCTCTTTCCCTCTCTCCTTTAACTTTTATTTTAACTCTCTTTTTTCCCAACAAGTTTTATTCTGAGAAGTCCTTCTTGGTCCCTAATATTTTCTTTTTTCTTTTTTTTTTTTTTTACATCTTTATTGGAGTATAATTGCTTTACAATG
>NC_041220.1:98184281-98316387 GCF_002837175.3 Physeter macrocephalus | reverse complement strand
ACTTTCTATTTTACATTAGGTAGTGTATATATGTCAATGCTACTCTCTCACTCCGTCCCAGCTTCCCCTCCCTCTCCCAAGTCCTCAAGTCCCTTCTCTACATCTACATCTTTATTTCTGTCCTGCCCCTAGGTTCATTAGAACCATTTTTTTTTTTTAGATTCCATATATATGTGTTAGCATACGGTATTTGTTTTCCTCTTTCTGACTTACTTCACTCTGTTTTAAACTCTCTAGGTCAATCCACCTCACTACAAATAACTCAATTTCATTTTATGGCTAAGTAATATGCGAATGCATATATGTGCCACATCTTTATCCATTCATCTGTCGATGGACACTTAGGTTGCTTCCAAGTCTGGCTATTGTAAATAGTGCTGCAATGAACATTGTGGTACATGACTCTTTTAGAATTATGGTTTTATCAGGGTATATGCCCAGTAGTGGGATTGCTGGTTCATATGGTAGTTCTATTTTTAGTTTTTTAAGGAACCTCTATAGTGTTCTCCATAGTGGCTGTATCAACTTACATTTCCACCAACAGTGCAAGAGGTTTCCCTTTTCTCGACACCCTCTCCAGAATTTATTGCTTGTAGATTTGTTGATGATGGCCATTCTGACCGGTGTGAGGTGATACCTCATTGTGGTTTTGATTTGCATTGCTCTAATGATTAATGATGTTGAGCATCCTTTCATGTGTTTGTTGGCAATCTGTATATCTTCCTTGGAGAAATGTCTACTTAGGTCTTCTGCCCATTTTTGGATGGGTTGTTTGCTTTTTTGATATTGAGCTGAATGAGCTGCTTGTACATTTTGGAGATTAATCCTTTGTCAGTTGGTTCATTGGCAAATATTTTCTACCATTCTGAGGGTTCCCTTTTCATTTTGTTTAAGTTCTCTTTTGCTGTGCAAAAGCTTTTAAGTTTCATTAGGTCTCATTTCTTTATTTATATTTTTATTTCCATTTCTCTAGGAGGTGGGTCAAAAGGAATTTGGCTGTGATTTATATCAGAAAGTTCTGCCTATGTTTTCCTCTAACAGTTTTATAGTGCCTGGCCTTGTATTTAGGTCTTTAATCCATTTTGAGTTTATTTTCATGTATGGTGTAAGGAAGTGTTCTAATTTCATTCTTTTACATGTAGCTGTACAGTTTTCCCAACACCGCTTATTGAAGAGGCTGTCTTTACTCCATTGTATATTCTTGCCTCCTTTATCAAAGATAAGGTGACCATATGTGCGTAGGTTTATCTCTGGGCTTTCTATCCTGTTCCATTGATCTATATTTTTGTTTTTGTGCCAGCACCATACCATCTTGATTACTGTAGCTTTGTAGGATAGTCTGAAGTTAGCGAGCCTGATTCCTCCAGCTCTGTTTTCTTTCTCAATATTGCTTTGGTTATTTGGGGTATTTTGTGTTTCCACACAAATGGTAAAAATTTTTGTTCTAGTTCTGTGAAAAATGCCAGTGGTAGTTTGATAGGGATTGCACTTAATCTGTAGATTGCTTTGGGTAGTGTAGTCATTTTCACAAAGTTGATTCTTCCAATCCAAGAACATGGTATATCTCTTCATATGTTTGTATCATCCTTAATTTCTTTCATCAGTGTCTTATAGTTTTCTGCATACAGGTCTTTTGTCCCCTTAGGTACATTTATTCCTAGATATTTTACTCTTTTGTTGCAATAGTAAATGGAAGTGTTTTCTGAATCTCTCTTTTAGATTTTTCATCATTAGTGTATAGGAATGAAAGAGATTTCTGTGCATTAATTTTGTATCCTGCTAATTTACCAAATTCATTGATTAGCTCTGGTAGTTTTCTGGTAACATCTCTAGGATTCTCTATGTATAGTGTCATGTCGTCTGCAAACAGTGACAGTTTTACTTCTTCTTTTCCAATTTGGTTTCCTTTTATTTCTTTTTCTTCTCTGATTGCCGCGGCTAAAACTTCCAAAATTATGTTGAATAATAGTGGTGAGAGTGGGTCTTGTTCTGGATCTTAGAGAAATGGTTTCAGTTTTTCACCACTGGCAATGATGTTGGTTGTGGGTTTATCATATATGGCCTTTATTAGGTTGAGGTAGTTTTCCTCTATGCCTACTTTCTGGAGGGTTTTTATCATAAGTGGGTGTTGAATTTTGTTGAAAGCTTTTTCTGCATCTATTGAGATAATCATATGGTTTTTATCTTTCAGATTGTTACTATGATGTATCACATTGATTGATTTGCATATATTGAAGAATCCTTGCATTCCTGGGATAAACCCCACTTGGTCATGGTGTATGATCCTTTTAATGTGCTGTTGGATTCTGTTTGCTAGTATTTTGTTGAGGATTTTTGCATCTATGTTCATCAGGGAAATTGGTCTGCAGTTTTCTTTTCTTGTGACATCTTTGTCTGCTTTTGGTATAGGGGTGATGGTGGCCTCATAGGATGAGTGTGGGAGTGTTCCTCCCTCTGTTATATTTGGGAAGAGTTTGAGAAGTACAGCTGTCAGCTCTTCTCTATTTAGTTTGATAGAATTCGCCTGTGAAGCCATCTGGTCCTGGGCTTTTGTTTGTTGGAAGATGTTTAATCACAGTTTCAATTTCAGTCCTTGTGATTGGTCTGTTTATATTTTCTATTTCTTCCTGGTTCAGTCTTGGAAGGTTGTGCTTTTTTCAGAACTTGTCCGTTTCTTCCAGGTTGTCTGTTTTACTTTCATAATGTTGCTTGTAGTAGTCTCTCATAATCCTTTGTATTTCTGCTGTGTCAGCTCTTACTTCTCCTTTTTCATTTCTAATTCTGTTGTTTTGAGTCTTCTCCCTTTTCTTCTTGAAGAGTCTGGCTAATGGTTTACCAATTTTGTTTATCTTCTCAAAGAACCAGCTTTTAGTTTTATTGATCTTTGCCATTGTTTCCTTTATTTCTTTTTCATTTATTTCTAATCTGATCTTTATGATTTCTTTCCTTCTGCTAACTTTGGGTTTTTTTGTTCTTCTTTCTCTAATTGCTTTAGGTGTAAGGTTAGGTTGTTTATTTGAGATTTTCCTTGGGGTAGGATTGTATTGCTATTAACTTCCCTCTTAGAAGTGCTTTTGCTGCATCCCATAGGTTTTGGGTCCATCGTGTTTTCATTGTCATTTGTTTCTAGGTATTTTTTGATTTCATCTTTGATTTCTTCAGTGATCTCTTGGTTATCTAGTAGCATATTGTTTAGCCTCCATGTGTTTGTGTTTTTTACAGTTTTTTTTCCCTATAATTGATATCTAGTCTCATAGCATTGTGGTCAGAAAAAATATTTGATACGATATCAATTTTCTTATATTTACCAAGGCTTGATTTGTGACCCAAGATATGATCTATCCTGGAGAATGTTCCATGTGCACTTGAGATGAAAGTATATTCTGTTGTTTTTGGGTGGGCTGTCCTATAAATATCAATTAAGTTCATCTGCTCTAATGTGTTATTTAAAGCTTGTGTTTCCTTATTTATTTTCATTTTGAATGATCTGTCTATTGGTGAAAGTGGGGTGTTAAAATCCCCTACTATGATTGTGTTACTATTGATTTCCCCTTTTATCGCTGTTAACGTTTGCCTTATGTATTGAGGTGCTCCTATGTTCAGTGCATCAATATTTACAATTGGTATATCTTCTTCTTGAATTGATCCCTTGATCATGATGTAGTGTCCTTCTTTGTCTCTTGTAATTTGAAAGGAGTTGCTGGAGTTCAGCATAAGAAATCTGAAAACTCTAACCAACCTACTGGAAAGCATAACTGAGAAAAGTAGAGAGAAAAAAGCAGGAAGGAAGGAAAGAAGGGGGGGAGGGAGGGAGGGAGGGAAGGAGGGAGGGAAAGAAAAGGCTAGGTGGGATGATATTGAGTAATACATGATGATATACTTTTGGCACCTAGATGCACCCATTCCCAAAGGAAGCTATATCTCCTAGGCTTTTCATTAACAAGTGTCATTGAGTTTCCTGTTTTATTAAGGCTGTTTGATATTCTTTAATTTGTATTTTAAAGACTCTCAATTTCTTGGAAAAGACTGGAAAGCTGAGATGAAACTGGAATGCATTTGTTTGAGACAGGGAAGTATTCCAAAGTGAAACAGATAATAACTGATATGAAGAGATTTTACCAACAATGTTCTCATGCTGAAACCCATTACACTTTGGAATTTGGGGTCAAGCAAAATTGTGTGCAAATCTTAAATCCATTACTTACAGGCTATGCAGTCCAGCTCAGAGTCTAGCAGCACATAGAAGGTGCTTAATTAACTATGTTGAATAAACTAATAAATAAGTGGGTGAATAAACTTGGCAAGGTTACCTAACTCTCTTGTAGAAAAAAGGCTATGGGACTATAATGTTGCATTGTAATCTAAAGGTTAAGTTCCGTGCAATTCCTGAGCACAGTACAAAATCTACAATAGCTTCCCTTCGCTATTTCTTAGCGATAAAATTGAGTGAAAATGAACATATCCAGGACAAACTTAAAGAAAAAAAGAGAAAGAAAGAGAAAGAGAGAAGGGGAGAAATAGAAAAAGAAAGAAAGAAGAAAGGGAGGAAGGGAGGGGAGAGAGAGAGAGAGAGAAGGAGAGAGAGAGGGGTAAATCCACTGCAATTTAACTAAATTTCTGAAAGAGGTTTGCATATAACCCTTACATTGGGTTTAACAACCTTCTAGAAATGCCTTTTACTCACTTTATCTTCAGTCACTGACTACCTCTGGGCATTGATTTCTATAGGTAGTATTCAGAAAAGAAACCACTTTATGATATGAGTAGGATTCATGTCCTTTGCCATAAGGGAAGTTGATATGATATTTTGTCTAGAGAATTCATCTGTATGCACCATCACTATTCTCCAAAGGAGTGATTGCTGTGCCACGTAGCAAATTATACAGGCTACAGACTGACAAAATCAGAAGGAAAGTGCCAAAATCAAAATGGTTACCATAGGTATCAAATAAGATGTCACCCTGATTAACATATACACAGGTTTGTGATACATTTATAGAAAATATTGCACTTGGGGAGTTGCTTTGTGTGACAATTTCTGCAACAAACTGGTTTCATCATTTTCAGCTGGCAACCCATATTTATAAATTATTTTTCACAGAACAGTTGTAATATTGCAAAGTATACATGTCTCAATTGTGCTTTTAAAATAACTAGTCTTGGAATTGGAAATATACAATTAAAAATAAAACTAGCATTTTAATAGAGTGAAGTTAATTTAGAAGATTTTAACCAGCAGCCTGGGATAGGCAAGAATTGGCCACATTTCACTTCTTATAATTGACATAAAGGAAAAATAAAGAACTTCCTTCCTGAAGTGGCAGGCCAAGTCTTGATGCATTCCTTTGCCTTCTGGAAGTTTATGTATGCGTGTGTGTGTGTGTGTGTGTGTGTGTGTGTGTGTGTGTGTGTGTGTGTGTGTATGCTTTTTGAAGAGTTGGGAGGAGTCCAGGGGCTTTGTAGGATGCCAGGTTCAGCACTTATATATATATACATGTGATTCTCCCTGCAACAGCAATAAGTGTCACTAAAACTCATCACAGTAGCTTTGCATTCCCACAAGTGGCCAGTCTATGCTTTAGCAGAGTGTTTCTCCAAGTATAGTCCCAGGACAGCCCTCTTCACTATCACTTGGAGTGTCTGTTTAAATTGTGTTTCCTGAGCCCCACCATAAACCCATGTCATTTCTGGTAGGGCACTGGAAGAATGTGCAATGGGAAATTTGCAATTTGAAAACCCCTACCATAAACAACACAAAGTAGTATACTGCAGTGACTAAGGGAAGATATTAGAACCCAATTGCCTGATTTCAAATTTATTTTCCACCAGCTAGTTACCAGTTGTGAAACACTGAGCAAGTTACTTATCTTCCTTGTACCTCAATTTCTTCATCTTTAAAATAGGCACAGATACATATTATATAACAATACCTAAATTACAAATACCTTGTTAAAATTAAATAAATCGATAGTGTAAACAGCTTAGAGAAATGCTAAGCTCCAATGTTAGTCAATATTATTTTAGAGGTTACCAGGTATAGAAATGATCTTAACTCATAACGGATTTTCCAAATTCCCCCACTATTTCATAGTATCGCCTTTGTTTTGATTTCTCAGCTCCATGAATGTGAAGGTTATGTTAATTTGCTCACGTCTTTGCCCAGTGCCTATGATATTGTACTCTGAATAATTTTTAAATTTGAGTTAATTTAACACTGCCCTCTGTTTCCTTATTAGAACCAATGGCAAAGGAATAATGGTTAACAGCTTACTGTCTCATAGGAAATTAAATTTAATATTTTAGGATTGAGAAAAGTGTGTGGACTCTTCAAACCCAGAAAGTTTCTGGACTTTAGCAAAACTTTCCTCATAGAAGACTGGCTTGCACCCCTTTATCTTGTTGCTTTTGTTTTTTCCTTCTTTTCTCATAAAAGGCCCTCCATAGTCTTCTGCTTGACTCCCACCTTCATCTACTCTTATTTCCCCCCATCTCTTGCTCAGCTCTGGGTCCGGACACATGGTTTACCTGTTTTACCAAGGACCAAAACTCTTTTAGGTAGGAGTTACCACACCTGCTGCACTTTCTGCCTGAAAAGTTTCTCGAAACCTTCACCATCTCTATTCAAAATTGTTTGCCAATTGATCTCTGTCTCCCTCTGTTCAGTGAGTATCTAGTGGTGAGGAACCTTGTTTCATTCATCCTTACATCACCAGGGCCTGACACTGGGCATAAAACACACTCCCACTGAAAAAAGGAAGGAACTCAGAACACGACAGCATAAGATTCTTCCATTTGCTTATGTTCTCCTCTCAATCATCTTCATGGACATCAATCTAGGTTATGATTATCTTAGGAGAAACTTGGCATTGAACCTGTTAGGGGCCAGACTGACCAGCTAGAAAGAGAATGATCAGGCTGAGGAACCCTCAGAAGAACCATTCCATAAAGCTTTTGACGCTGCAAGCCTTCTCCTAAGCTGGTCTCAGAAGTCACTCAACCCAATTCTGTTGTGTTTTCTTAGTCACAGGCTAATGGTAGGGGTCTTCTCAGATTTGAGGAAAGAAGACTAACAAGAACATGCATTTCTATGGGGGACTTGATTCATCAATTGGAAGGCTGAAGTTCTTTCAAGGCAAGCCTGATCTTTTTCTGCCTCCTCAGATAAATTATGAATAAGTATGTTATCATGAACACTGCAGAAACGTTTAGATCTGCTACTCTTGGTTTCAAAGCCCAAATCCATCATTTACCAGGCACCTGATATTATCTATGAAAGGGAACTAAAAAATATCATACGTATATTATAGGGTTATTGTGAGAAGTAAGAAAATATGGGCACAACTTCTGCTGTAAAGTAGGCACTTAGTAAGTGGTAGCTGTTGTTAATATTATTTTGATAATTTAATAAATATGTATTTATTAAACATTTGAAAGAGAAAAAGTACAAGGTTTATGTTTTTTCCTCTAAAAAATATCTCTAAATCAACCCCATTCTGAATGTCATTAAACATTATAAGATTATATATTTTCAGCTCAGTTTCAGTGTATTTTATATACAGGTCACCCTTAAATTTGAAATGAAATCAATAACATTTAAATGCTCTATTGATTTCAATCTACCAACGACAGTGTGTAGTCCAAAGCTTGTAAATATTCTTTTACCCAGAAGAATTGTTGATAACACAGTGTTCCAAAATACTTGGCCTATTATTAAATTAAATATCTTTTTCTAACTAATGAAAGTAACCTGCATATCAAGAACACGCAAACCTGTCAGTTTTCACAATTTCCTTATGAGAAAATATTACTATTCCAAATTCTTCCTTTATTTTTTTAGGAATGTTAGGCAGAGGGGTTAAGTGACATGACCAAATCAATTCCATAAGTTCATGATGGAGAGAGGATTGGTGTTGTGTCTCTAACTCTGAGACTGTGGCATTGTTATTAAGTACAAACTGCTGTACTGGCTCCCTACCAGATGCTACCAAAAGTAAAAAAGACTGCCTTGCAAAGCATTATTCTACTTTGACTGTCAAGGTGTTATATTTTGATTAGAGAAGCAAAAGTAAAAACCTTGATAAAACAAATGGCAAGAGTGTGTTCTGATTTTAATCAGAAGATGATTCATTTTTAGAATTATAGCAAAATGAATTTCCAATAATTCAGTGTTCCTTACGACTTCAAGGCTGCCCAAGATATTTAGAGGTCAATGAATGCAGCCACCTATTGCTAAGCAAGACCCAAATACACTTCAATGCAACAAGAATGGACATTTCCCTTCTTAAAATTGCCAGATCCAAATTTCTCTTAGCTCTGTTCACAGCATAGATAATAAAGCATCTGATCTTTTATTCAGAAAACACTTTCTCATCCATCTTTTCCACTTTTCTTATTCTGAAAATGAAGGAAAAGAAGTTCAGAGAAGTTCAGAGTCCTTGTCCACTGCTCTTGTCCAGTGCCAACTTTGTCACTTCACCACACCTCCTGACTGTGCTATGGACAACATCTGACACTTCCTACATCTGCAATTTAGGCAATTTAAATTAATAACAGAAATTTAGGATTTATATTATCAATATGAAATATCAATTTCAAAAATAGCTGAGAGTTTCATAAGGACAAGGACCATCTTTTCATTTTTAATTTGCAGTTTTCCTCACATTGTTTGAGAGATAGAAGGCTTTCAAAATATACATGGTAAATGAAAGAATGGAAGGATACATGAATTAATTACCTCAATCTTACTACTATTCAGATAGGCAGATAGTACTATCTGTACTTCTCTAATTTTTGCATATTAAGTCATCACCTGAGGAACTGACTAGAATCTCAGACAGAATAAAGAAACCTTTTGGCAAAACAGGTCATCACTATCAAGAAATTTCTCCTTTTACTCCAGCATTGTTTTTTCTGGAGTATGTCAACCTAGTGGTCTCTTCCATAACTCAGCTACCTTTTACTGCATGTACACTGTGTGTCAAGGACTATGCAAAAACACTTATATATTACTTAATTTAATCCTTACAACAACCTCATTGAACAGACGTTCAGAATAAGGCTTTCGGAACTGAGTCTTATTGACTTGTCTAACATGACGTGAAAGGTAATGATGGGATTAGCTAGCGATTCTACATTTTCTGGCTCCAAAGCCCATGTCTTTATACATGATACTCTTCTGTCTTAAAGTAGTATTGAAAGATGCTTTTCCCTGTTTCTGAACTGGATCTGTATCTACTTTCTTACCAAGTCCTCTTAAGGGAGGCAGTATTGCTGAACTGGTTGATCTAAACCAGAGACATTTGTGGAAACATATTGAATAAGTGGGCTGAGTTCCTGTGTCTTAAAGCTAGTAGAGCAATGAGATTTCCTCCACTCTTCACCTTTGTGGTCATAGATCAGTGAGAGGCCTAGATTCACTTCTGTAAGAAAGGAAGAACCACATCTTCCCTCTGCTTTCTCCGGAGGCATGCTCAGGGCTTAGTGGTCTGTCAAGGGTAATGTTTCACTTAGGTTTGCTCCACCTTCTTTCCCTCTGGTACGGGTGAGTATGTTCTTATCACATTACCATAGGAAGATTGTACCCTGAGGTCAGAGAGAAGAGAGAGAACAAGAAATAAAGAACTTCCCTTTTGTCTTCTAATTTAAACCAGTGAGAAAGTGGAAAACAACCCTGTTAACAATCAGAGTGCAGTGTTCCCAATAGAATATAAATAATGCTCAAACCAGGACAACACTTAGGCCACTCTGCCCATGTTTGGATAGATGTAGACAAGACTCCTCATGACCAAAGAAATGACTAACCATCCTCATCTCCTGATATACACCGCCTTTCTTTGAGTGATTGCTGCGTCTTTACTATGGCAATTCTCACTCTATTCTACTTGCCTCCAAATTTAAATTTATTATAATATCCAGTTGTCCTCACATTTAAAATTTTGTTTTTTAATTGCTATTTACTATATTTTATTTATTTTAAATTTTTGGCCGCACTGCATAGCATGTGGGATCTTAGTTCCCCGACCAGGGATTGAACCCATGCCCCCTGCATTGGAAGGCAGACTCTTAACCACTGGACCACTGGGGAAGTCCCTGCCCTCACTTTTTGATAACATCGGAACCCAAACTGGTTCCTGCTTAGACTTCTCTAACACAAACACAAATCCTATAGTAAGCTACTCCTGATTCACTCTTCCCACCTAGGTTCCCCTTGGGTAAACCATTTCTCTCTGCAGCAAGCTAAATAACCTAACCATTCTTTTGACTGGAGAGATGTTCCTGGTGGGCTTTCACTATGTGTTCCTCAAGCCACACCACATTCTCCAAATGTTATAGCAGCTCTGTATTTGGGGATTCTGGGTCCTTGCCTAGCTATAAATCAAAGTTATAAATGGTTTTCTATGAGATTACTGTGCTCCATGATAAAGTTCCCTCAGTCAAGAAGTTGATCAGGAAAAAAAAATGTGAATAATATTCAAGAACAGAATAGCATTCTGAATCATAAGAGTTAGGTTTCTTTCCATCTGCCTTGCCCTTTTTTGTCTGTCTTTGGTGGGCAGGACCACATTAAGATCTTTAGAGCTGGAAAGCTTTTAAAAATATTAGTTTCCTTTTGTTTATTTTTGCCGCTACTCAGTTCTTCCCATAAGCATTTACTTAGTCTGAGTATTAGTTAATTAGCCCATTCTGCTTTACGCAGTGGTGGAGGACCTTTGCTAGGACTGCTGTCATAAAGTCACACCCTCCAAACTAAGGGAAAAATCAACAGGAAGGAGAAAAAAGGCTCCACTTACCTTAAGCCTAAACTACTGTTTCTTTCTTTTTTTTTTTAGACATCTTTATAGGAGTATAATTGCTTTACAATGGTGTGTTAGTTTCTGCTTTACAACAAAGTGAATCAGTTATACATATACATATGTTCCCATATCTCTTCTCTCTTGCGTGTCCCTCCCTCCCACCCTCCCTATTCCACCCCTCTATGTGGTCACAAAGCACCGAGCTGATCTCCCTGTGCTATGCGGCTGCTTCCCACTAGCTATCTATTTTACGTTTGGTAGTGTATATATGTCTATGCCACTCTCTCACTTCATCACAGCTTACCCTTCCCCCTCCCCATATCCTTAATTCCATGCTCTAGTAGGTCTGTGTTTTATTCCCGTTCTACCCTTAGTCTCTTCATGACTTTTTTTCCCCTTAGATTCCATATATATGTGTTAGCATACGGTATTTGTTTTTCTCCTTCTGACTTACTTCACTCTGTATGACAGACTCCAGGTCTATCCGTCTCACTACAACTAACTCAGTTTCATTTCTTTTATGGCTGAGTAATATTCCATTGTATATATGTGCCACGTCTTCTTATACTGTTTCTTTTTAACTGAAAAACACTGTTTAGGGTGAGATGTGTGTGTGTGTGTGTTTGTGTGTGTATGGGCGTGTGCAGGGGGAAGAGGGGTTATTTGTTACTTGTTTAGCCACAAATAAAAAAAATAAATTGTAAATAGAAGGGAAAGGGAATTTAATATAAAATTCTAGAAATAAAACCTATGGTCTTGCAGCTAGATGCTGGAAAACACTTCTCAGAGGACTTTTTGTATATTAGCAAGGGCAAACATTAATCAAATTTTTACAGTAACATGTGATTAGTGCTTTGATGGGAAAATACCAGAGGCTTGGGAGCTTAGAGAAAGGGGACTTAATTTAGAGTCCCCAAGAGTCATTGCGGCTGAGATCTGAAGAATGGGTAGAAGCTTGCTAGGGAATCATGTATGGGAAGGGAGTTCAGGGCACACACAGTCTATGTGAAAGTCAGGAAGCAAGAAAGAACTTTGAGTGGAGGAACAGAAAGAAGTTCCATTGAATAAGGAATGAGGGGAGTGCTATGGCATGAGGGTGAACCATGATAAAAGGTGTGGACTCAGTGGCTATCTTCGTTGTTCCAGCCTAAATATGACAACCTTCTGGGGAGAGGAGGAGACTTTTTGTTCATCCTCATTTGTACCCTATCTAAAAAAGGTGTTTTACCTGAGGTCTCGCTCTCCTTATGCTAGTCAGCTTTCAGATATCTGCTTTTCTTACCTACAGTGTTATTCTCACTCTTCATTCCTGAGCTGCCCTCTGGCTGCTCAACAGCCAGCCTGGTGTGTCCCTGAATAATAGGTTTGCATTCTCACCTGGTAAGTCTTTCTGGTCTCATCTTGCTGGGCCACAACCATGCTCAGATGCTCAGAATATGTGAGCAAGGCAGTATTCCATTTGTGGCTTGGGAGAAAGTTACTTAACTGCTCTGTGCTCCATAAAAAATAATAATAGTTCTTTCATATAAGGTTGTTATAAAGATTAGCTGAATTATTTTATGTAAAGCAATTACAAATAGCTAGTACATAGTAAGCACTCAATAACTATTGTATCTAGTTATCTGTGGAACATATGCATTGTTTTCGGCCTGTTCAACATCCATTCCCACTTCTTCTAATAATAGTACTGAAGTATACTTTGGAGAATTATTTCTCCCCACTTTAAGTCCATGGCTTGGCTTTACACCTGGCTCCAGGTGTGAGCACATGTTCTAGACCCAGGCCAATCCCAATCGGTGATTTGTTCATGAATGGATTGTGACCTACTCCAAGTCAACGAACCTTGATCCTATGGCTTTTTGCAAGAACTGCAAGGAAAGAGAATCTATTTTTATACTGGGATTGCTAGATAGAATGGAAAATAAACCAGGAGTGCTCACTAAGATGGAATTTCCTTCCTGAGAAAGAAGCCAACACAGAGAAAAGCAGACCCAAAAGATGGAGACCAACAGATTCCTCGCAATAGTTTTTGAGCACTGGATTCAGCTACAACTTGAGCAAACATCTTATTAACAATTTTGTTAAATTAGTAAAATAATTGTATCTGATTCTACTGTCAGTTTGAACAAGGTGACTTCTGTCCAAAAAAGCCCTAACCTACTGACTTCACCCAAACATTTTCTGATTTGCAAGCTGCTCAAGGAGGGATGGAAGTGCTGAGTTCACAAGCTGACCCAGGGGAACACTGCTGAGCATAGTTATTACTAATGCATGTATTTCATATTCCTTCACAAATTTTAAATCTCTTTCTCTCCTCAAGTTAACTTGGATCTATGGACCCAACAACTCAAAACACTTGCAACTTACCATAGGCTTCCGATCATGTTTTCCTTCACATCCTGGGCCCTTTTTTTTCCTCGGTTATATCAGACTCTCTAAGTTTTTTTTTTTTTTTTTGGCCCCTCCTCTTCAAGTAAACAAATTTATACCATGTGCCCATTTGTACCCTTTCTAAATTATCTTTCTTTCTCATTCTTCCTTGCTGCCCTACCCCCATTACAATCTTTCTCAGATCAGGGAAATGTTTTATCCAAACTTCAACTAGGACATCAAGGAGATGAGTGTTGGCTAACATACAGGTTCAGAATAGAACCAAAGGGCAAAGGGGAGCTTAAAGAAATGCTAAAATAGCAACGTGAATCTGTGAGAAGAAACAACTGATATTAAGTGAAATGGGGATTGGGATGGAGAAGGAGGTCAGTGCCTCATCGAAAATTAAATGAGAAATCCACCCTATAGTTTTCTACTATAGCAGAAATAGAAGAGAATACAGCTAGCCTTTGCATCAAAGGGCAGGAGTACTTGAACATGGGCAGATGAGTCCAGAAGCTATGAGCACTGAAATCAGAATCAGTCAAATTAGCTATTATATTTTGGTCAGCTCTGTTAACAGACTAGTGAGGAGAAAGGACATGCTTTGTTTATATAATTTCTAAAAATATGTACACAAGTTATCTGATTTTTTCCTTCCTTAAGAGCTCCAGGTTTGATTCTCAGCTCTTCTACCTACAACTGCATCACCTTGGAAAATGTTCTAAACCTCCCTGACCGTCTATATCTATATCATAGAAATGATTATCATCATTTCCCCAACTCAGAGGACTATTGTCCTAACTAAACAAGACACTGAATATAGACATTTTACAAACAACAAAGTACTACAAAAATAATAATTATACCTATTAATAGTATTATCATCATTGCTATTATTTTGTGGATCAAAAATTCAAGCAGAGACTCAAAAGAGTACAATGGACCTCTAACATGCAGATTTTTTCATAACTCTCTGTATCAGTGGGCACATTCTTTTCAAAATGACAAAAATGATACATCAGGAATTAGAATAATTCTTCTCCCAAGAGGAAGGTACTGAGTTTATGATGATTGAATGTGACATTGAAAATTAATTATTTCAATGATACTGAAAATGCAATTTATTCTTTTCTGTATTTAGGTCAGGTGGAGGAATTTCACATTGACCTGTAGAAATGGTGGTAATGCTCTTGCAATTCAAAATACAAAAGGGAGCATTGTAGACCCATAGAACCAATCTTCAAATGATGCTTTGCAAATGGGTTTGTTTATGCATTTTTTAAATCCCCATATTTTTAAACATATAGTTTATTTATTATTAAATATTGGCAATCAATAAAGTAAGAGGAAAAATCAAATCATAGGTATCAGCTATGCCTAAGTATTTCCAGCTAGGCTTGACGTGTTCTACAATAGATCTAGATTTCAGGCTCCAAGAGATTGAGAAAACATATGGAAATTTGCATTATTTACCTTGACTCTATAATATAAATACATGGTTTCAGACACTTTGGGATAGAAAACTTAGGTTCAATATTTACTACCTTTGTTTCCTCAAACTTACCAACTGCTTTGGGTCTCAGTTTTCTTATCTGTAACTTGGGGACTCTAATAGTCTTCTTTGAAGACTAATGTCTATAATGGATTCTATACAGAATAGATATTCAATACAGCAGCATGGTCTATCGTATCCTGACTAAATCATAGGGAGAGGCTAGAAACCAGCATTGCACTTCCTTCCTGAAGACACACTTGGAGGTTGAAACATGATAAGATTTTTTTTTTAAAAATATGCTATTATTAGAGCTATTATTACTAGCCCTCCCAAATTTGAAAAACAAAAGAGCAAATTATTTTATATTGTATACCTCTCACCTTTCCCTAGAGTAGAATAAGGTTCTCTTTCATAACCTTGTGATGCGGAACGGTGATTTTCTTATTTTCTTAAAACCTTACATAATCTTCCTCTACTTAGTTAGATACAACTTCGAGAGTCTTTGTGTATTACTTTTATTCAGATCTCTAAACTCTCATCCATTCCATGCTCTGCATATTTCTGACTTAATGACCTTTTCCTGGCAACTTCTCTAAGTGTTTTCCCATTTTAGTAATATTCTCCATTCTTTCTACCCATCAATATTTTACACATCCTTTGACACTCTGATTCATTTTTTTACTGTAGCAAAGCCTTATTTCTCCTTTAGAGAAAGAAGGTAGTAGAATGAAAAGAATAGATTATTTAGGATATAGAGTAGGGATTAGTATTATAGGCAGAATAATAACATTCTGAAAATGTTCATATTCTAACCCATGGAAACTGTGACTATTTTACAATAGATTAAATGGCAAAGGGAAATTAAGGTTTCAGGAGAAATTAAGGTGATTAATCAGCTGACTTTAGGCGAGGGAGATTATACTGGTTTATCTAGGTGGGCCCAATATGATCACAAGAACCCTTAAGTGTAGAAGAAGGCAGAAGAATCAGTGTCAGAATGATACATCATGAGAAAGACTCCACCAACCACTGCTGCTTTTGAAGACTGAAGGGAACCACAAATCAAGGAGTGCAGGAGACTTCTAGAAGCTAAAAAAGGCTAGGAAACTAGGAAACTGATTCTGTCCTAGAGTTACCACTAAGGGATGTAGTCCTGCTAACACCTTGACTTTAGCCCACTAAGAGCCATTTGTGACATCTGACATTCAGCTATAAAAGTTCTATAATATAATGCTTTTGTGTTGTTTTAAGCCACCAAGTTTGTGACAATTTTTTGGAAAATAGAAAACCAATATAGTCAGTGAATGTTTTCTGTAAAGGGCCCGATAGAACATATTTGAGATTTTGCAGGCCATACAAATTTTTTTTTAATCACAACTACTCAAACCTGTCATTGTAGTATGAAAGCAATCACAGATAATACATAAGTAAAGGGCCATGCCTGTGTTCCAATAAAACTTTATCAGTAAAATATGCGACAGGCCAGATTTGACTTTGGCTGAATGTTAGTTTCTCCTATGAAATAGCACTTCCAGAACCTTGAATCTTGGGCAAGTTATTTAATGTATTTATGCCTTGGTTTTCTTATATGACCAGTGGAGTCACTTATACTCACTTGTTCAGAAATGAAGATCTGTCCTCAAAAATTCATGTTTCCCTTTCCATAATGGAAGTTGTACCCGGGAAATAGTTGCCCTGCCAAAACTACCCTTCCTGCATTCTTATAGCTTGTATAGCTATGACTCGCTATTGGGATATGAGCTGACATGATCAGCACCACTTCCATGCTTGTCCTTATCAACCTGCCCCATGGCTCTCCTCCAGGGATTTTTTTTCTTCTGGCTGGATGTAATGGGGATGACCTAAATAGTATTCTTGAATGCCACATAGTGACGATAGAAACCCTCGGTTTTGGGGTTCCTGAATGACTGCATGGAAGACAGCTGATCTGTATAACTATTAACTGACTTCAAAATATTGTGTGAGCAAGAAGTAAACTTCCAATCCTTTTGTGCCATGTAACTTCTGGAGTCTATTTGTATAACACTTATTATGCTCTAAATAATATCTTCATGTTCAAAGTTATAATAAAGATTAAATAAAATATTATGTAAAAAACTATACATAGCACATGGGGTTTAGTAGTTATTTAACAATTAATAGTTAACCAGTGCCTTATTTCTTAATTCCTCCAACACTCTATTTTGCACTGCACAATGTAAGTTTAAACTAGGATACTAGTTTTGCCTCCCTAATTTGACAGGGATCATTGTCTTCTATTTTTGAGGTAGCTTGACATAGTATTTTAAAAAATGAGCTTTGAAGTTTGTTATACCAGGATCCACTCCCTTATATCCCTCCACTCCCACAACTGTTTATTCCTTGACTTTAACGTCTCTTAACCTCTGTTTCATGTATAAAAAAATGACACATAGCTATTATGTTTAGCTCTTCTAGTGCATTCATGTATGTCAGGATTTTAGTACATGACAATGCATACTCATTGAGTCATTCACTCACTTATCAATTATTCAACATTATGAAAGTTGATTCTGGAGAAGGTTGCTTAATTTCCGTAATTTGTTTCTGATATACTATGGCGTTACCACAAGAAATGTGAGCTTTAAAGACAGATAAACACAAGATCAGTTTATATTCTTTACTGATATCTCTTTTGTTTCAGAGAGTGGAGACAAATAATAACTTTGGAGGGGTAAATCTTGGGTTGGAGTTTTATGCCCCTATCATTGCAGCCCAATGATCACATTTTCATATAGTTACTCTCATATAGTCTCCTAACTTCAATTTTCATACTATAATTAGAGAAACCTGAATAAGGTTTAAAAAGAATTAAAGCAAATGTATAAAAATGTCTAACATAGAACCTGGTGCATAGTAGGTAGTCAATAAATGATTTTTATTATCATTATTATCACTACTATTTTTGGAGTAAATTACAAAAGCTTAAGAATAATCACTATTTTTAAGATTGGTTCTTCATTTTCATTATAAACAAAATTATATTGAGTTTCTGATATTTTCTAAATACTGAGTTCAAAACCCAAAGTCCTTGTTCCAGGAGTTGATGTAATCTGACTGCAATATACTGAACTTTGCAAGGGAGTAACAGGCGTGCACATGTGTTGGCTAAGTCTTGAAGATGATAAATGATTTTCATTAAAATTCACCCTACTCTATGTAAACCCAAATACTGTACACAGTTAAATCTTCTGATAAATCAAAAAAGTCTATGTGAAAGCTTATTACAAAACAGAAGTCATTTGAAAAGTGAGAATGGTTAATCAATTCATTTGCATATATATTTAGACTTTCTATTTAGTTATCCTTCAAGCAATCATGGAAATATAAATCACCATTTCAGGTTAGTTTCATATTATCAGACACTACACAACCCTGGGACTAGGAAAGCAATAGATCATCACCAACAATATTTACTGAACTGTCACAATCTGAACAGGAAAATAAAGAACCCACCATGCCAATAATGTCAAGAGCCTCAAGAAAGTTCTGTCCTCTTTTTTCAATTGATCAGGGACATTGTTTTAACCTCTATTCCCATAAGGAGAGACAGTTGACAATTCCTTAGCCCCAGTTTTTTATTCTTTCTACACAGCAGGTCTGAGTGTGCATTTGCTTTTTTAGTTCTGTACCTGGAGGCTCTAAGAAGTTAAATCATCTTCCTGATCTTCTGCTTTCAATTTCCAGGGTTGTTATTCCCCTAGTCCCCAAACTCTAGTTTCATATATATATTTGACTTTTATTTTCTTCTTCTCCTTCATAACAATTAGCCATCACCCTTGGTAATTCCTTCTTCTAAACATTGATCATACTACTTCTTTATTGCCTCCATTAAGTTCCTCAGTAAGTTCTTTAATACTGTATCACAATTATTTTGAGATAGTCATATAATCTGTAGCTATGACACTCTATTTTCAGAAAATATGTATATGTGTAGCAAACTCAGATGCCTCTAGGGCCAGGAAAATAGTGAAAAGTGTGACATCAGTTATGGATACAAGCACATTTTGCATATTGTGCAAAAGGATATTATTCACTTGCACAAATACGTATAGTCTCCTATTTTTCTTGAGAATCTATGCTTTTGCAAATTTTAATTTATTACTTGCTGATTATTTTTTGTTTTTTATTAAATTACATAGTTTAAAAAGTCAAATGCCACTAAAAGTGTCACAAAGAAAAACAATAGGGGCAGGATCAAGATAAAAGAGTATGAAGACTCTGATCTCAAAACCTCACACAAACACACCATAATTACAATTATACGTAAAACAACTCTCTCTGAGAACAGCCTGAGGATTCTCAGAAAGGATCTTCTACCTCCAAGGATATAGAGAAGAGATCACACTGATGTGTGTAGGAGGGGAAAAGAGGACCTTTAGTTTGGACCCACATTCCTGGTGGGTGATTCAGAAAAGGAAGTGCATATCACAAACTTGAGGATCATTCCTGGGGTGAGGAGATTGAACCCCACATTGGCCACACCAGCCCTAGGATCTGGCACCAGAAAAATGAGCCCCCTTGGCTGGTTGTGAAAACCTGTGGGACTGGGAGAACCAGAGGGCTGTAGGAAATCAAGACTCTGCTGTTAAAGTGCACACATGGACTTGCTTACTTCCAAACTTAGCAAAGAGACAGCAGATTTAAAAATTCCTGGCCCTCTAGCCAGCCTGCCAAGACCATGCCGGCACATTCCACAGTCCACACTGTGGAATGTGCTTGTATTCCACAGTCCACACTGGGCTCTAACTCCTGCCCCTCGGGCTCCACTCCAACCTTTTCGCCAAGGTGGTCATTGCCAGCACACTCCAGGAGAATCTACTTCTTTCACGAGGCTCCCGCTCTAGCCCCTCAGGCTCCAACCCCATCCCCATCAAGGCAGTGGCCCCGAATGCACCTGGGATAAGCCCCAGGCCATGCACGGCTCTGGCTCTGGCTCCAGTCCCACTCCACCTGCCTCTAGCTCACCCCTGCCAAGGCAAGGGCCTCAGTACTTCCCAGAAAAAGCAGCCCCAGACTGCACTTTTTTCAGATCTAGTTTTCCTACTAAAGCCACTGGGCACACAAGACCACATAGGGATACTCCCACACAAGGACATGCCTTCAAGACCAAGGTCAGTAACAATTAGCTTAATTTTATAGAGACAAACAGGGAAAGTCAAAAAAATGAGAAGACAGAGGATTATGTTCCAAATGAACTAACAAGATAAAACTCAAGAGAAAAAAAAACCCAAAAAACTAATGAAACAGAGATAAGTAACTTACCTGATAAACAGTTCAAAAGCATGGTCATAAAAATCCTTACCAAACTTGTGATAAGAATAGAGGAACACAGTGAGAACTTAAACAAAGAATTAGAAAATACAAAAAAGAACAAATCAGAGCTGTAGAATGCAATAACTAAAATGAAAAATACAGTAGAAGAGGTCAATAGCAGACTAGGTGACACAGAAGATTGCATCAGCCAACTGGGAGACAAAATAGTGGTAATCACCCAGTTGGTACTGCAAAATAATTTTAAAAAAAAAAGAGATAGTTTAAGGGACATCTGGAACAATAGCAAGAAGAGTAGAGAGACAAAGGGGCAGAAACCACCCACAGACTTTATCATTTATTTGGCTAAAAGATTCCCTAATCTGGGGGAAAAGAAAAGCAAACAAAAAAACCAGATAGCCAGGTACAGGAAGCACAGAGAATCTCAAATAAGATGAACCCAACCAAAGAGATCCACACGGAGACATATCATAATAAAAAAGCCAAAGTAAAAGATAAAAAAAGAATTTTAAAGGCAGCAAAAAACCCCAAAGAGTCACATGCAATGGAACCTCCATAAAGCTATCAGTTGATTTTTCAGCAGAAACTTTGCAGGCCAGAAAGGAGGGGTAAGATATATTTAAAGTCTGAAAGGAATAAAACCTACAACCAAGGGTATTCCACCTGGCAAGTTTATCATTCAGAACTAAAGGAGAGATAAAGGATTTTCCAGAGAAGAAAAAATGAAAATATTTCATTATCACTGAACTTGCATTACAAGAAATGGTAAAGGTATTTTTTAATGCAAAAACTAAAAAATATCACTGGTAAAGGTAAATATATAGTAAAGGCAGTGATCAACTACTTTAAAAGATAGTACAGAGATTAAAAGACAAAAATCGTAAAGTCAATGATAACGTCAATGAATAATTACACACACACACACACACACACACACACACATATATATATATATCATGGCAATCACAAAGCAAAACTCTACAACAGATACACACAAATAAAATTTTAAAAAGAGAAAGGAAAAAACTAAACACTAAAAAACATTTTTTAGAACACTAAAAAAAAAAAAATCAAACCACAAGGAAAGAGACTAAAAGAAGAACACAAAAAACATGTGACAAAATGACAGTAAGTACATACCTATAAATAATCACTTTAAATATAAATGAACTAGAGAGCTGGAACTCCTGGCTTGGGGTCTCTTCCCTCCACCATCACTGAACTGCCCCAGAGCCAAAGAGGAGGGCGGCCTCACTGAGGCTG
This sequence comes from Physeter macrocephalus, assembly GCF_002837175.3. Classification (NCBI taxonomy): domain Eukaryota; kingdom Metazoa; phylum Chordata; class Mammalia; order Artiodactyla; family Physeteridae; genus Physeter; species Physeter macrocephalus. Next base: position 98,295,150 of record NC_041220.1, on the reverse strand, counting down.
CCGTCTCTGGAGGGGCCCCAAGAGCTTAAGCCATGACGGTCCTGGGAACCGCGGGCCGGCCTTGTGGATGACAGGCTCTTGGTTCTCCAGCCAGGCGTCAGGGCTGTGTCTCTGAGGTGGGAGAGCCAAGTTCACAATGCTGGGCCACAAGACACCTACCAGCTCCATATAATATCAAATGATGAAAATCTCCCAGGTATCTCCAGCTCAACGCCAAGACCCAGTTCCACTCAATGAACAGCAAGCTACAGTGCTGGACGCCCTATGCCAAACAACTAGCAAGACAGGAAAACAACCCACTCATTAGCAGAGAGGTGGCCTTAAATCACAAAAAGGCCACAGACACCCCAAAACACACCAAAAGACGTGGACATGCCCACCAGAGAGACAAGATCCAGCCTCATCCACCAGAACATAGGCACTAGTCCCCTCCACCAGGAAGCCTACACAACCCACTGAAACAACCTTAGCCACTGGGGACAGACACCAAAAACAACAGGAACTACGAACCTGCAGCCTGCAAAAAGGAGAACCCAAAGACAGTAAGTTAAGCAAAATGAAAAGACAGAAAAACACACAGCAGATGAAGGAACAAGGCAAAAACCCACCAGACCTAACAAATGAAGAGGAAATAGGCAGTCTACCTGAAAAAGAATTCAGAGTAATGATAGTAAAGATGATCCAAAATCTTGGAAATAGAATGGAGAAAATACAAGAAAACTTTAACAAGGAACTAGAACTAAAGAGCAAAAATACAGACATGAACAACACAAAAAATGAAATTAAAAATTCTCTAGGGATTCCCTGGTGGTGCAGTGGTTGAGAGTCCGCCTGCTGATGCATGGAACACGGGTCCGTGCCCCGGTCCGGGAAGATCCCACATGCTGCGGAGCAGCTAGGCCTGTGAGTCATGGCTGCTGAGCCTGCGCGTCCAGAGCCTGTGCTCGCAACGGGAGAGGCCACAACAGTGAGAGGCCCGTGTACCGCAAAAAAAAATAAAAATAAAAAATCTCTAGAAGGGATCAATAACAGAATAACTGAGGCAGAAGAACGGATAAGTGACCTAGAATATAAAATAGTGGAAATAAATACTGCAGAGCAGAATAAAGAAAAAAGAATGAAAAGAATTTAGGAGAGTCTCAGAGGTCTCTGAGACAACATTAAATGCACTAACATTCGAATGCTAGGGGTCCCAGAAGAAGAGAAAAAGAAAGGGACTGAGAAAATATTTGAAGAGATTATAGTTGAAAACGTCCCTAATATGGGAAAGGAAATAATTAATCAAGTCTAGGAAGCACAGAGAGTCCCATACAGAATACATCCAAGGAGAAACACGCCAAGACACATATTAATCAAACTGTCAAAAATTAAATACAAAGAAAAAATATTAAAAGCAGCAAGAGAAAAACAAGAAATAACACACAAGGAAATTCCCATAAGGTTAACAGCTGAACTTTCAGAAGAAACTCTGCAAGTGAGAAGGGAGTGGCAGGACATATTTAAAGTGATGAAGGAGAAAAACCTTACCAACCCCAAACAATTAAGAAAATGGTAATAGGAACATACATATTGATATTAACCTTAAATGTAAATCGATTAAATGCTCCAACCAAAAGACATAGAGTGGCTGAATGGACACAAAAACAAGACCCATATATATGCTGTCTACAAGAGACCCACTTCAGACCTAGGGACACATACAGACTGAAAGTGAGGGGATGGAAAAAGATATTCCATGCAAATGAAAATCAAAAGAAAGCTGGAGTAGCAATTCTCATATCAGACAAAATAGACTTTAAAACAGAGACTATTATAAGAGACAAAGAAGGACATGACATAATGATCCCGCATAGGCAAAGAAATCTTGAGAAAGAAAAACGGAGCTGGAGGAATCCGGCTCACTGACTTCAGACTAAACTACAAAGCTACAGTAATCAAGAGAGTATGGTACTCACACAGAAACAGAAATATAGATCAATGGAACAAGATAGAAAGCCCAGAGTTAACCCACACACATATGGTCACCTTATCTTTCATAAAGGAGGCAAGAATATACAGTGGAGAAAAGACAGCCTCTTCAATAATTGGTTCTGGGAAAACTGGACAGCTACATGTAAAAGAATGAAATTAGGACACTTCCTAACACCATACACAAAAATAAACTCAAAATGGATTAAAGAATTAAATGTAAGGCCAGACACTATCAAACTCTTAGAGGAAAACATAGGCAGAACACTCTATGACATAAATCACAGCAAGATCCTTTTTGACCCACCTACTAGAGAAATGGAATTAAAAACAAAAATAAACTAATGGGACCTATGAAACGTAAAAGCTTTTGCACAGCAAAGGAAACCATAAACAAGACCAAAAGACAACCCTCAGAATGGGAGAAAATATTTGCAAATGAAGCAACTGACAAAGGAGTAGTCTCCAAAATTTACAAGCATCTCATGCAGCTCAATATCAAAAAAACAAACAACCCAATCCAAAAATGGGCAGAAGACCTAAATAGACATTTCTCCAAAGAAGATATACAGATTGCCAACAAACACAGGAAAGAATGGTCGGCATCATTAATCATTAGAGGAATGCAAATCAAAACTACAATGAGATATCATTTCACACTGGTCAGAATGGCCATCATCACAAAATCTACAAAGAATAAATGCTGGAGAGGTTGTGGAGAAAAGGGAATCTTCTTGCACTGTTGGTGGGAATTTAAATTGATACAGCCACTATGGAGAACAGTATGGAGGTTCCTTAGAAAGCTTAAAAGAGAACTACCATATGACCCAGCAATCCCACTACTGGGCATATACCCTGAGAAAACCATAATTCAAAAGGAGTCATGTATCAAAATATTAATTGCAGCTCTACTATAGCCAGGATATGGAAGCAACCTAAGTGTCCATCAACAGATGAATGGATAAAGAAGATGTGGCACATATATACAATGGAATATTAGTCAGCCATAAAAAGAAACGAAGTTGAGTTATTTGTAGTGATGTGGATGGACCAAGAGTCTCTCATACAGAGTGAAGTAAGTCAGAAAGAGAAAAACAAATACCATATGCTAACACATATTTATGGAATCTAAAAAAAAAAAGGTCATGAGAAACCAGGGGCAAGATGGGAATAAAGACGCAGACCTACTAGAGAATGGAGTTGAGGATAAGGGGAGGGGGAAGGGTAAGCTGGGACAAAGTGAGAGAGTGGCATGGACATATATACACTACCAAATGTAAAATAGATAGCTAGTGGGAAGCAGCTGTATAGCACAGGGAGATCAGCTCAGTGCTTTGTGACCACCTAGAGGGGTTGGATAGGGAGGGTGGGAGGGAGGGAGACACAAGAGGGAAGAGATATGGAGACATATTTATATGTATAACTGATTCAGTTTGTTACAAAGCAGAAACTAACACACCATTGTAAAGCAATTATACTCCAATAAAGATGTTAAAATATATATATATATATATATATAAATGAACTAAGTGTGCCAATCAAAAGACATAGGGTGGATAAATGGATAAAAATGGAAGACCCATACATATACCATATACAAGAGACTGACTTCAGAGCTAATGACACACACAGACTAAAAGTTAAGGTATAGAAAAAGTTATTGCATACAAACGGAAATGAAAGAAAGCTGAGCTATCAATACTTATATCAGACAAAATAGACTTTAAAACAAAGCCTATGCAAAAGACAAAGGGGCAATATAATGATAAAGGGGCAATCCCAGAAGATATAACATTTGTAAACATATATGCACCTAAATATTTAAAGCAAATATTAACAGACTTAAAGGAAAAAATTGACATAATACAATCATAATAGGGGACTTAAGATTCCCTTTGCATCAATAGATAGTTCATCCAGACTGAAAATCAATAAGAAAATAGTGGCCCTAAATGACAAATTGGACCAGATGAACTGAATAGATATCCATAGAACATTCCATCCCAAAACAGCACAATACATATTCTTTTCAAGTGAACCTGAAATATTCTCCAGTATAGGTTATAATCTAGGCCACAAACAGGTATCAATGAATTTAAGAATATTGAAGTCATATTAAGATTCTTTTGTGACCCCAATGGTATGAAATTAAAAATTACAGGAATAAAACTGGGAAAAACACTCACAGACACATGGAACTAAACAGCTACCAAAAACCAATGAGTCAGTGAAAAAAATCAAACAGGAAATTAAAAAAAATATCTTGAGACAAATTAAAATAAAAACACAGCTCTCCAAAGTCAATGGGACCCAGCAAAAGCAGTCCAAGGAGGAAAGTTTATAGCCATTCATGCCTACTCAAGAAACAAGACAAATCTGAAGACAGTTTAGCTTTCCACCTGATGGAATTAGAAAAAATGAACAGAGTCCAATATTAGTAAAAGCAAGGAAATAACAAAGATAAGAACAGAAATAAATAAAACAGAGACCAAAAAACAATAGAAAAGATCAATAAAGCTAAGAGCTAGTTGTTTGAAAGGATAAACAGAACTGATAAACTTTTAGTGAGACACATCAAAAAAAGAGTCCCAAATAAATCAAATTAGAAATGAACGAGAAGTTACAATGAATATTATAAAAATACCATCATAAGAGAATACTATGAATAGTTATAAAACAAATAATTGGAAAACCTATGACAAATAGATAAAATCCTAGAAGCATAGACTCTTCCAATACTGAATCAGGAAGAAATAGAAAATCTGAACAGACTAATTACTACTAATGAAATTTAATCTGTAATCAAAAAACTGCTAAGTAACAACAGTCCAGGACCAGATGGCTTCACAGGAGGATTTGACCAAACATTTAGAGAAGAGTTAGCACTTAGCATTTTCAAATTATTCCAAAAAATTGAAGAAGAAACACTTCCAAATTCATTCTAGCATTACCCTGCTATCATAACCATAGAAAGATACTACAAAAAAACAAAATTACAGGCCAATATCCCTGATGAACATCCATGCAAAAATCTTCAACAAAATATTAGCAAACCAAATTCAACAATACATTAAGAGGATCATGGATCATGCATCATGGTCAAGTGGGATTTATTGCAGGGATACAAGGATGGTTCAATACCTGCAAATAAATAAATGTGATAAACCATGTTAACAAATCAGATTATAAAATCATATGATCATCTCAATAGATGCAGAAAAAGCATTTGATAAAATTCAACATCCATTCATAACAAAAAATAAACAAAGTATATACAATATACAACACTATAAAGGTCATTTATCACAAACCCACAGCTAACACCATATTCAATGGTGAAAAGCTTTCTGCTTTTCCTCTAAGAGCAGAAACAAGATGAGGATGTCCATTCTTGTCACTATTTAACACAGTATTCAAAGTCCTAGCCACAACAGTCACACAAGGAAGAGAAATAAAATTCATCAAAATTGGAAGGGAAGAAGTAAAACTACCAGTATTTGCAAATGACATGATATGGTATTTAGAAAACCTTAGAGACACCACCAAAAATTATTAGAACTAATAAATAAATTCAGTAAAGTTGCAGGATACAAAATTAACATAAAGAAATCTGTTGTGGGATTCTCTGGTGGTGCACTGTTTAAGAACCTTTCTGCCAACACAGGGGACACAGGTTTGAGCCTTGGTCCGGGAAGATCCCACATGCCGTGGTGTAACTATGCCCGTGCACCAAAACTACTGAGCCTGCACTCTAGACCCCACGAGACAAAACTACTGAGCCTGCATGCCACAACTACTGAAACCCATGCACCTAGAGCTCATGCTCCACAACAAGAGAAGTCACCGCAATGAGAAGCCTGTGCACCACAATGAAGAGTAGCCCCTGCTCACCGCAACTAGAGAAAGCCCATGCAGCAACAAAGACCCAACGCAGCCATAAATAAATAAATAAAATTAAAAAAAGAAATCTGTTGTATTTCTACATAATCATAATGTACTTTCAGAAAGAGAAATCAAGAAAAAAAAATCTCATTTATAATTTCATCAAGAAGAATATAATACCTGGAATAAATTTAACCAAGGAAGTGAAAGACCTTTACTCAAAAAACAATAAGACATTGGTGAAAAAAATTGAAGATGATAGAAATCAACAGAAAATTATTCCGTGTTCATGGATAGGAAGATTTAATATTGCTAAAATGTTCATACTACACCAAACAATCTACAGATTTTATGAAATCCTTATCAAAATACCCATGCATTTTTCACAGAACTAGAAAAAAATTATTTAAAAATTTGTATGGAAACATAAAAGACCCCATATTGCCAAATCAACCTAGAGAAAGAAGAACAATGCTGGAAGTATCATGCTCCCTGATTTCAAACTATATTTCAAAAGTATAATAATTAAAATAGTATGCTACTGGCACAAAAGAGACACATATATCAATGAAGGAGAGTAGAGAGCCCTCAAATAAACCCACACACATAGGTCAATTAATCTTCAAGAAAGGAAGAAAGAATATAACATGGTGTAAATATAGTCTCTTCAATAAGTGGTGTTGGAAAAACTGAATGGTTACATGTAATAGAATGAAAGTAGAAAAATTTCTCACACCATATACAAAAATAAACTCATAATGGATTAAAGACTTAAATGTAATACCTGAAACTATAAAATCTGTAGAAGAAAACATAGGCAGTATATTATTCAACATTGGTCTTATCAATATTTTTTAGATCTGTCATCTCAGGCAAGGTCAACAAAAGCAAAAATAAACAGGACCAAATCAAACTAAAAATATTTTGCAAAGGGAAGGAAACCATAAACAAAATGAAAAGGCTACCTACTGAATTGGAGAAGATATTTGCAAATGATATGTCCAATATGGAGTTAATATCCAAAATATATCAGAAGCTCAAACATCTTAATGTTAAAAAAAAAACAAAAAATTCAATTAAAAATGGGCATAACACCTGAACAGGCATTCTTCCAGAAAAGACATACAGATGGACAATAGGCACATGAAAATATGCTCAACATCACTAACCATTACAGAAGTGCAAATCAAAACCATAATGAGATATCACCTCACACTTGTCAGGAGAGCTATCATCAAAAAGATAAGAAATACCAAGTATTGGTGAGAATGTAAAGAAAAGGGAACCCTAGCACACAGTTGGTAGGAATGTAAATCAGTACAGCCACTTTGTGTGGTTCCTAAAATAATTAAAAATAGAACTATGGTATGATCCAGCAATTCCACTCATGTATACTTATTGGAAGAAAACAGAACCACTATTTTTGGAAAGATATACACACTCCAATATTTATACCAGCATTATTTACAATATCCAAGATATGGAAGCAACATAAGTGCCCATTGGCAGATGAATGGATAAAGAAGAATTGATAAATATATACAATGGAATATTACTTAGCCATAAATAAGAATGAAATGTTTCCATTTGCAACAACATGGATGGTCTTGTCAGGGATTATGTTTAGTGAAGTAAGTAGGACAGAGAAAAACAAATATTGTATATCATTTATATGTGGAATCTAAAAAACAAAACAAGTGAACAAATATAACAAAACAGGAACAGACTCACAGATACAGAGAAGAAAGTAGTGGTTACCAAAGGGGAGGTGGGTGGGGGAAGGAAAGAAATAGTTGAAGGTGATTAAGAATTAGAAACTACCCATTATAAAATAAATAAATCTCGAGGATGCAAGGTACAGCACAGCCAATATGTTATGATAACTTTGTAGGGTGTGGGATCTACAAACTATTGAATAACTATGTTGTATACCTGAAACTAACATGGTATTGTAAATGAAATATACTTCATAAATTTAAAGAAAAGAAAAAAATTCCTTGTCCTAAGCTTTCCACTCCTAATTTTTGGTTGCCCAAGCAAAATGCTTTTAGTAAATTTACCTGTTCTATGTGGTACTTATATTCATATTTCATAAGAATATTCTTGTTATTGTTCTGATTATTTTGTTTTCCACTGATATTCTACTCTGGAAGATGAGATTTAGCTTACATAATCTCTTCCTCAAAATCCTACACTTATACTCTTCTAATATAATTAGAGTAATAGTTTTCAAATGTTAGCATGCATCAGAATTAGCTGAATGGCTTGATGAAACAGATTGTTGGGCCTCATTGTCAGAGGTTTTGACTCAGTACTTCTGATATGGCACCCCATAATTTGCATTTCTAACAATTTCTTAGGTGATCCTGAAACTCATGGTTTAGGACATATTTTGCAAACCACTGAATTTTATAGTATTATTATTTGTAAAATTAAAATTTGCTTTTTCATTTTCATGACCTAAATATTAGATGTGTGCCACATAGTATACTGTAATTGTATTTCCACTATTGTGCAACATTTTCTTATCCTAAAGTTAACAATAATACTTTTTTTATACTCTTTTTTCCAAAGTTTCCAATAGAACAAATATTTTTTTTCCTGTTCAGAGACATTCAATAACATATCAATTTATTTAATTTTAGAAACATATTTTTCTGCCGTCCTCTTTTTTGAAAAAATCTGCCTCATTCCAACTGCGTGTACTTTATAGACCTCTATCGTGGCTCTTTGTTCACAACATCCAGAATTTTTCCTTGCATCTCTCCTGGATTGGATTTTCTGTTTCCCAGACCCTATTTCTTGCTCTTTCTTATCTTTCACATTCATTTTGCAGAAGTACATTCTCTTGTAGCTTCTCTAAAATGAATTCTTGTATGAATGTATCATAATTTTATATACATGTTTGATTGTTAGTTTGGCTAGTTATAGATTTATAGGTTAGAAATTATTATCTGTTAGAATTTTAAAAACATTGCTTAATTTTTCTTTTGCAGTGCTGCTGTTGAGAAATCTGACATTTTTATTCTGGAAACTTTTTATATGACGTGTGTGTGTGTGTGTGCAGGTAAATTGAAGGTGTAATATCACTGAAAAACTGTGACATTGTAAATCCAAGTAGACTAAGGCAGAAACTTATAGAGCTGTTAGATGTAAATAACACAAGATAGCAAAGCTTCTAAGTGTCGTGAAAAGAAAATATATTTCCTTCAAGTTACCCCTTTTCTCCAGTAGCAGAATATAGTTGGCATTTTGTGTGTGTGTGCTCTGCAGGGAGTCCTGTCTCCCATGTTTATGTTTCTTCAAGAAATTTGAAGACATTTTCCCTGACTCCATGTGGTCCCAAGTGGGCTATTGATGACAAAATTCTGTCATGACCTTTGGGATAGGATAGGGGAATGATTCTGGCTGGCTGATAAAGCAGTGTTCCTATACATCAGGTTTAGGAATGGGTACATAACCCAACAAGACCAATCTTGCTGGTGTGCTAAAATTAGGAGAAAGGTCCCCTTCTAACAGGTTTTCAGAAATGTGAGAATAAAAAAGCTCTTGGTAGTCAATATGCTTACCAACTGGCAAGAGACTTTCAGAGAAGAAAGCCATATAAAGAAACTCAGTTTGATAATACAGTTGAGCCCAGAATCCACTTCTGCTCTTCCCTGACATAAGAAGCAATGTTTCCTTTTTACTTAAATATACAGTTCATTTTCTGACATTTAGAATGGATAAAACCAGAAGAATACACTTTCTATCCATCCCCATGGATGAGCCATTTATGCCATTAAACAGAATATTTAACATGATACTTAGATTCCATACTTGCAAACAGAAAAATTTTAAAGGGATCAAATTGGCTCTTAGTAGTTTGTTCTCAAATGTTAGTTTATAATTCGAAAAACTTTTTAAACACAAATATAAATCAAAGCCAAGGTGATATAGTATAAGCATTTGGTAAACTGTAAAGAATATTAATAATTATTATTACTCATTGTAGTTATTATAACTTTTATTAATATCACTTCTATTGTAATGCCACAAGTTTATTATTCTTCATGCATCTTCCGATTAGAGCTTATGATGTATTGCTCAGTGTGCCTAATGTCACAATATTTTTATTGTAACATCATTTATTAATGTGAATATTATCATCATGTAGGATAAATTATATGAGAAACCATTGTATTTCTGGAAAGTTTTATCATAACCAATCACGATGCCACAGGCCTCTTTTGCTGCTATTATTCCATTGAACATTATAGTGCCTCTGCTTTGTATGCTTTGCCTCTTATCCCCTTCAATCATAATCTCACTTTAATTGCCTCTTCTCAGGCAAATACAAACATTATCTTCCTTACTCCTAGAATTAATAACTTCTGTGATGACTTATCATCTTTTTTGTTCTTCAGTGCACCTTTCCAATTAAAATGGAAATTAAATGGGACTGAATACAACAACCAAAATAATGTATGTAGATTTGGTGGATCTGGATTCCATTGAGTGCAACAGGACTCTTTATATTTGAGTCTTTTTCCTATTTTTTGTTTCCCACAAGCCACTAGGCAAAAAGTAAATATATGTTGATTGTCTGTGTTGATTCTTTGTAATGTATATGTATACAAACACATACATACCACAGGATAGATAGACAAATGATAGATAGAGAGATGATAGATACATAGAAGAGACAGACTGATCCTGGAAGGCTTATTATTCATTGGCATTTTCATTTCTCAACCCTGAATTTCCTAATCAATTTTAACTGACAATTTCATTTTTTTCTTTTATTTACTCACATTTGTTTTCACTTTTTTCAATCCTTTTCTTGTTCAAGTATGATTCTTACATTTATCATTTTTATGTTTATTTTGCTTCGGTCATGTGAACTCAAAGGCTGCCTGGCAAGGTATGCTTCATTGGCTCTTACAATGTCCCTCAGTGCTCCAACCTTTTCCCTCCTATGCAGAAGGGTCTCATGACCTGACCCTATGGTATTCCCATCTGCATGCTCAGTGGGGCTTTGATTCCTGAGCCAATCTTGACAAAGGCAAGAATGACAGAAACTGCTTCACTATGGGCTTGACCTTCTCCAGATTTAAGGGGATCCTAATGGGGGAATCATCCTACTATACCTAGGAGATACCCTAAATTTCCTCATTTCCTTTATTTTCACTTCTTTTGAAGGTATATGACCCCACAATTGACTTCAGCATATGTATTGCTTCCACCCCAGTGCCGCATCTTACAGGACTAGAACTTTGATATTTCCTTGTTTACATTTCAAAATAGCTTCTGCCCATTCATCTCCAACTATCTATTATTATTTTAAAGTTATTTTTAATAAATAAAAAGTAATTTGTGGTCATGGTTAATAAAAATAAACTATGAAGGAGGGAAAAATAAAATAATTAAAATCACTAATAGTTTCAACATAGGAGAGAAGCACTGCTTAACATTTTGAATATATTCTCTCTTTTTAAAAATTTTATGCTACAGAAGAATAACTATTTTTTAAATTCAGTTTATATTGCACCTATTTTTTTTTAGCTAACTGCTTTTGTGCTTTTAACAATATATCATGAATGTCTTCTTGAATTAACGAATGACTTCTCTATTATCTTGTACTGCCATAACAAAATACCACAGACCGATTCGTTTAAAAACAATAGAAATTTATTTTTTTCACAATTCTGGAGACTAGAAGTCCAAAATGAAGGTGACATCAGGGTTGGTTTCTAGTGAGTCTTCTCTTCTTGTCATGTGCGTGGTCACTGTCTAGCTATGTTCTCATATGGTCTTTTTTCTGTGCGGAGAGAGAGAGAGATCTCGTGTTTCTTCCGCTTCCTGTAGGAGCAGTACAAATCTATGAGATTAGGACCCCACCATACGGCTTTCTCTAAAGGCCTTACCTTCAGTTTAGTCACACTGGGGGTTAGGGTTTCAGCATATGAATTTTGTGGGAGACATAATGCAGTCCATACAGATTCTTTAATGTAAGTTTTAATAGTTAATTATAGGTATACCAAAATTTGCCTGAGAAATCACATTTTATATACTTGGGCTATGTTCAATTCTCTTTCTCTTAATTTTTTAAAATGATAACTAATACTGCAATGAACCATCGTTTTCGTATATAGCATTTTACCTTGTTTCTTAATAATTTCCTTTGGATAGAATATTCCTAGAAATAAAATTACTTGGACAGACTACTTTTAAGTTTTAAAATTCACACTACCATACTAATTTATTCTCACAATAGTTGTGATAATCATACCATTTCCCTTCCATTTACCAGTACTGGTTATCAATATAATTTTGAAAAATATATGTTGTTTTGTTACATCAATGTTTGTTGAATCAAATTATTATTTTCATTTACCTGATTAGTGATGGAGCTCATCATGCTTCAACACTCTTCCTTTGCAAGTGACTGAAGCTATTTGCCTAAATTCTATTCTTTTTTTCTTTTTATTGAGGATAGTTGATTTATAATATTGTGTTAGTTTCATGTGTACAACAAAGTGATTCTGTTTTATGTATATATATAATTTTCAGATTTTCTTTCATTAAGGTTATTATAAGATATTGAATATAGTTCCCTGTGCTATACAGTAAATTCTTGTTTCTTGTCTAATTTATATAGTAGTTTGTATCTCAAATCCCATACTCCTAACTTATCCCTTCCTTTCTTCCTTCCCCCTTTGGTAACCATAAATTTGTTTTCTATGTCTGTGAGTCCATTTCTGTTTTGTATATTGATTAATCTGTATTATTTTTTAGATTCCATATATGAGTGATATATGACATTTGTCTTTCTCTGATTTACTTCACTAAGTATAATATTCTCTAGGTCCATCTATGTTGCTGCAAATGGCAATATTTCATTTCTTTATGGCTGAGTAATATCCCATTTTGTGTGTGTGTGTGTGTGTGTGTATACCACATTTCTTAAGCCGATCATCTGTTGATGGGTACTTGAGTTGTTTCTATGTCTTAGCTATTGCAAATAGTGCTGTTATGAACATTGGGGTACAGGTATCTTTTCAAATTAGAGGTTTCATCTTTTCTGGATATGTGTCCAGGGGTAAGATCTTATGGTAGCTCTATTTTTAATTTTTTAAGGAACCTTCTTACTGTTTTCCATAGTGTCTGCACAGATTTACATTCCCAACAAAAGTGTAGGAGGGTTCTGTTTTCTCCGCATCCTCTCCAGCATTTGTTTTTGTCGACTTTTTAATGATAGACATTCTGACTGGTGTGAGGTGATACCTCATTGTGGTTTTGATTTGGTCTTCTCTAATAGCGATGTTCCACTGGCTGAGGCAGTGTTTGTAGAGTTTCTCCACTGTAAGTCACTTTTATCTACTTCCCATATTTCATTAATTGGAACAAAGTCATTAAATACAGCCTGCACTAAAAGGGTTGGGAGTCTTAAGTCCACTTCCTTGAGGAAGAATAACTACTTAAACTATTTGGAATTCTTCTGTATGTAGGATTTGTCTGTTCTCCCTTATTTATTTTTTCAGTAATTTATTTACTTCAGTGTGGACTTATGGATATTTATTTTATATTTTGAAGTATAATCTAAGAGTATATTATTTATTACTTTTTTTTTTTGCTCAAATTATTCCAGCTTTGGAATCTGAAGCCCTTTCAGGTTTGTTTCCATGTCCCACTGACATGGCCTCATCCTTTTGTTTCTTTGATTATTTTCTCACTTTCTGGCAATGCAAGAAGCTCCAGATTAATACTGTGTAATTCCTGACCTAGCCCTGGGACCAGTCATTTCTCCAAAGAGCTCTGGCTCCTTTTCTGGAGAATGATATAAGAAACCAAGATCAAGGTACTCTGATTTTGTCTCATGTTTTGTTTCCTGAGTTGGATAGCAAGCCATGTCGATACCACATCAAATTTCTTTCCACTTATTACATTTTTCACTCCTGCCTAGGACTGTATTTGTGCTTAGTTCTTTGTGATTTAATGGCATTACTGTAGCCAAACCCTGAACTGGATATAATGTTAGTGCCCTATTTCTTGCCCTACACCACTGCCCATGCTGAGCCTTACCAACAAAACTAGGCTGGCTTCCCCATTCTTGACTATATCTTCCTGAGTTTCACCCATTTTTTTCTCAGTTTGTCTCCTCTATAAGTCCAAATTATGACCGAGTTCCAGCAGCTTCAAGTTAGAGCCCTTCTGTACAGTAACAAGCAGTAATGTCATCATTATGGGGCCTGGCTACAGGTAGAGGATTTTGGAAAAGATACACAGATAAAGTTATTCTGCAAACACAACCATTAAGAAAGTTCTTACTGATTGCTTTGACCCAATTTATAGGCATTATAGATCTATGCGCTAGTTGTTTCTCTAGGCATGGGAAGTTCTCTGAATAATAGTGTTTTCTAAAGGTTGAAACAAAATTTGAAGCAGCAAATCAAAATAATAGGATAATGCTCTTAAATTTTTTGGTTTACTTTTCTTCTGTTATAACTTTGTATGAATTATAGTCAGTAGATTTTAAAAATTAAATACATCCAATAAAAGTGATGATGCCCTATGGAAACTTAAAATTCATTCAAGGTTTAAATTATTCCCAACATGTCCTTTGAGAAGTTTCATGAAGTATTAAAGGACACAGCTAATGTTTTTGTGGATGGCTATCAGAACAGGGCAGCTCTCAGTTGTCTTTTTGGTTCACATAATGAAAAAATTAATGAATCCTATCCTTTATCATAAGATTATTTACCTGGAATTCTCTATAGTTTTAGAAGCTGCAGTAACAAAATTTTTCAAAGTCACTTAAGACTTTCCCCTTGAAGATATTTATTAACCATCATTTTGTTCCAAATTTTTTTCTTTTCTTTTCTAAAAAGAGGTATATTGATTTTGCCTAAATCAGTCAACTTTAGTGAAAAGAAAGGTGACCATACACATATGACATGTACAGTGGTTGTCTCACAGAAGGGCATACTTCAGTTAAGTGCCATGGCTGAAATTAGGTCAAGGTATTCAAAATTCAACGGTATAATCTAGTTCCTTATTTAATAAATGAGACATTTCAAATAATAATCATAACTCAATTTTAAGAGATATAATTTATTTTTATTTGCTGGGTCTTTGGTATTTTCCTCCTCCTCTCATAACCACAATGATGAACTCTGGTTACATTTCAAAAGATATATTTTACATAGTGCCTGTAGTGGCCCATAAGAAGAATGTACAGAAGCAGAAAACATAAGGTGATGAAATGAAGATTTCATCTCTTCTAAAATTATAAAGAAATTTCTCACTAAGTTGTTTGAACACAAATTAGTGAGAACTTTGTTAACATCAATAGAGGACAGTGGTTAGTACCATGAGTTCAGATTCCAATTCTGATTCCCAGTCCAGGCCCCTTCACTTACCAGCTTTGTGACTTTGGGCAAGTTACTTAAACTCTCATCTAGCAAATGGAACCAATGCAAACGCAAGTAGTTTCATAGGATTGTGTTATCCTTTATAGGAGTTTAAATGAAAAGCATTTACCACAGTGCTCAGTACATAGAAAGTGTTCAGTTCAGATGAGGTATGATGATTAATTTTATTTGTCAATTTTACTGGGCCGCCAGGTGCTCAGATATTTAGTCAAACATTTTTCTAAGTATCTCTGATTTTGGATGAGACTAATATTTAAATAGGTAGTAAAATATGTTGCCCTCCCCGATGTGACTGGGCCTCATCCAGTCAGTTGAGAGCCTGAATAAAACAAAATGCCTGACCCTCCCCCCAAGTAAAATAAAATTCTTCCTACTTAGTACATCCTGCATTTGAACCCTAACTGAAACATCAGCCTTTCCTGGGCCTCTAGCCTGTCTGCTCTTGGACAAGAACTATACCGTCCACTCTCCTGGTTGCAGCCCTTTGGACTCAGACCGGATCTGCACCATCAGCTCTCCTGGGTCTCCAGCTTGCAGACTTACTCTGTCGGTCTTGGTACTTTTCAGCCTCCATAATCATGTGAGCAAATTTCTCAAAATAAATCTCTTCAAGGGTAAAATAGAGGGGGGGAAAAAGCTGAGGTTTTAAAAAAGTCCGAGTGTGCTAATTTCTATGATGTCCTCTTCGGTTGTCATTCTTCCCTCCTATGTTGACCTGTCAGTGTCACACAGTCATTAAAGTTCAGGCGGTGTTGGTGTAAATTTATAATTGGCGTAATCCTTATTGCTGACATGTCAATATTTAACTTGCATTAACCTTTCCTTTGAGGCTGACAAATTGTGCATCTGTGGCTTGTTCAGTCTAATTTTTCATGTCATTGCCTTGCAAAGCATACAGATTTATAATGTCACTGTGTGATGGATGCAGGTCTCTCCTCTGCCTTGGAGAAGGGTTTCAACCCACTTAGATTATCCATTGGTTTATTTATTTGTTTTCACTTCCACCCACCACCTATTTTAACAGGCTTTCAGTGAATTTACCTCCCCAAGGCCCATATTTTGAGGGCGAATGGAGGGGTACCCCTGTCAGGAGTCATTAACATGCTGCTGCTAAGACACCTGCACATTGTTCTGGCCTGTCTCACACAGAGCAGCCTTCATCTGTGTGTGCATGTTGTCGCTAAGAATTTGTTGACAAAAAATGAAGACGGGTGAAAGAAAATTAGGTCAGAATAGTGTGTGGGAGAAAAAGTGACATTCTTGTCAGTTTTGCCTAATCTCCTAGAACAGAGCGACCAGAGTTATAATTTCTCTAGGATGTGGGCAGCTGAGACTTAAACTCAGTCATTTCTGTCTTTTTTTAAAAAAATTAATGTTATTCCCTTTCCCCACTCCCCACAGGCTTTGACTGAAAAAAGTGGACAAGTATCTGAGAATTCTTATTTGAAACTCTTGGATCTGAATGCTGAGGATTTGGGACTAAAGGGGATTTGGAGGTCTGAGTCATCCCACAGGTGTTCAAAGATGGGTTTTTGTAAAGATCAAAAAGGATGGCTTGCTAGCAAACATTTCCTCCAAGTTTCAGAATACTATATAATGCTAAGCCACTCTCTCCACTTCACTGGAGTATTTTAGAACAGTGGAGTTATCCAATCTCCCTCCAGCAAGTCTAGTACATTTATTTAAAGCTATCTAGGATAAAGATGGGATATACCCAGACCGTATATTTAGGAATGGATAGTTATTTTAATTCACACTTTATAGAATGTTTGAAGAAAACTCATAGGAACTGACTCTGATATTTCATCCCAGTTCAGCCAAATATTATTTACACAAACGCTATTAAAATGTAGCAATCATTGGTCTATTTCTTGGATCCTCAATTAAATTCTCACATATTTAGAATATCTTGAATGATTTATGGAAATTAAAATGGTTAATACGTGTGTTTGAAATAATGCTCCTTCTAATTGATCACTTACATGTGGGTCCCTCTTGGTCTTAAGAACCCCAAAGCAAAACTGATATCATGTCTTTAATTATTGCTTAAAATGTTATTTTTGTACCTGAATTTCCAAGCAATCACACATTACATAAACAAAGCTAATAAATTCAAAGACACAAAGAGTGGCCCCAGATTAATCCTGGCCAATGCTAAGACTATGTCAACAATCATATTTACAGTTAGGTTTTATTTTATCATAATGAATCATGATACATTTGTTTACCAAACAGAGACAGCCATTCCAAGCAAGGAAGCAAACACATAAACAAATTAGAACTATATTATGTTTTTATTCTTTTTCCCTTAGTCATGAAATCTGCTCTTCAAACATTAACACTAGTGTCTATGGAAGCCCAATACATAAAATAGGTAAAAACAGAAAATCTTTAGCTGAAGTAAGGACTATGTTCTAAGCCCAACTCATAAACGTGCCCTGTGTCCAACCAAGTTCTTCCATGTTCTCTATATCATGCAGAATTAAAAAACTCCAAATTCCATTCAACTCTTAGTTTATAAGTGAGAAATTTGCAACTAGAGAATGTTGAGTTGCCTGATATGTACTTTAACTGGCAGGACTAGAACTAGAAATCAGATCTCCTAACTTCTAATCTATTAGTATTTTCAGTAGAACAGGTCAGGAAACTTTCATGCTGTCACAAGTTCTTTTATTTATTCAACCCAAAATTTAATATGCATCTTTTATGTATTAGGCACTATTCTAGGGGCCAAGGATATGAAAATTTTCAATAGAAAATTCTTACTTTCATAAAGTTTACATTTTAGTAAACAAAACAAGAAATAAATACATCATTATGCAATATAATGTTATTGCTTTATAACACAAAGTAAGAAAAATGGAAAAGGTAACAAGGCATGTAACTTTTTGATAAGGTTGCAAGGGAAGGCGTTTCAGAAGCAGAAGTATTTGAGCAGAAATTTGAATGGGATAAGAGAATTAGTTGTGGGGAGAATATTTAAGGCATAATGAATAACTGATGCAAATGTCCTCAGTTAGGTGTGTTTTGGGCACACTTAAGAGCAGCCAAAAGGGCAGAGGGTCTAGAATGCAATGAGTCAGGGGTGAGGAGTAGGGAGGAGACTAGATTGGAGAGGGAGCTCTGGAGGTCATGGAGATAATTTCAGATTTATTTGAATCTGTTGGAAAACCATTTGATAGTTTGAATTGAGTCTGTGGTACGTTGTGGCTTTCGTTCTTGAAAATAATTATTCTCTACTTTCATTCTTCTGCCATGTAGCTGTTCAGTTTTCCCAGCAGCACTAATTGAAGAGACTGTCTTTTCTCCATTGTGTATCTCTCTACTGGATAAAGGATGAAACATAGGGAAGTAAAATCAGAAACACTTATATGTACTAACAAAGAATAATGCCACATTTTTAGTGTTTATATAATATCTTCTCCCTAAAGTCATTCTACACTGTTAATTGAATTCCTACAATTATTCTGAGATATAGGAAAACACACAGTATTAATTCCATTTAACAGATTGGAAGCTGAGCTTGTAAAGTAAGACATCAAGTAGTCATATTTCAAGAACAGAGCTTTATCAGCCACACAATAATGACTATTTTACACTGCATTGGAGGGTGGAGGAGGTAGGCAAGAGAGAGTGATAAGCTTCTACTTAGAAAAGAAAGGGAAGATCAGTTGCTTTTTAATTCATTCAATATTTATTTATCATATATCATGAGTCAGGCACTGCATTAGGCACTGGGGATACAGAGGTGGAAAAAGTCGATTCCTGACCTAACAAAGTCTGCTCTAGGATATAATAATGACTTTTAGTCTTTTTGCCTTTTATTACATGCTCGCCAATGTAGAAGTAGCTCATGCTTCAATCTCCGAATAATCCATAGATAATGAAATTAAAGAGCAGAAAGACTAAACAATTTATACAAGGTCACTCATGTGCAATTTGTGAGCTTCAGTAGGATTCAAGCCCAGGTTTAACCCCAAAGTCTGCTCTCTTAACTCTATGCTTCTTCACTCTTTTAAACACTCTACATGTTTGTTTATTTATTTATTTATTTATTTATTTATTTATTTTTGTGGTACGCGGGCCTCCCTCTGTTGTGGCATCTCCCGTTGCGGGGCACAGGCTCCGGACGCGCAGGCTCAGCGGCCATGGCTCACGGGCCCAGCCGCTCCGCGGCATGTGGGATCCTCCCGGACCGGAGCGCGAACCCGGTTCCCTTGCACGGGCAGGCGGACGCGCAACCACTGCGCCAGCAGGGAAGCCCCACTCTACATGTTTAAATGTCTCTTGCATTCCTCCCTCAGTCTTTTTTTTTTTTTTTGGTTTATAGTTATTTTATTATCTTGCTGCTTCTTTATTAATAACACAGATCTCAATTAATGTTTAGCACACTTAATTTACTATCACTCTAGCTACAAAGTATTTGTGCATTGGGCCAGCATAATAATTTTTCCTTTTTTAAATTTCAAAATAAGTATATTTCCCCCCTTGATAAACCTTTATAAAATATCCAAACAATTCAGGGAGCATGAAAGACTCTCTTTAATCCCATCATCCAGGGTAACCACTGTCCACTTCTTAAGGCACATCATCAAAGAATATTAAAATATACTCCCTCAGTTTTTTAAAATTTCTTTTCTTATTTTTTGCTTATCTTGGCATGTGAACTGTTGACACCTATCAAATGAGTTGGTGGATACAGAACTTCAATGGCCTCGAGTTAATGTAGGTAAATGGGATACAGAGCACTGCATATACTGAGTATACTGAGCAGTCATCAAACACAAAATCATACACACACATGCACACACACACACACACACACACACACACACACTGGTGTATTGTTAATAGCACTGACCCTATCCAAATCAATAGCTTTTCTTCAATTTCATAGGCAGTTCTTTTCTCACAATTTCCTGCTTCTGTGTCTCCAGAAGTTTTAGACAACCTGAGAGTAAAGTAATGTCAGTTCCCCCGTCCTCTAGTTTTCCGAAGTACACAGAGGATACATTAGTAATATACTGGCAGGACAAAGTTAAGTTTCAAATTTAGTCAAAGCCTTCAAAACTCAGAGTATGTAACTTCCCTTCTTACCTAGATGTAAGGATTGGGCTGTTGAGAATTCTATATGGCTTTTGGGAGACATGCATTTAAGAACATAAACTCTGAACCTGAGTTTAAATGCCAGGTACACTGCTTGTAGGTAAATAATTTAACATTACTGTGCTTCACTTTGATCATTGGTCAATAGAAATAATAATAGTAACTACCTTACAAAGCTCTTTTGAAAACTTAGTGAGTTAATAAAGTGAAATAGTAAGTGCTATTTAAGCGATTACTATTATTTAATCTCAAACCTCAAAGGTCTTATCAAAAAATTGAGTTGTTTTGGTCATGGAAATTTTTTTTTAACATCTTTATTGGAGTATAATTGCTTTACACTGGTGTGTTAGTTTCTGCTCTATAACAAAATGAATCAGCTGTACATATACGTATATCCCCATATCTCGTCCCTCTTGCGTCTCCCTCCCACTATCACTATCCCACCCCTCTAGGTGGTCAAAGAGCACCGAGCTGATCTTATGTGGCTGCTTCCCACTAGCTATCTATTTTACATTTGGTAGTGTATATATGTCCATGCTACTCTCTCACTTCGTCCCAGCTTACCCTTCCCCCTCCTCATGTCTTCAAGCCCACTCTCTAAGTCTTTGTCTTTATACCTGTCCTGCCCCTAGGTTCTTCAGAACCATTTTTCTTTTTCTTTTTTTTTTTTTAGATTCCATATATATGTGCTAGCATACGGTATTTGTTTTTCTCTTTATGACTCACTTCACTCTATATGACAGTCTCTAGGTCCACCCACCTCACTACAAATAACTCAATTTCATTTCTATATATGGCTGAGTAATATTCCAGTGTATATATGCGCCACATCTTCTTTATCTTTCATCTGTCGATGGACACTTACATTGCTTCCATGTCCAGGCTATGGTAAACAGAGTTGCAATGAATATTGTGGTACATGACTCTTTTTGAATTATGGTTTTCTCAGGGTATATGCCCAGCAGTGGGATTGTTGGGTTGTATGGTAGTTCTATTTTTAGTTTTTTAAGGAACCTCCATACTGTTCTCCATAGTGCCTGTATCAATTTACATTCCCACCAACAGTGCAGGAGGGTTCCCTTTTCTCCACACCATCTCCAGCATTTATTGTTTGTAAAATTTTTGATGATGGCCATTCTGGTCATCATCTGGTGTGAGGTGATACCTAATTGTAGTTTTGATTTGCACTTCTCTAATGATTAGTGATGTTGAGCATCCTTTCATGTGTTTGTTGGCAATCTGTATATCTTCTTTGTAGAAATGTCTAATTAGGTCTTCGGCCCATTTTTGGATTGGGTTTTTTGATTTTTGATATTGAGCTGCATGAGATGCCTATAAATTTTGGAGATTAATCCTTTGTCAGTTGCTTCATTTGCAAATATTTTCTCCCATTCTGAGGTCTGTCTTTACGTCTTGTTTATGTTTTCCTTTGCTGTGCAAAATCTTTTAAGTTTCATTAGGACCTATTTGTTTATTTTTGTTTTTATTTCCGTTTCTCTAGGAGGTGGGTCAAAAGGATCTTGCTGTGATTCTTTTACATGTAGCTCTCCAGTTTTCCCAGCACCACTTATTGAAGAGGTTCTCTTTTCTCCATTGTATATGCTTGCCACCATTATCAAAGATAAGGTGACTATATGTGTCTGGGTTTATCTCTGGGCTTTCTCTCCTGTTCCATTGATCTATATTTCTGTTTTTGTGCCAGTACCATACTGTCTTGATTACAGTAGCTTTGTAGTATAGTCTGTAGTCAGGGCGCCTGATTCCTCCAGACACAGGTCTTTTGTCTCCTTAGGTATGTTTATTCCTAGATATTTTATTCTGTTTGTTGCAATGGTAAATAGGAGTATTTCCTTAATATCTCTTTCAGATTTTTCATCATTAGTGTATAGGAATGTAAGAGATTTCTGTGCATTAATTTTGTATCCTGCTACTTTGCCAATTCATTGATTAGCTCTAGTAGTTTTCTGGTAGCGTCTTTAGGATTCACTACGTATAGTATCATGTCATCTGCAAAGACTGAGAGCTTTACTTCTTCTTTTCCGATTTGGATTCATTTTATTTCCTTTACTTCTCTGGTTGCTGTGGCTAAAACTTCCAAAACTATGTTGAATAATAGTGGTGAGAGTGGACAACCTTGTCCTGTTCCTGATCTTAGGGGAAATGGTTTCAGTTTTTCACCATTGAGAGTGATGGTGGCTGTGGGTTTGTCATATATGACCTTTAACATGTTGAGGTAAGTTCCTTCTATGTCTACTTTCTGGAGGGGTTTTTTTTATCATAAATGGGTTTTGAATTTTGTTGAAAGCTTTTTCTGCATCTATTGAGATGATCATATAGTTTTTGTCCTTCAATTTGTTAATAAGGTGTATCACATTGATTGATTTGCGTGTATTGAAGAATCCTTGCATTCTTGGGATAAACCCCACTTGATCATGGTGTATGATCCTTTTAATGTGCTGTTGGATTCTGTTTGCTGGTATTTGGCTGAGGATTTTTGCAACTATGTTCATCAGTGATCTTGGCTTGTAGTTTTCTTTCTTTGTGACATCTTTGTCTGGTTTTGGTATCAGGATGATGGTGGCCTCGTAGAATGAGTTTGGGAGTGTTCCTCCCTCTGCTATATTTTGGAAGAGTTTGAGAAGGATAGGTGTTAGCTCTTCTCTAAATGTTTGATATCACAGTCCCAATTTCTGTGCTTGTGATTGGTCTGTTTATATTTTCTATTTCTTCCTGGTTCAGTCTCGGGAGGTTGTACTTTTCTAAGAATTTGTCCATTTCTTCGTGCTTGTCCATTTTATTGGCATATAGTTGCTTGTAGTAATCTCTCATGATCCTTTGTATTTCTGCAGTGTCAGTTGTTACATCTCCTTTTTTCATTTCTAATTCTATCCATTTGAGTCTTCTCCCTTTTCTTCTTGATGAGTCTGGCTAATGGTTTATCAATTTTGTTTATCTTCTCAAAGAACCAGCTTTTAGTTTTATTGATCTTTGCTATCGTTTCCTTCATTTCTTTTTCATTTATTTCTGATCTGATCTTTATGATTTCTTTCCTTCTGCTAACTTTGTGGGTTTTTTGTTCTTCTTTCTCTAATTGCTTTAGATGTAAGGTTAGGTTGTTAATTTGAGCTGTTTCTTGTTTCTTGAGGTAGGATTGTATTGCTATAAACTTCCCTCTTAGAACTGCTTTTGCTGCATACCATAGGTTTGGGGTCATCGTGTTTTCATTGTCATTTGTTTCTAGGTATTTTTTGATTTCCTCTTTGATTTCTTCAGTGATCTCTTGGTTGTTTAGTAGTGCATCATTTAGCCTCCATGTGTTTGTATTTTTTACAGGTTGTTTCCTGTAATTGATATCTAGTCTCTTAGCGTTGCGGTCAGAAAAGACACTTGATACAATTTCAATTTTCTGAAATTTACCAAGGCTTGATTTGTGACCCAAGATATGATCTATCCTGGAGAATGTTCCATGAACACTTGAGAAGAAAGTGTATTCTGTTGTATTTGGATGGAATATTCTATAAATATCAATTAAGTCCATCTTGTTTAATGTATCATTTAAAGCTTGTGTTTCATTATTTATTTTCATTTTGGATGATCTGTCCATTGGTGAAAGTGGGGTGTTCTAGTCCTCTACTATGATTGGGTTACTGGTGATTTCCCCTTTTATGGCAGTTAGAGTTTACCTTATGTATTGAGGTGCTCCTATGTTGGGTGCATAAATATTTACAATTGTTATATCTTCTTCTTGGACAGATACCTGGATCATTATGTAGTGTCCTTCTTTGTGTCTTGTAAATAGTCTTTGTTTCAAAGTCTATTTTGTCTGATAATAGTATTGCTACTCCAGCTTTCTTTTGATTTCCATTTGCATGGAATATCTTTTTCCATCCCCTCACTTTCAGTCTGTATGTGTCCCTAGGTCTGAAGTGGATCTCTTGTAGACAGCAGATAGATGGGTGTTGTTTTTGTATCCATTTAGCCAGTCTATGTCTTTAGGTTGGAGCATTTAATCCATTTATATTTAAAGTAGTTATCTATATGTCTGTTCCTATTACCATTTTCTTAATTGTTTTGGGTTTGTTATTGTAGGTCTTTTCCTTCTCTTGTGTTTCCTGCCTGGAGAAGTTCCTTTAGCATTTGTTGTAGAGCTGGTTTGGTGGTGCTGAATTCTCTTAGCTTTTGCTTCTCTGTAAAGATTTTAATCTCTCAGTCGAATCTGAATGAGATCCTTGCTGGATAGAGTAGTCTTAGTTTTAGGTTTTTCTCTTTCATCACTTTAAATATGTCCTGCCATTCCCTTCTGGCTTGCAGATTTTCTGCTGAAAGATCAGCTGTTAACTTTATGGAGATTGTCTTGTCTGGTGTTTGTTGTTTTTCCCTTGTTGCTTTTAATATTTTTTCCTTGTATTTACTTTTTAATAGTTTGATTAATATGCGTCCTGTCATGTTTATCCTTGGAGTTATCCTGTATGGGATCTCTCCGCTTCCTGGACTTGATTGTCTATTTCTTTTCCCATATTAAGGAAGTATACAACTATAATCTGTTCAAATATTTTCTCAGTCGTTTCTTTTTTTCCTCTTCTGGGATCCCTATAATTCGAATGTTGGTGTGTTTTATGTTGTCCCAGAGGCCTCTGAGACTGTCTTCAATTCTTTTCATTCTTTTTTCTTCATTCTGCTCTGTGGTAGTTATTTCCACTCTTTTGTCTTCCAGGTCACTTATCCGTTCTTCTGCCACAGTTATTCTTCTATTGATTTCTTCTGGAGATATTTAAATTTCATTTACTGCGGTGTTCACCATTGTTTATTTGCTCTTTAGCTCTTCTAGGTCCTTGTTAAACGTTTCTTGTAGTTTCTCCATTCTATTTCCAAGATTTTGGATCATCTTTACTATCATTACTCTGAATTCTTTTTCTAGTAGACTGCCTATTTCCTCTTCATTTGTTTGGTTTGGTGGTTTTTTACCTTTCTCCTTCAACTGCTGCATGTTTCTCTTTCTTCTCATTTTGCTTAACTTACTGTGTTTGGGGACTCCTTTTCACAGGCTGCCGATTCATACTTCCCGTTGTTTTTGGTGTCTGCCCCCAGTGGCTAAGGTTGGTTCAGTGGGTTGTGTAGGCTTCCTGGCAGAGGGGACTGCTGCCTGTGTTGTGGTGGATGAGGCTGGATCTTGTCTTTCTGGTGGGCAGGACCGTGTCCTGTGGTGTGTTTTGGGGTGTCTGTGACCTTATTATGATTTTAGGCCCCCTCTCTGCTAATGGGTTGGTTGTTTTCCTGTCTTGCTAGTTGTTTGGCATAGGGTGTCCAGCAGTGTAGCTTGCTGGTCGTTGCGTGGAGCTGGGTCTTAGCATTGAGATGGAGATCTCAGGGAGAACTTTTGCCATTTGATATTATGTGGAGCTGGGAGGTCTCTGTTGGACCAATGTCCTGAACTTGTCTCTCCCACCTCAGAGGCAATGGCCTGACACCTGGCCAGAGCACCAAGATCTTGTCAGCCACTTAGCTCAGAAAACAAGAAAGAAAGAAGGAAAAAAAGAAAATAAAAAATTTATTAAAAAATAAAAAAATTATTACAAATAAAAAAATTAAAAAGTAATAAGAAGAAAAAGAAAGAAGAGAGCAACCAAACCAAAAAACAAATCCACCAGTCATAACAAGTGCTAAAAAAAACCCCAAAAAAATGGACAGACTGAACCCTAGGACCAATGGTAAAAGCAAAGGTATACAGACAAAATCACACAAAGTCCATGGCCTCAATTTTGGGATGATATGTTGTCTATTCAGTTATTCCTGATATGGGAGCGTTCATTAAGTTGATTGTGGAGATCTAATCCGCTGCTCCTGAGGATTAAATTTCTCCTGAGGAGAAATTTCCCTTTCTCTTCTTCGTTCACACAGCTCCTGGGGTTCAGCTTTGGATTTGGCCCTGCCTCTGAGCGTAGGTCACCTGAGGGCATCTGTTCCCTGCCCAGACAGGACGGGGTTAAAGGAGCTGCTGATTAGGGGGCTCTCCTCACTCAGGCCAGGGGAAGGGAGGGGTGCAGATGCGGGGCGAGACTGCGGCGCTTCTTGTGTTGTCCCAGGGAAGTTGTCTCTGGATCGCGGGACGCTGGCAGTGGCGGGCTGCACAGGCTCGGGAGGGGAGATGTGGAGAGTGACCTGTGCTCGCACACAGGCTTCTTGGTGGCGGCAGCAGCAGCCTTAGGCATCTCAGGCCCGTCTCTGGGGTCCGCGCTGATAGCCGCAGCTCGTGCTGGTCTCTGGAGCTCGTTTAGGCGGGGCTCTGAATCCCCTCTCCTGGCACACCCCGAAACAATTTTCTCTTGCCTCTTAGGCAGTTCCAGACCTTTTCCCGGACTCCCTCCCGGCTAGCCGTGGCGCACTAGCCCCTGCAGGCTGTGTTCACGCAGCTAACCCCAGTCCTCTCCCTGGGATCCGACTTCCGAAGCCCGAGCCTCAGATCCCAGCCCCCGCCCGCCCCGGCGGGTGAGCAGAGAAGCCTCTCGGGCTGGTGAGTGCTAGTCGGCAGCGATCCTCTGCGCGGGAATCTCTCTGTTTTGCCCTCCGCACCCCTGTTGCTGCGCTCTCCTCTGTGGCTCCGAAGCTTCCCCCCTCCGCCCCTTGCAGTCTCCTCCCACGAAGGGGCTTCTAGTGTGTGGAAACCTTTCCTCCTTCACAGCTCCCTCCCACTGGTGTAGGTCCGTCCCTATTCTTTTGTCTCTGTTTTTTCTTGTTTCTTTTGCCCTATCCAGGCACGTGGGGGAGTTTCTTGCCTTTTGGGAGGTCTGAGGTCTTCTGCCAGCATTCCGTAGGTGCTCTGTAGGAGTTGTTCCACATCTAGATGTATTTCTGGTTATTTGTGGGGAGGAAGTTGATCTCCATGTCTTACTCCTCTGCTATCTTGAAGGTCTCCCTCCATGGAATGTTTTTTGACTAATGAAAATAGCCACTATTTTGTACTTCACAGGTCAGGAAACTTTATACTGTAAAGGGCCAGAGAGTAAGTTATTTTAGGTTTTTCAGACAGTACTCAACTCTGCTATTGTAGGACAATGCAGCTGCAGGCAATACCTTAAAAAATGGATGTGTTTGTGCTCTAATGAAACTTTCATTACAACAGATCAGCAAAGTTTTGCCAGCTCCTGGAGTATAAAAACTTGCTAGGTGCTCTGCCAGGGGCATTATATATTTTACCTTCTTTAAGAAGGTGTTCTTAACATCTTCATATTATTTACATATGAAAAAAAATCCTTGCCTTCTGAGAAATGAATTGATTTCAGCCAAAGTTTTATTACATGCTCAAGCCAGCTTCAAACTTTGGTCTCTGTGACTACCAAGCCCAAGCCCATTCAATTAATTATCTCCTCAAGTGGTAAAATATTATAACTTGGTGTCTTATCTGGAGTTTATTGATCATTTTAGCACTAAGAAAACAAAGTTAGCTGAAAAAAAAGAAGCATTGAATTAGTTAGTACTGATATGGAAAAGAATGGCCCATGGATTGGAACTCCATGTGATTAGTACTATTGTTGCCAATAATATTTAGGCAGTTGTTTAGGTATTTCACTGGCATGATTACTGATTAACCCCGTAATCAGCTAAGCACAAAATTTTGACTAAAAATGGAAATTTTCTACATTTTTCTTCATCTATAAAATAGGCCTAATATAAAGTAGAGGAATAGATTTCTTTTTATTAGATATAGCTATAAGTGGTGAGAATATAGCAGGGACTAGATTGCTGCATTTAAGAGTTTATAGAGGATCAAATTTATAGATAAAAGCAATAAAATATGCACACAATAATATATACTCTGTCTTATGTGACACAGCCTATGAAGGAAAATATAGCTGCATAAGCGTGATAGAGAATAAAGATAGATCACTGCTATTTTACATAGGCTGGTCAAGAAAGTCCTATCTAAAAGGTGACACTATGGAGAAATCTGGAATAATTGAGGCAGCAAGCCATGCAGATATGTTAGGCAAGAGTGCTGTAAGCAGAACAGCAAATATAGATATTCTACAGTGAAATTGTGTTTGGAGAGTTCTCAGAATAGCAAGGTGGCAAAAGAGAGAAAATGGTAAGAAAGTCAGAGACATAGCAGAGACCAGGGTAAGGAATTTGTAAGCAAGGTGTGACACATTCTGATTTAAGTTAAAAAGAAAGAAGAAAAGAAAGAGGTGAGAGAGGGAGGAGAGAGAGAGAGAGAGAGGGAGTGAAAGGGAGAATGAATGGATGAATGAAAGAAATTTTGCTGTTGTGGGGAAGAGAAAGGAAAATAGATGAGGCAGGTAGAAAGTAGAAGCAGGAGATGAGTATTAGATGAGTACTTAGAAGAATGGAATTTCTATTTATGGGAAGATCAGTGCAGGAGCATGTATGAGGGTAGGGGGCATTCTAATTTTGAGATGCACATTAAATATTCAAGTGGCAATATTATATGCTATTGGATGTGAGTTTGGAATTCAGGACTTGGGGAGATGTAGGCATATTTGCCATTTGAAGCTATCAGATATGATGAGATTACCGAGCGTATGTGACACAACAATTTAAGTCCAAGGACCAAGCCTGGAGGCAGAGGATGGTGTTTGGAGGTCATTCTCCAGTTCCTTGGGAAAGAAACCAGCTAAGAATACTAAGAAGGAGACATAAGGAATATAAGATTAGCATTGTGACAGAGTGATTCCCCAAAAGCAAAGTGTATAAAGTATTTCAAAGAGGATAGAATATTAAAATATAATACATCTAATATCACTAAGTCAAGTGAAATAGGAACAGAGAAATGACTATTAAATTTAGCAAATTAATGTCACTGATAACTGACAAAATAAATTATGATGGATGTAGTAGGGGTAAAATCTCCCTTGTCTTAAGAAAGAATGGGAGGAGAGGATATGAAGGCAGGAAATAGAAACCACATATTTTTTTGTTTGTTTGTATGTCTTTTGGCAGTCACAGCAGGCTTATTGTTGTCAATAGAGCACTGGTATGCTTCTCCAAGGGGGCATAGGCAGAGGCCATTAGAAAAGTGAGTTGGATGGTGGCAGGGAGAGAGACAGGTGCTGAGGTTGCTTCCTGGTCTCCTGGAGTCCATGTTTCCATCCCTCTTATCTTGGTCCAAGGAGCACAGTCCACCTACCTGGGCATGGGCCATCCTAAGGTGGTTTCTGGCTGGGTATGCCTTGGGCAGGAGAGGAGGGATATATATATGTATATATATATATATATATATGTATATATATATATATATATATGTATATATATATATATATATATGTATATATATATATATATATATGTATATATATATATATATATATGTATATATATATATATATATATGTATATATATATATATATATATGTATATATATATATATATATATGTATATATATATATATAGAGAGAGAGAGAGAGAGAGAAGTTGATCTAAGGAGATTGGGAGTCAGGGAAGAATTGTTTTTTGTTTGCTTGTGTCCTTGTTATATGGAGATATGAGTGATCCAGTAGACAGGGATATGTTATGATGCAGGAAAGGGAGGGGCACTTTCAAGAGTGATTCTTTGAGTAGGGGTGCTTCACACAGGTGGTTGAATTGCCTTTAGGAGTACAGTGAGTTCATCCATCAGAATAGGAGGGGAGTCAGAGCAATGGGCCAGGCTGTTAGCTTGATCATAGGATTCTGTGCAAGTCCTCTTCAGATTTTCTCTATGTTTTTCTGAATTACGAAGCAGTCAGAAATTGAGAAGGAGAGAGCATGTGTTGGAGGATTGGAGATTTCACACCTTCTTTATACACAGGAGACTGAAGGACAGGAAAATTAACCAGTGTTAAACAGCTACCTCCTTTGAATAGTCACAGATGTAAAATGAGATATATTAGTACACATATGTGTTTTTCTCCAATCACATTCAGCTGCTCCTATGCAGGTACTGACTGGGGAGAGGAGTTGGAATTTAATGAGGGTTAGGGGCTCATCAGATGAAGAAAAGAGGGGAAATGGAGTTGAAGGTCTATGTAAAGTATTGCTTTTATTGATGAATTATGAAGGGAGAAGTAAAGGAGATAAAGGACAATGAGAAAGTAGATTGGTGATTTCAAGTGGTTATAGAAATCAATGGCAACAAACAAGACAGAGGAAGAGAAATGGAAATATAGGAGGTGATAGTTGAAGAATGAATTCATTAAAAGTTAAGTGTGGAGAGGTCAAAATTATTGGTAATAACAACATCTGGGTTATGAGTATGAGAATAAATGACTATTCCCCTTACGTTCCTTAAAACATTTAAAATTTCACAATCTTCATAGAATTTCAAGCCCTATAAGAATTGGTTGGGCAGCTTTTTTCTTAAAATTTTTTTTTGCACAGTGCTTTTTAAGAATTTTTCAAATTTCAGTGTAAAAATTGTCACTTTTCTAATCAGTCAAGAGATTCATTATTCAGTATGGTAGTCAATGGCAACACATGGCTATCTAAATTTTAATTTTAATTGATTAAAATTAAATACAATTTAAAATTCACTTCCCCAGTCTCATTAACCACATTTGAAAATCTCCAGAGCCTAATCACTACTCTTTTGGACCATTCAAATAAGAAAGATTTTCATCATCATGGAAAGTTCTATTGAATGATGCTATTCTAAAGCTTTGCTTCATACTATTCCAATGTTAAACAATTCTGGGACAGAACAGAAATTAAATTTTGCCTTGTAACCACCTGATCAGTTTTGCTAGACACAGAAATTATCTGACAACTACTATGTTACCACAACTGCCTAGATACCATATGTTTTATGGCATCTATGAAATAGGTAGATCATTGCCATGGCTACTGAATCACATAATATGAGCTAATGAGAAGTAACTCACTGGTAAAAGGCAACACAAAAGATGTGTTTGATTAAAGCAACTGTTTTCCATATGTTCTCTTTTGTCAAAGATTCTAGTTATTTTGGAGTATGGGGAGTTTGTGATTCAAGCCACTAACCCTTATTATGATGGTGTGCCCTCTAACCTTCAAATCAAACCCATGACATGGCACAAAATGGGGACTAATATACAGATGGGGAAAAACAATGATTCTTTTAAAACCCTGAAGCTAGCTTACTTCCAGGCTTACTTCTTTTGGAAGAAAATGGATGAACAAATAAGCAATCATTTTCTCATGAGTGAAGGTAAGGTCAGCTAAACATCTGCTTTATTCTAGCCACGTGGCACAATTTTCAGAGGAAATTACTATGGCTGTAACCAGAATGTCAGAAAGGCTCACTGTTCAGCTTCAGTGGATGTTGTGTTCATTTGATGGAATTTTGCTTTCTGTGGCATCTAAGCATATATTAAAAACACACACCAGAGAAGGAAAGGGAAAGGAAGATCAAGAGCTAGGAAATAAATATGGATGAACTCTTACTCTGTATCATATCTGCATGGGATGGTTAAATTATATCAGGTCGCTTAATGTTCACACCAATTATTTGGTGTATGTTTTGTTTTCACCTCAGTTTTACAGATGAAGGTACTCAGAAGCATTAAGATCAAGTAACTAGCTCATGTTCTCAGAATTGATGACGGTTGGAGGATGGAGATCTTCCTGGCTCTAAAAAGCTGTCATTATGTATAACAAAGTTAAATATCACTTGCTGAATTTTCTGAGTATCTCTGGGAACACTCTGAGTAGATTGCCTCATTTGACCATTTAGACAAAGAACCAACCACATTAGAAATGTTGTGAAAATGCAATAAGAAGGGACATGTACAGAGAACTGCCAGTGAGGGAGGAATCAAAGGTTTATACTCCTAGTCATGTATCAGATTGTTTTCCTTAAAAAAAGAATTTTTTTGAAATTCTATTTAATTTGATGGGTTAGATATTTTAACCAACATTTTATTTTTTTATTTTTTTTTTTTGCGGTACGCGGGCCTCTCACTGCTGCGGCCCCTCCCGTTGCGGAGCACAGGCTCCGGACGCGCAGGCCCAGAGGCCATGGCTCACGGGCCCAGCCGCTCTGCGGCACGCGGGATCGTCCCAGACCGGGGCACGAACCTGCGTCCCCTGCATCGGCAGGCAGACTCTCAACCACTGCGACACCAAGGAAGCCCTAACTAACATTTTGATAAATTATAATATTCACCTCTCAGGGAGGTTAAGGCAAAATACGGTCACACTAAATGAGCACCTACTACTATAAAATGGCTTTAGAATAGAATCAACTCTGTCAACTTTTATAACTGTTAAAAAAAATTCCTTATATAACAATTGTAACTTGTTTTTTGCAAAAGTGTTTTTTTCCCTATCAGTCTAACTAAAGTTTTGTCAGTTTTGTTCTTTTCAAATAACCAACTTTTGTTTGTAGATTTTTGTCTACTATTTTTCTATTCTATATTTCACTCCTTTCTATCTCATATTTTTAAAATTGTCTTCCTTCTGATTGCTTTAACTTCAATTTGCTCTTAGTTTCTAGTTTCTTGAGTCTGAAGTTTAGGCTATTGATCTGAGATATTTCTTCCTTTTAGATGTGGACATTTACAGTTATAAATTTCCCTCCAAGCTCTGTTTTAGCTGGACTCCATACATTTGGTATATTGTAATTTCTTCTTTGACTATTGATTATTTAGTAGTGTAATGTTTAATTTCCATATATTTGTGAATTTCTGAAATTTCTTTCTGTTATTTATTTCTAATCTTATTCCATTGTGGTCAGAGCACATAAAAACTATTCCAAAACACAGAAGAGGCAGAAATACTCCACAACTCATTTTATCAAGCCAGTATAAGTTTGATACCAAAAACAGGAAAAGATATCACAGGAAAACTACAAACCATTTCTGTTATGAATATAATATAAATATCCTTAATACACCAAATATAACAACAAATATATTATAATAAGTTAGGGTTTATACCAAGAATTCAAGGTTGGTAAGACATTAAAAAATTGGGACAGTGTAATATGGTATATTAACAGAATCAAGGTCAAAAACAAGATGATCATCTAAATAGATACAAGAAATCATTTCACAATATCCAAAACCTTTCATAATAAAAACACTCAACAGATTATGAATAGAAGAAAATTTCCACAATCTGATAAAGACCATCTCTGAAAACACCACAGCTAACATTACACTTAATGGTGAAAGTCTAAATGCTGTCCCCTAATGTCAGGAACAAGACAAAGATGTCTGCTGTGGTCACTTCAAAAATATATGGGAGGTTATAGGTAAGGCAATTAGACAAAAATGAAATAAAAGACATTCAGATTTGAAAAGAAGTAAAACTATCTCTATTCACAGATGACACATCTAGTATATAGGAAATCCTAAGAAATGATCATAGCTCTAAGCGTAACAGCTAAAACTATAAAACACTTAAAACACAGGAATAAGTCTTTTGGCATTGGATTTGGTAGTTCTTTCTCAGATATGACACCAAAAGCACAAGCAACAAAAGAAAAAAATAAATCAGACTTTATCAAAATTAATAGTTTTCAAATTCACAGAACACTATCAAGAAAATTAAGACAACCACAGAATTGTAGAAAATATTTACAAATTACATAACTGATAAGTATCCAGTATCCTTATTATACAAAAAATTATTATATATGCACAAATAACCCAGTTAAAAAATGAACAAAAGATTTGAATACATATTTTTCCAAAGAAGATACAAAATAACAATAAACACATAAAAAGATGCTCAAAATTATTAGCCATTAAGAAAATGCAAAGCAAAACCCAAAACCACAATGAGATATCACTTCCCTCCCAGTAGGAAATTTATTGGAAGACTCATACATTCCTGGTGAGGATGTATAGTAGTGCAGCTGTTTGATAAACAATTTGGCATTTCCTCTAAAAGGATAAAAATAATTTCCATATGACTCAGATATTCCATTTTTAGATGTATACTCAATAAAATTGAAAACATATGTCCACACAAAAACTTGTACATGAATGTTCATATCAGCATTGCTCATATTAGCTAAAAATGGAAGCAACTCAAAAGTCCATCAACTGATTAATAAATAAGTGAAATGTGGCATATTTATACAATGGAATATAATTTGACCATAAAAAAGAATGAAACACTGATAGATACTAAAACAGGTATCAACCTTGAAATATTATGCTAAATGAAAGAAGCCAGACAGAAAGGCCACTTACTGTATGACCTCATTTATATGAACTGTCCAGAATAGGTAAATGTAAAGTAAGATTCATTAGCTTAGTAATTATCAGGGACTGTGGGAAAGAAAAATGAGGATTAACTACTAAAGAATACAGTGTTTCTTTTGGAGTGATGAAAATATTCTAAAGTTAGATGGTGAAGATCCTTGTACAATTCTGTGGATATACTAATTTACGTCTGAACTATATAGGATAAATTTTTAAGGTTAAATAAATTTTATTCCAATAAAGCTGCTACTAAAAATAAAAGAAGTTTGAGCTCATACTTTTTTTGTCAAGGGTTAATTTCCTGACAAATCCCTGCTGGATCTTTCTGCAGGAATCAGTTCAAAATACCCTCCTTCTTTGTGTATACTTCTAACACTCAGCATTGGTTCTCTCACCTTTATGAGCTAATTTTTATTGCACTTGTCAAAGTATAAAACTATTAGTTGTTCATAGGTTCATTGACCCTTCTGGAGGTCGGGAGTTATATTTCATGAGTATTACTATCACAGAATCCAGGTTTTGCATGTTGAATACATGAATGGAGATGGGGACTATAGGGAAGGTGCAGATGAAACAAAAACAATAGTTTCTTAACAGGACAGGTAACAAGAGACTTTGATATCATATATGCAGATGTAAAATGAAGCATGATAAATCCCAGCAAGTTTGATTACTAATCAGTGAGTAAGGCTATTGAATGTCCAGGTGAAAAATAACAGATAAGATCAGAATTTGAAGGACATCAAAGGAATAAATCCTGGGAAAAGATAAGAAAGAAAATCAAAGAAAGAGAAATGTGTTGGGCTTTTTCATCTGACAGGAGTGCAGGACCATTTGGAAACACTAATGCCACATGAGGACAATTTATTTTGTTGCCAGAAAGCTTGTTATCTTCTGCTCTGTGTGACCCATTGAAGTTGCAGGATTTCAGTAGCTACTCACTTAGGGCAATCCATCATTTTCAACCCAACAGCTCCATCCTTACTAGCAAAGTGGGTGGCAAATTGTAAAAGAAACAAATAGCTCACTTGTGCAATGAGATACTTTTTCCCAAATGTTCCCTGAGATGACAATTTCTTTGGTGTATCAACCTGGTTGTTCCATTGCTCCTTAGAAGTGGAATATAGATATATCAACAAACATTTCCAGTGTTTCTGGAAGCAATCAACATGAACTCTGCAGAAGACATGGCTCTCTTCTTTTGTTCCAAAACCATGCAGAAGAGCTGATAGTCTCAGTTCTGTTACAGCAGAGAGGAGGAGAAAAGATTGAAAGTCATTTTTGTGAGTTCACTGTGGTGGGTGTACATACATAATTCCACCATTAAGCTATATTGTGGCAGATTCCAGATCGCATAGTCCTAGTGATGACTGGTGAGACCCTTACAAACTGCGTACACAATCAGAACTTTATTTCAAGTCCAAAAAACATGGTCCTAAGTATTTAAAGCCCACAGGATGGTAGAGTTTCAGGAGAGGATTTTGTCAACTCTTCAATTTGCATCCCTAAATCCTTTCACTTGTGCTTCATCTTACTTTGGAGTAGCTTTGTTCAAGGTTTGGAGACACCTTCACCCTCACCCCCCATGGGTCCCCTCTCACACTCAATCTCATTTCTTCACCCTCCACAACCTATCCAGTGTTCATAATTTTCTCTAGGAGATAAAGGTTGGAGTTGTGGATCCTGATCGTGGAAAAAATGTGGGTGCTCTCAAAGTCTCATAGGAGCCTGGCTTCCAGGAGGCAAAGTCTATTATGCTATCAGATAATAGTGTTTTTCATGATGAATACTAATTCACTTCCAGCCTGTCTTCTGCCCTTTATCATGCTCAGAGATAACTATGTCCCCTCATGCTTTAAGGTCCTTCACCAAAATCCCTCTTCTACTATTTCAGGAGATGCCAAAGAGCCATCTATTCTGGATGCAGGTAAAAAGGTGATGCACCATCTGTAGACAATTTAACAATATAATAAAATTTACTGAAAGTTAGTCTCCTTTTCACTGTTACCCTGAGCCAGCAATTCTAAACAATGCCAGTAATGAAATACTCTTTCCTTTGGAGCAGACCTTTCCCACTACCTACACCCTCACCCCTCACATCACTATTGAAGAGTGCATAGAACTTCCTCAGAAAGAGGACACGATTCCATCAAGAAAGGTACATGCCTGATTGGACCAAAGCTGTGTAACTCACAGTATCTTGTATAATAGCTGCCATATAGTAGATGCTCAATAAATATTTATTAAATTAAATGTTTATTTTATATGCAAGGATACCATAAGCAAAGGGAAGAAAATATGCAAAATAATTAAGGTTAAACTACGTTGAGAGAAATATACAAAATTGGAATCCAGATGCATAGGAGAGTGTAGGAGGGCAAGACAGGAAAAGATGGTTGGAGTCTTTCAAGGGGCTTCTGAAGGCCCCAAACTATTGATGAAGTCCTGACAAGAAAAAAAAGCAATTTGTTAAAAATAAATAAATAAATTGGGTAAAATCAAAACCTAACATTTTGAGTCCTCCTACAAAATAAGTGGATATTTTTGGCATTTTCTCTTTATATTTGATTTCCTTGAAATCCTGGCTTACTGACATACAATGGAAAAATAGAAGTTAGAATATTTGGCCTAGTTCCATGAAGATTGCTTGAGACCTCAAGTTGTCTGGGCTTATTAATATTGTAAAATGTATTCCCAGAGATTCAAGCAGATTCACTCCCTCAGTCAAACAGAAACTACTTTTTAAAAGAGCAAAAATCATAACTTAATACAGTTATCCAAGTCCCCACTGCTGCATATATAAAAATGCACACATGTATATACATGTATATGCATGCATACTAGTATATACACAGATGTGTGCATATATCTCACGTGTTTAGTTTCTACAACTTCACAATGAAATATAAAATGAACAGAACAAGAAAAGGGGTTGTATCTTACCCTATGTCAAATAGTCAGAAATGCGATATATTTTAAATGGATTTCTTAGCATTTATATGCAACTCAAATGAAAGACTTGAGAATCTTAAATATACACCCACCCTAACTGTCTTTTTATGAGGGTGTATATGCAACACATTAGTGAATTACTGTCACATATTCAAAATTCTGTTGTATATGAATCACAGTGAGGAGGATTTGAGGATTTTTGAGTTCACTCCCAAGGTATTTCCTTTGTTTTCACTGGTATTTGATGTTTAGTTCTCTGGGGTGTTGCAGAAAGAAAGGGCAGTTTAGAAAGAGCCAACAGAAGCAGGCCTGTTTTATGTTAAAAAGCCAAGTCAAGTTTGCACTTATGTTTCTGTCTGTGTTTTATCCTGCGGCCTTGGGGATGAGAACTATTTCAGGGCACTCTTCTGTTCTCTGTGCTGGGGTCACAGAAGACCTTCAAATCAGAAATTCAGGGCTCCAGCAATCTCACAGTAAATTTGATTAACCTTTACAGATTACTAGATAAATTAGATCATACTTTTAATAGATTATTTTAGGGTTTTTATATCATTTAGTAGAATTGAGCCCAGTCATTTTGGAAATATACTCAAGCCCCCCACCTTCTGTCTTATATTGGAGCTCAGATACCGCTATGAAAAATTGGACGGCAAAAAAGATAATTACTTCTTTTTTATTGAATTGATGTTTTCTTCTGCCTTATAAGCCTAACTTGAAATGGATTTTATTTTTCTCAGTTCAAATATTGTCCATGAATATATTTTTCTTCATGATAAAGAATATATCAACAAAATTTTAAATCATTAGATAACTCAGATTTATTGTTTTAGAGAATGTCTCCCAAGCTTACAAACACATTTTCCCATTTTGAAGAGTGAGAAACTGAAACTTGAACAGTTGGAAACTTCTCTGGGTTGTCCAAGAGTACGCTGTATTTCCTATGCATGAACAGTCTTTGATATCTGCAATGTTTTACAATAAAAGCCACTTTTGAATTAACTGAAACAAAACCATTCTTCTATGTACACTCATAACTAAATTTCCCAGATGTCTTAATCAGGACTCTTTTATTGTTGCTGTCATTTTGATCAAAATGACAATTCAGTCTAAACTGGCCTAAACACACACACACACACACACACACACACACACACACACACACACACACACAATCAATTAATCAACAAATGAAAGGTTTAAAAGAAGAAAAGGGAAGTTGAAATTATTAGCTCAATTAACCAAAGCTCAGGAAGGCAGGAGTCTCATTCATGAGTAGAAGTGGTACTTTCTCCTTATGTGCACTCAGAATTTTTCCTCTAAGACTGGCTTTTCCCATGGGAATACTTATTCCTGTCCATGGATACCTCCTGGCCTCATGCACCCTCAGTTTTGTCATGTAAGAGAAAATGACTTGCCATTCACCATTTCCACCTTAAAAACTTGCAAATTAGGTATGTCCCTGATTGGCCCATCATGAGTTGTGTAAATATACTTTCCTAGACCAATTATTTAGGCCAGGTTGGTAAGAACACATAAGAGAATGGCAGCTCCTGTGGGATAATTTTCAAAATAGGGAGGGAAGAACGAGTTTTCCAGAAGAGGTGAGATAAGTGACCACATGACCAAACCGGATAGAAATTTTGTGTTGGGAGCTATTTCAGTTTGGGTCTTCTAGCACAGGAAATTAATTGCATGAAATTGTTATTCTTGGCCTATTTGTGTCCTGTAGGAATCACCTAAAATTTAATCTAATAATCTTTTTATTATTATCTCTTATTTTTAAAATGTAATGGTAGGTAATTTCCATGAAAGGGAAATTGTACGGTTCCTACCCACAGCTGGAGTGGGAATCAAATTTAGAAACCCTAAGTATAGGGCAGAACCTAAACTGGTTTCTAACACAGACACCACAACCTGTGCAGCAGTGCTAATTGTTATTATGTGGTGATAACTCATTAAACAAAACAAACAAAAGTATCGATACCTTTGAAGCTAGCAGGCCAATGAATTCTGAAGACTATCCAAAGCAAACCAAACCAAACTTAAATAGATCTGGTTCAAAGATCTTAGTTGGAAAATCTGATGAAGCAAAATAAGTAGGAATCAGATCACAAAGTCATTCCAAAGACAGCCAGAGGTCAGCTGCCTCTGATTTACAATTTATACCCAATGTCAATAATGGTGGAAGATTGAGGGTAAGGAGGAGGTTTTTGTTCTAGGTAGCTAATGGTACAACTTATACAGAATAGTATAATACCTACTGAGTTTATCAGAATACACATTTAATCAATATGTGCAAATATATATAGGTCAGTTGAGAGACAGATTTCACAAGAAAGTTCAAATTCCCTGTAACTCAATCCCAAAATATAGATGCCCAGCTCATTTTCTCTAATTCCTTAATTGTTGTCTCTTTTTGTCCTAAGATGAGTATTTGTCTCCTTTGGTCCTTCTAAAATGTAATGCTCCCTCCTTTCCCTCCTTTAGCTTTCCAGTGTATGGAAAAAGAACACACCTCTGAGTCACAACAGCTTTATTGTTCTCTACCTGTTACAGAGTTTCATCATATTCTCTATTTCAACAATTTGTTCATAGGTGGTCAAGAAGTTACCACCCAGTCCTTCCGGGGTGGTGTTTCTCATGAAGCCACCTCAGACCCCCTTTTCCAAGTCAGTCTCCAGCCCCTGAGTCATTGCTCACAGTCTGAGATCTGCTTTGACCTGCTGAGGCCTAGTTCACTTTCGTTATTTTCTTGGAGAGAGAAACTGGTTGTATGTCAAACTCATTTCTCTTTGTGTCCTGGAAGCACAGTTAGTTTGTTTCTCGAAGTCTCTGTTGCAGGAAATTGTGGCCACTGACTAAGTTCTAGCCAGGGGACTGTGAATAGGACTAATGTACCCCACTTCTTGAGCTGTCCTATTCAACCCTCCCATAATCTTATGCCTGATCTTCTCTTTCCCCAGCCACCAACTGAATGGAGAGTCCACTAAGTGCCGTTCAAGTGGGAGGCAAAGCCACAGATGGAAGAAGCTCTGGTCCTAGAATAATTATATAGGTGGCTACCTAGCTAGAAGTAATCACCTTACACTGTGACAAGAGAAAAAAGAGACTTTTTTTTTTTTTAAGTCACTGAGACTTTGGCGGTTTATCTGTTATAGAAGTAAGTGTTTTTTTAACTAGTAAATTCTTCCTCTGTATTTAGTCAACATCACCTAGAAATAGTTATTCTTCTCATCTTTAATGCTTGGTGATTTACTCATTAAATTCCCTCTTCAGTTCTCCAACCTGTCATTAGTCCAATGTCAGGACTTATAATAGTCAGTATATAGTAACTTCTTAAAGATAGGAACCTACTTTCTTTTATATGTGCCATGGTACTTATAAAACAAGGCACATAGCATGCAATATAAAGGTGCTTATTGATCTAGAAATCCACAAGAGAAGTGTTGGAGACTTTATTTCTTCTCCAGTCAAAAGACGTCCATGGAACAAATAAGGACAAATGTGTTACATCTACATAATCACCAAATATCACTGGAAAATCACATCAGTATTTGCAGGTGTATTTTAGACTAATAATCAAAGCAGGTAGGGGAGCCAGATTTACTGAGTAGGTTACCATCACTCTCAGCCTCCTTATTTTCTAATAGAATTTATTCTTTAGAGCAGATTAAGTTCATAGCAAAACTGGGTGGAAGATACAGAGATTTCACGTACAGTCCTACCTTCATATACGCACAGCCTTCCCCACTATTGGCATCCTCACCACAGTGGTACATTTGTTACAATTGAAGAACCTACACTGACACATCATTATCACCCAAAGTCCATAGTTTACCTTAGGGTTCATTCTTGGTATTACGCATTCCATGGGTTTGAACAAATACATAGTGGCATATATCCACCATCATGGTGACATACGGAAGAGTTTTACTGTTCTAAAAAGCCTTTGTGATCTGCCAATTCATTTCTCCTATGCTCTCCCCTAACTTCTGTCACCACTGATCTTTTAACTGTCTTCATAGTTTTGCCATTTGCACAAAGCCATGTAATTGGAATCATACAATATGCAGTGTTTTCAGATTGGCTTCAATCATTTAGTAATAGTCATTTAAAGTTCCTTTATGTCTTTTCATGGTTTGATAGCTCATTTCTTTTTAGCACTGAATAATATTCCATTATCTGGATGTACCACAGTTCACTCATCCAGTCACCTACTGAAGGACATCTTGGTTGCTTCCAAGTTTAAGCAATTTTGAATAAAGCTGCTATAAACACCTGTGTGCAGGTTTTTGGGTGGATATAAGTTTTCAGCTTGTGACTAAAAACTAAGGAGTGTGGCCTCCTCATTTTAATTACTGAACTATCTTAAACAACACATTTTTTAGTGGTGATGGTACTTGGGTAGGCAGGTTTCCTTTTTCTTTTCTCCTAATGACAAACATATATGAAAACCCAAAAAACTTTCAGGTAGCTTTTCCCTTCCATCTCAAGAGTATCATTTCCCAAAGAGAGGATTATGAGGAAGTTAAAGAAGTCTGATGTGCTACCTCAATTCCAACACACTCACTCCTATACATACCCCCCAAAAGCAGAATTTTTGGGTCATGGCTCTGTATAACCCCATAAATATATTCCTTTAGCAAGCCCTGACTTCCAACCTTCTTTTAAATTATCTATTTCCCTTGATCTCTACTTCTTTTAGGTCCCTCAACTGGGATTCTTCACCTTGCCTTCTTTTTATGGTTCCGAAATCTTTGGCCTCCCGCACAGACACTGACCTCTGAGGATTTCTGCTACTGAGGAAGATGCAATAGGAACTTCAGTTCACTAGGATGGAGGAATAAAACTGGCTAAAAAATTGTTCAGACTATGAGTTACAACTTGTCCTTTCTTTCTAGTTAAACCATATATCTTAAAATAACAACAGAAACAGGTCTTTTCAGATGAGGACTATCTTGATAATGATTTTTAATGCTTTACCTTAAAATTAAGACTGTATCTGTCTCTGCAGATGAATGGATAAAGAAGATGTGGTATATATACAATGGAAAGTTACTCAGCCATAAAAAAGAGTGAAAAAATGTCATTTGCAGCAACATGAATGGACCTAGAGATGATCATACCAAGTGAAGTAAGTCAGACAAGTATCATATGATATCACATATATGTGAAATCTAAAAACAATGATACAAATAAACTTACATACAAAACGGAAATAGACCCACAGACATAGAAAACAAACGTATGGTTACCAAAGGGGAAAGGGAGAGGAGGGATAAATTAGGAGTTTGAGATTAACATATACACATGACTGTATATAAAATAGATAACCAACAAGGACCTACTGTATAGGGAACTATACTCAACATTTTGTAATAACCTACAAGAGAAAAGACTCTGAAAAATGATATATATATGTGTGTGTGTGTATGTGTATATCTGAATCACTTTGCTGTACACCTGGAACTAAAACAACATTGTAAATCAACTATACTTCAATTTTAAAAGAAGAGTGTATATTTCTCCTTTCCATAAATGAATTGTATTGTGTAGGTGGTTTCCTAGCCCCATCTTTATTTATGGGATTGTTTTTCTGTTTCTTCCCTGTAACATGTAATGGAAAAGCCATCCCATAACAATTAATATCGAGAATGTTGTTATTTATTGTTTGACATCGAAATTGGTATTGAAATTGTAATTGATCTAAAAGTGTTACTATCATAAGGTGATTCCTCTATCTCACATGTCATACCAATCAACTCCAATTTAATTGAAAGCAGTATCTTGAAAATAAATAACACAGAAAGAGAGATGACAAGTGCCATGTCCCCATCAGTTTCCTCTACTGGGACCCTAATTCTTCAGTCCCTCAACCACCATGCTTCCTTCACAATGAGCAGCTTCAGTGCTGTACTATTGTATGTCTCCCTGCCTTTGCCTGAGTTGCTTCCTCTGCCCGAAAGTCTGCCTACAGCCCTTCCATCCTCTGCCTAACTGTAAATGCCTTTTCAGCTTTCGTCAATCAGCCTTTGGACAATGCCAGTGAGTAGTTTCCTGACCATGTCCATGCTCCACCCTGACTCTCCTGGAATTCACTCCTTTTCTCCAGGGCCACAACTCCCAACATCAAATCACATAGAATCCTCTGACCAGATCCTCCTAGAGGCAAACTGCGCTCCCCAAGACCTGCTTTTCACCATGAAAGCCTGAGGGCCAGGGCCTGTACCCTGCAATGAAGTGTTCAACAATCTACGTTTAAAAGAGAAAAAATAAGGAAAACTTTAATTTTAAAAAATAAAGCCCCATATGTCAACTCAGGAATCTGACTTTATTCTGAAAGCATACTCTTTTTATGTATCT
Organism: Physeter macrocephalus; assembly: GCF_002837175.3. Taxonomy (NCBI): domain Eukaryota; kingdom Metazoa; phylum Chordata; class Mammalia; order Artiodactyla; family Physeteridae; genus Physeter; species Physeter macrocephalus. The sequence goes on along the minus strand of NC_041220.1, from coordinate 98,251,284 downwards.
GATGTTAAATTGTTTCATACTTTATGAAAATGCAATAGTAATTGGATTTTCTCAATGTCTGTATTGGTAAAATCAAAAGTTAGCAATCAAATTGGAGTTTTCAAGTTGAAGTAAAAAATACATACTGCTTTATAAAATTCACATATCTGCCACAGCACCTGTTCATACTTATTACAAATGAGTCTTTGTATAAATGAGTGTCTCTGTAGACTCCAGGCCCTGTGACAGTAGAGATCATCCTTATTCATCTGGACACCAAGATCTATTGTAGCACGTGTTTAAAGGACATTCTCTACAGAATGGATGGAGGGAAGAAAGGCAACACAAAGGTAAGAAAAGTATTAGAAATATTTTCTTTTAATCTTCTTTTCTTCTGGACATAATTTAAGAAATGTAAAAGACTCCTCCCCCAAAACAACATGGTACTTCAAGAAATCAATTTTTGTCTCTGACAAGAATTTTAGTCTTATTTGTCTGCTTGTTACTATCTATCCATATCATGTATATGAAATGTATATATATGTATATATATGAGGTAGTTTATTCAATAAAGTAAAATTCCACCTGTATAATTGAGAGAATACTTTGTACTTAAAAAACATAAACATAATTTTTAAAATAAAATAATAATAATGCTAGCATTTATTCTTATGATATTTATAAAATTTACTAATTTTTTAAATGTATTGCCTCATTTGGTCCTCAGGAGACTCAGTGAATTAAGTATGAAATCCACTTCCCAGACGGAAGGATCAGGGAGCCTCATTTCTGAAGTGGCAGAGTGGAAACTTAAAGCCATGTATTCTATCCTTAAGCCTAGTGTCGTGTTTTGTTTTTTCCCCTGATAACAGTCATGCATCAAACAGGGACACAATGCGAGCAGAACAGTGTCTTTGTCTCCTAGAGTCCACTCCCTCGTGCATGCACAGTCCCCTTCCACCACATGAGAAGGAACATTTCATTGTTGATATTATTTAAATTTGTCAGTGTATGGTGATAATAAAAAGCAAACTGCTTTCTATTATCATTGTTTTTAAATTCTGTATTGATAACGCATCATTGCCCTTTTCCTGCACCCCGGGAGGCAATCACTGCCCCACCATTAGGACACCCATGTGTGTTAGGCTGGCAAAGTCAATTGTTAAGGCAAATTCCTCTAAATATCAAGGGATTGTTTTTGCACAATAATAGTTTATCTGTCACAACACAGTGTAACATAGGTCTTTAAGGGCTCAGTTTCATGCAGTCTTTTAGAAATCTAAGCTCTTTTATCCTGTGCCTCTGTACCCTTTAAATCCTATTCTGTCTATTCAGCCTGTGGATGGTGAAAGAGAGCACGAAGAATCATGAAGATTTTAAGGGTCAGGCTTGTGAGTGGCATCCATTCTGCTCAGGAAGGTGACACAAAGGAAGTTGGGAGATATGTCCTACATCTATACCCTGGGGGGAGGGGAGCATTGGGTTTGGTGGACAATGTCTCTGCTACATCTTGTGCCCAGGCTTTCTTCACTCCCAGAGCAAGGCTGATAAACAGGCAGGTTCCTGGCCCTGCTGGATACCTGCTAATCATGCATTTGGCAAAAAATTTTAGAAGCCATTATTGAAATATAAGCACTATTTTTCTGGCTTTCCCAATGCTAATGCACGTGAATGATCATTATCAGAAAAAAATCAATTTACTTTTCGATCATTTTATAGTTTACAAAAATGTTAATATCACTTTTCTTATTTTAGCTTAACTATTACCTTATAGAAAGTGAAGATCTATTTCTCTCCCCATTTTATGCATGAACTATCGACACTCAAGAAGGTTAATGGTATGCACCCCTCATCTGGTAGCTGACAAGTACTCTCAAAACATTTGATGTTCTGTAAGGGGTAAGTGTGTCAGGCACTTTCTAGTTTACTGACCAATATTTGTTCACCCAGGCTCTTTATTAAAAATAATTCTCATTTCATTCGTATTTGCAGCAGATGGTAGTTATACAGCACAGTTCAAGGCAGTAATATAAAAGTAAGTGTCCCTTCTAAAAAGGGGTTGGGTAGAACTGATTCTGCCTTCTCTTTTCTTCTTATATTGATCAAAGACTGCCAGACCTGCAGACCTGATTCTGTGAAGTAAGGGATGTTGGAATATGATACAGATGCCCCATGCTCCATGGGCCAGAGCGGATACTAACAGGCATGGGGAGAAAGCTCCCACCCCATACACAGCACTCACAAAAGAGCAAGAGCTGAGGCTTGTCAGGGCTCTGGGTACTGGCCTCTGGTATCTGTCCCCTCCTGCTCTCAGAGCAATGGATTTTAATTTGCTGCTCTCTCCCTTATGGGGATCTTGAAGCACTCTATAAAGCATTTGGCTTATTAATCTTCATAACCTCTCTGAACACCCCTGTAAAGTTATCAAAGGGCAAAGGAAAGAGCAGCAACAATTATCCTTATTTCACAGACAGGGAAGATTGTGACAGGAAAGTGGTTCAATTAAGTTCTCTGATGAGTCGTGGAGAAAGATAGAAAAAGGACACCAACCTTCAAAAAAAAACATCCATTCCTCATCCCCTGGACCACTATTTTGCTTTTATGACTTCCTGACTAAGGGTTTCTTTAAAAAGTCTGGAAAAAGAAAAAAAAAAAAAAAAAAAAAAAAAAAGTCTGGGCTTTCTGACAAGTGAGTCAGCCACCACAGATGTGCAGGTTACATTCATTGACATCTATCTGCCTGTGTCCAGTGTCACAGCCTTTGAGGGGAAGCATGAGAGCTGTACATCCCAAGATAGATGAGGCCAGAATGACCCAACCCCATGGGAAGTTGAAACTGAAATCTAAACAGGGCTCATAGAACTCAACTTCTCCAGGTTGAATTTATCGGTTAATAGCATATTTTTTCAATGGGTGGAATTAGTCTCTTTGCAATCTCAAATTTGAAATGGGCAAAGGGTAACACAACAAAGTCTTTATCCAACTCTTGTGTACTTTCTGGGAAATATGCACATGCTCCTTAAGCTATGTTGGCTGAAGGCGAGCCAGTCTTTAACAACTCTTTACTTAAGGAAATTTGTGGAGATCATTCTGTGATGGGGGAAGAAATAAGACCTAGATCAAGGACGTTTCCCCATTCATATTCCTAAATCAGACACTGAACTACATTGATCAAAGCCTCTACACTCTTCCCCTTTCTTTCCAACCCATCCTTTGTGCTCTGAGATAATATCATCTTTCAGATTTTGCGTCAGGCAGAGAAGTTCACCAAACTAAGGGCAACAATCTGAGAAATTACATAATGTGAGACAACAGAGAGCAGGAACCAAGTAGGAATCTAGCATTGCTGAATCCCCTCTAAGTCCCTCTCAGTTCCTGCTGGTGAGTTTTTTGAAATCTGACCTCTGTTATCCCTCTAGTCCCCTGTCTTTAGCTATATTAAAATACATGTCATTTCCCAAGTATACCATGTGTTTTGTCATTTTATTTCCTCTGAGTGAGATGCTTTTTTCCCTTATACATTCTCTTTTTATACTTAATTCTACTCCTGACTCCTATTCATTCTTCAGTTTACATGTCATTTCTTTTCAGAAGTCTTTTTTTTCTCCCTAAATCTGGATTATATATCCCTCCCCTGTGCTCTTTGACACCTAATATGTGTGTCAAAAGTATTTGCTAAATAAATACTAAGTTCAATGTTCCAATATTTTTAAAAATTAATATTTAAGATACTTAATTTTAAGAGAACCATCAAATCATAGAAAAACTAAATAAAAAGCAAAGACAATCTTCATCCAACACATTTTTGTAAACCTTTGTCCAGTAATCCCATTTCTGGGAAACTTTCTTAAAAAAATAATCTGAAATTCATAAAACAAAGTTGGCAAGAGGATATTAACGGCAGCACTATTTACAACCATAAAAGTTTTAAAGCAATGTAAGTTTTCAAATATAGAAGTAAAGATATGTTGTGGGTGAGATTTTAATTATCTATTAAAATTCTTTTTATGAAGAGTTTACAATGACAATGAGAATGCTCATACTGTAATGTCAGATGAAGAAACTAGGCTATAAAATAATATACAGTACCCAATAAAATTTAAATCTAAAAAAAGCCCCAAATAACCACAAATTTGAAATAAGAGACAGCAGGGGAAAACTGCTATCAAAATATTTTGAGTGGTAGAGCTATGCATAATTATTTTTCATTTTACATTCTTTAATATATTTTAAAATATGATAGGCTGGCATTAAAAATTAACTTCATTAAATATGATTACTTTACAAAGAAAACCCCTATATTCACAACTTCCACAAAATATGTAAACAAAATCCACATACATATGCACAACAAACTAGCAGTAATACCTAATTGAATTTTAAACGGCATAAATTGACTAATAATTTAAAAATTAATGATTTTATCTTCTTTCCTGGCAAGGCTTGTATATTTCTTGTGCAGCTCAACTGGCAATAGATATAAAAGTAACATACTTCTGGACAATTTCTTATCTGGTTTGTAGTGGACATCTGTTGTTTTTTTCCTGCCCAACATTGCTTCCACGTTATTTGGAGATGGCATCTTGATTTTTCTTCAGGGACCACTTGTACTATCTTTGCAGTCTCTGGGGTTTGAGTGGGGATGGGCACAGAACTCAGATCAGTCAGTCATTTTATTCCATTCCCAGGAACAGAAATTCATCTAGAGGTGGGAATAAAGTCAAGCAGGTAAAGGGTAACAATTCTTACCCTTTGACTGAAACTCCCAGGAAAGGGATGCATATTTTCCTAGGAATCAGCAATGGGAAGAGCTGTGAAGACTAGAGCTGTAGAGCTCTGCCTTTGCCAAGAGGTGGAGAAAACCTGCAGGAGAATGACACTGTCACAGAGAGCAGAGCTCAGAGATGGAGAAATGGATGTGTGGGGAGCGCGTGATACACAGAGAAAAGAAGTGAGAGATAAAGAGAATTCCAGTCATTTAAATTCTTGGAACCATTTTTGTCTGAAATAACTTGACATGCTACATTTTCTGTTTTCGTTTCAGCTACTTTGAGTTATATTTTTATCCGTTATATTCTATTCTATATTTCTGTGCAATCGGAAGAATTCTAATTCTTCACATTATTCAAGTGCTTCACAGATTGGTTTCTCTTCTTCTACCCATAAACATAGCCATCTACAGAGAGAGTCAAAGAAAAAGGAAACTGCAAATGTTCCAAGTGGGAAAACATAAAGAGGAGTCAGCCCATTCTGTTAAAGTGATCTGTCCTGTGTTGCCATATCATTGAGGTCTCTGATCATATTTGATGGCTTCACAGTCACCAACCTTCAGCATACAGGTTCAAATATGTAAAACACCTTAGATTTTGACATTCCTTAGGTAATATATTCCATTACATTCTTAACTCTGCAGAATATTTTTCTTCTTTTAACATTTCTATTTTATGTCGTCAGTAGTTTTCTAAATGTTCTTTACAAAGAGTGTTGGTTTCTTATGATTAATTGCCTAATTATGATATTATTTTATTGAATTTGTATTAAAATATCTAATTTATCATCTTTAAAATAGATTCTTATTTACCGTGTCTTGGAGCCCCTCTTCCGTGATTCGCTGTTATATTCTGCTGTCTTGAAATGTTTACATCAAAACGTTATTTTTATTACCTTAAATGGAGACTAAGTGAACAAAATGTCTTCTTTACGAAATAAATTTTTTCCACATTTACTACCAAAATTAAATGTGAACTATCAGAGCTGAAGATCTGAGAATATTTATGCGTAAATGTAGGCATGTGATTTTAGGCTCCTAGATGATGAAAAGAAAATAAACACCCACAATCTCTGTGTAAGCTGCTAAGAATTTAATATGGCTCTTTCTTTGAACTATGTTTTTCCCATGAGATTATTCAATTAGTTCCTTAAATAATAAATGACTACTCAGTGAAACGCCAAATGCCAGATAATTTTCCTGCAAAATTTCAACCGAAAAAATAAAAAGTTTTCCCCTGAGACACTAGTCAGAAGGTACTGTGAATGCAGCACCTGGGGTGAACAAGGGTAATAGAGTTTATAATAATTAATTCACAGCAGCTATTCTCTAGTGATCAAAGATTGAATCATATGCAAATGTGGTTTTAATTTCCTCTTTTAAATGAAGAACAAGCAAAACTGTAAATCACATATCCAATTCTGCCATAAACCTCATTTGTTCCATTGCTTTGCTGACAGTCTGAAAGAAATATTTTATTCCTTTCATTCCTTGTCCATATCAGGTTAATTATATTTTATTCTTTCCAGTAATAAGTAAGCACAGGACATGCAAACTCTGAAGTCCTTAGCAATGTTCTCTCTGCTGCCCCCCAAGATTGACAGTGAAAGGAAATCAGACACGAAAATAATATTGGTTTGTCCCTATGTATTGTAATTTACATTCCGAAGGGGATGAGATACATGCACCACTACACTTGAGGAGCATCTTACAGAAATTTGTGGGTTGCAGTGGAAAAAAGTCTCCAGAAATCTCTAGTTTTGGAAGATAGTTTTTTTTTCAATTTTGAAGCCCTGAAACTTTCCAGACACTAAATTCGTTTCAACAGTTCTTTGGAACTCCTTATACCCATCAATAGGATTCACTCAAAAGAAGCTAAAAAGATATGAAAATATCCTAAACTTTTTTTTTTTTTTAATCTTCTAGAAACCAAGATTTTCTATAAGGGCTGAGATGCTTCAGATACCAAGAGAAAGTAAGGATTTTGAGCCAAATTTGTGAGATATTTTCTTTTCTCTCCCAATTCTACTCTTCCTTTGAAGTTTTGCAGACTTATGCATAATTTTCTCTTTGTTTGTACTCTGAAATATTTGATATATTTTTGTGGATACATAGTTTTTTCTGTGGAAATGGCTCTGCTTGATGTAATAACGTAATAGCAGGTAATGAAGATGATTTTTCCTTTCCCTCCAAAATAATGGTTTTGCCCCAGTTACATATTGATATGCAGAATTAGAAGTACAACTGTTCCAGGAATAATGAAAAACTTATGCAAGATGCCTTTGTCTTTTATATTTAGACCAGTTTCACAGAGAAAAGTATTAGGATTTTGATCACAATGTGGTGCAAATTTGTGTTTGCTGATCATAAATTCGAAAGCAAGATATGACTCATCTTGAACTTATAAAGATATGAATTTTTGTATAATATCCCCCAAAGTCATAGCTCATCATTTTGTAAGCAGGGAAACAACTTTCAGAAAAGGAGTCATGGATTGCAATTCTACTCTCAATCTTTTTGCTATGTCTTATTGTGTAAATCATCTGATTTATTAACTTCTTTGGCTTTCCCTCAGGGAAAACGGTCTTTTCTCCCCACTTACTCTCGAAGAAAATGTTGAACATTGTGGACATTTGCTAAGATAATATAGTTTATTTGAAAGAACACCAAACCAAGAGCAGAAGTGTCTAGGTCAAATTATTTTAATTTATCTTCTTACTGGAGATAAATTCCTCAATATATAGTCACATCTCTGGGTTTCTATTTCCTAAAGTATAAAATGAGGGATTTTAAGTAGTGAAAGTCTAAGTTTCTTCCAAAATAAAATAAACTATGATAGAGCTTTGGCTTTCTTCTCTCCTTTTATGAGAAGCAGGCTGAGACAAATTTGAGATGAACAAATGTACATATCGGGTAAAACATAAAATCGTATGATGTAAAATATATATCAAGCAATGTTCTTGGCAACAAACACATACAAATAGCTCGTGTAACCTTCATTATCATCTTCCTTGCTAGGTAACATTATTATCTGCATTGTAAAGATGAGGAAACTGAATCACAAAGAATCAAACAGAATAGCTTGGCCAAAGTCTCACAGCCAATTAGTGTCAGCATCAAGCTTGACACACACTGGCAGTTTGGCTACCTAGATGATGTTCTTAAACTCTTAGCTATAATGTTAGATTTTTCTCACTGAAATGTGATAGTCCAAGATCTTTATAAAAGTGGTAAGTTCTTGCATTGCTCAGAAATATCTGAAAGACTGCCTCTGGCCATGAGCACAGCCTCTATAGTGATATCTTGCCTTCAAAGCATAATCCCAGACGTCCCGTCTCATCATCATACCTTCTTTACAAGGAAATAACTTGCTCCTAATGACAGAGCCACATATTGATAGAGAGTTATCTGTGTGTTTTGGTTTGTTGCAGCTAATTCATTTTAGTCATGGGAAATGGTCTCTCTGATATTTGCTGTACTCTAATTTCCTGAACAATATGTCCTTTCTTTCCATGTGTCTCCTTTGGAAGGCCTTCCTGAGGTTTCCTGTGGTATTGTAATTCCTGTGGATTTTGCAAAGTGGTTTTGTGATGTTTGAGACTTGAGGCAGAGTAAGAAAATGTTAACCACTTACTTCTCTCATAGGAGCAAGGATGACTTGGATGATGATAACAATAATGAGAATGATAAAGAATAGAAGGATTTTTTTAAATCCATATACAATACAAAGTTGAAGCCTTTGTTTCCATTTTGGAAAGTTTACTATAACAGCAGTATAATGCATTGTAGGGGAAGAATACTTGAGTTAGGAAGACCGAGTCGGGAAATACAGCAGTAATCCAGATGACAAGTGATAGTGAACTGAATGGATGCGATGGCTACAGGAATAGAAAAATAATTGAGTAAATTTGAGAAGTGTTAAAGAGATGAACTTGCTATAACTTTGCAATTGGTTGTGTTTGTGGGGATGAGGGAAAAATATGCTGTCAAAGAAATACCTACACTTTTAGCTTCAGAATTGGAAGAATGGTGGGCAAATTACTTCACCTATCTGATCTTCTGCATATTCATATGTGAAGTAGAGATGCATACCTGGTGAGCATATTAGAGCATTCCAGTGAAAGGACGTGAAAACTCCCAAAAAGAGGCAGAAAGAGGTAACACTGAGGAGAAAAGATTCTTATTTAATGCATTTAATTTATTGAAAAATAAAATGTTGTCTTAGCCCATAAGAAGTGTGAGAAGGCTTCACAAATAGGTGACAATACGAACAAAATGCAAATGGGCATGAATGTGTATGACCAACTCCTATTCGTTTTTGGAATCTAAACAGAGAGAACATTAATAGTCAGAAGTAATTTTAATTTAAGCCTCATTCTTGTGAAAAATAGACAAATGATAACTAAGTATACTTCTCATAAGAGATAAGAATTTGAGAAACTTCATGTCTTACCCAACACAAGACCATGCTTATATCACCAAAGTACGCAAGGGGATCTCAAACTAGGTATGCTCCTAGAAAGACCTTCAATACTCACAATCTAACCATCATTATCTGTGCATTGAGGCTACTCTCATAATTCCTCTGTGTTTGCAGGCTGGAATGCAAAAGAAACACAGGGTGACAGTATAAGGCATTTGTTGGCTATGGCACAGCCATCTCCAGAGATCTCTAAACAGCTCTATTGAGAAGAGTTGGCATGCCTAACTGCTCACTCACCCAGTTCTATTCCTTAAGAAATGAATAAATTTCTACTATGTAAAATTACTGAATGTTAAGATTTATTTGTTACAGAAGCTAGTTTTATTCTAATACACTCTACATTTTACAAATTTATTTATCCCCTTCCCCCACCAAAACACCCCTGTCTTAGGATCTCCCTAGGAGTCTGGATCCTTGATGGAATCCTTGAACAGCTGAAGCAAAGCCAGAATTCACCTACTTCTACACATTTTACTATATGAGAAAGATATACTCCTATTTGTTTCCTATTACTTGGATTTTTCTGTTATTTGAAGCCAAGAGCACTTCCAGATGATATAACATTAGTGAAGATAGCTGAAAACATTCAGTCTCAAAGGTGGAATTCTATATGACAATTCTTGGTTATGTCAAGCTGAAATTAGCTCATTTTGTATGAGATAAGCAAGTACCAGCTCTCTTCAAACAGGAATTACAAGAGTGTCATTGCTTTTGTAGGTAATGTAGCTTTTTAATCAAAATGTGATGTTTGTATCTGACCAACTTCTGATACAAAATATGGTTGTAGAAATACTTTTGTCGAAGACATAAGATTAATTTACTATAGAAATGCTTTATTAATTATTTAACCTATTGGTTAACATTTTATTCCTTGAATTAACCAATTCTATCAAGCACCCACATCTATCTAAATAAGGGCCTTGCTCTGAGAGTTTAGGGTTGCAGGAAGTATAATGAGTTTGAAGTCAGACATTCCTAAGTCTGAAGCCCAACTTGGGTCTTCACTTCTTATGTGACCTCAGGAAATTTAATTAAGGATTTGACACTCCACTTTTCATCTTGTCCTTTATCCCCATGTTATAGATTTGGTGCGGGGATAAGGTGAGACAGCATATAAAATAATCCCTAGTTCAGTTCCTAGACCTGAGGAGAATACATGGACGTGTGTTCTGTTCTTCTGAGAGAGTTAACATTCTTTACGTGGGTGACAGGACAGACCACCAAGCTCAAAGGAAGTATGGATAGAACAATGTGAGGGTGCAGAGCTTGGGGGGGAGGGACAGGAAAAGGAAGCATGAAAAAGATGACCTATGAACTGAGCTTTGAAAAAAGGATTTTATATGAACATGTAAAGATGCACGGATGTGTCTTCCGTTGCCTCTTAGAAAGGAATCTCTCACTTCTCAGCCAGCAAAGTGATACATCTTTTTCAGTATTAACTGCACATCAGTTTCGTTAATGTACTGGATGATTTGAGTTCTTCCTTACTATCCCTCATTATTTGCTGTCTTGCCCAATTTAACCTCATCCATCTGAAAGCTGGGAAATTGTGTTTAGATTCTTTTTCATTGTTGTTTGGGTTTAGCAGGCCTGAAAGTGTTGAATCCTTAATGACCCATCTTCCTTATGTGCGGAAATCACATAACACAGTGTACCAGCATGGCATTTAACCTTAAATTTTAACTCCATTATTTAGTCATTAACCTTATGTTTTATATGACCTCCATTCTTAGGATGATCCAAAGAGGCTCACTCTTGCATTATTGAGGGATAAATTAAATAAAATTCAACAAAATTTCCCAAGTGCCTATCGTGGTGGGCCAAGTACTTTACATATTCATCTTTGTATCCCCAAGCCCTGGTATACTAGCATAAATTAGGCACTCAATACATATTTTTAATGAATAAATGCTAGGGGCTCTGAAGGATACCAGCATGAATATAATGCTGTTTTGACACTCAAGGATTTTTAAAAATTATTATGAAGGTGTCTAAGTCCATTTGGGCTGCTACAAAAAAACCCCACTAACTATTGTCTTTTAAATAACAAACATTTATTTCTCATAATTCTGGAGGCTGGAAAGTCCAAGATTATGGTGCCAGCAGATTCAGTGTCTGGTGAGAGACCATTCCTCATGGAGAGCATTTTTCTCATTGTAACTTCACATTGCAAAAAGGGGTCTCTTTTATAAAAATACGAATCCACACTCATGACCTAAGCATCTCCAAAAGGCCCCACTCCCTGATACCATCACATCAGATACTAGATTTCAACATATGAATTGGGGGGGTGAAAATACTCAGTCTATAGCAAAGGGCTAAATAAAACATGTCAGAATAATTCCTCATGTCCAATTATATATGAAGAGACACAAAGTAGTATAGGAATTAGATAATTAAAAGGGTAGATGCCAACTGGTTGGTAAAGGAGAACCAGAAGACTTCATGCAAAAGGTATTGTTAAAGAAGAATATCAACACGTGATTAAAGAAAGAATACTTTGAAGTCCTGATGTACAATTCATATATATTACTGCATTGTCTTTGTAAGAGAAGACCATGGCTTTTATGTCAGTATCCTTCCCACATTTTAAAGACATGAAAGAATCCCAGTAAACAGTAAATCCCAGTAAACAGTAAATAAAGACTGTATAGTTTGTATATTACATAGACTGACCTGATTGATAAGATTAACCAACTGTTATGAAAAAGATGGGTCAACCTAGTAAAATTCATTTGTTGTTGTCATTTGCTGTGGCTTTTACAGTCAAAGGGAAATTATACACACCCAAATTATATTTTCTCAGTATTACTTAGAACTCTAATGGAAATTATCCTAAACTTTCTACACAAGGTAGAAGAACCTTCACATCAAGCATAAAATAAGGTGCTTGGAATTGCAAAATCTGGTTTCAAATCCAGATCCATCACTTTCTACCAATGTAAATTGGTGTAGGTTATTTGCCCTTTCTTAGCCTTTGTTTCAGTATTACTAAAGTAGCAATAATAACCTCTACCTCAATGGTTGTGTGTAAATATTAAGTACGTAGCAAATTTCAGAACCTTAGTTATTTAAAAAAATGTAGGTTCTTTGTTTTTTTTATAAGTTTATTTATTATTTTATTTTTGGCTGCATTGGGTCTTCGTTGCTGGGTGCTGGCTTTCTCTAGTTGAGGAGAGCAGGGGCTACTCTTCGTTGTAGTGTGCGGGCTTCTCATTGCGGTGGCTTCTCTTGTTGGAGCGCAGGCTCCAGGTGTGTGGGCTTCAGTAGTTGTGGCACATGGGCTCGGTAGTTGTGGCTTGCAGGCTCTAGAGCGCAGGCTCAGTAGTTGTGGCGCACGGGGCATGTGGGATCTTCCTTGACCAAGGCTGGAACCTGCACCCCCTGCAATGGCAGGCGGATTCTTAACCACTGCACCACCAGGGAAGCCCCCAAAATGTAGGTTCTTTTATATCGGTTACTATGCCTTGGTTTTCAAGTAATAGACATTTCTAACTCAAATTAAAGAATAAAGAAATTTCTTGTCACATATAACAAAAAGCCCAGGGAAACATATTTTAACTTGGATTATTCAGGAGACCAGATTCTTTCTTTCTACACTTATATTCTTAATGAATTGCTTTTTTATACTGTCAGACTAGCCTTGATTACCCTTACGTCTCAGTATGGCTGCATCAGTTCCAGACAGCATATGTAGACAGAGAAATGGACAGAGACATAAAGTGACTGTCTTTCCCAGTGTCTCAACCTTTTGATGAACAAACATTTACTGGAATAAACCTAATATCTATGTTTCCTGTGTCTTTGGCCAGAAAAGAGACGTATGCATGCCTATAAGTCATTTGCCAGGTAGAGAATGGGATTATTATTATTTTAATTAATTTATTTATTTATTTTTGCGGTACACGGGCCTCTCACTGTTGTGGCCTCTCCCGTTGCGGAGCACAGGCTCAGGACGCGCAGGCTCAGCGGCCATGGCTCACGGGTCTAGCCGCTCCGCGGCATGTGGGATCTTCCCGGACCGGGGCACGAACCCGTGTTCCCTGCATCAGCAGGCGGACTCTCAACCACTGCGCCACCAGGGAAGCCCGGGGATTATTTTCATTAGTATGAATAAGTTACTTAGGATGGAGTGGATTTTGAGAAGTCCAAAAACATCACTACCATCAACTGTGATTTTCTAGTTTGAATTTTTAGTTTTATTTCACAAACCTGGTAGCCAGGTTTGAATTAATTTTTTTTAGAGTAGTTTAACAAGAGGAAAAATTTGCTACTGAAATATTTTTCAAATGCATGTGAAGCCTATTGAAGTATTTGTTTCTATGCAATAAAAATAGTCAATTCTACTTATTCAATGGAGAAAAATAGTCTTCTTAGCATTATAAACTTTAAGCAAGCACTAAAAGATAAAAATATAAAATTGAATCTTCTAAATAATTCTAAACAAATTACAGCAGATGGACGATCTCTCTCTCTCCCTCTCTTTCTCTCTCTCTCTCTCTCCAAAGCTATTTTCCAAAAAAATCCATTGACTCCTCTGTGTATTTTTTGTGTATTTTACATAGGTTCTCCACCATATATGTATTTGATTTTTATGAAGTAGTGTTCTGTACCATGAAATTGCATTTAACCAGAGATGAAATTTGCATTTTGAATTGACCCCCAAAGAGACCTGACATCATTTAATGTCTAAATATGGATTCAGTAAGTTCTAGCAGCATCTCAGGAGCAGGGTCTTACATGCCAGCCATTTACTCATATTCTGTGTTCCCTTTGCACTTTTCATAAAGCTTTAATGTTAAAAGAAAACTGTACTACAGGACAATGCATAGGCAATCATAATTTAGTAGAGGTATTATGTAGAGGTATTATGGTCTTAAAATACTACTTAAATACTACTTAAAATACATAGATGAAGTTCTACGAAGAATTTGACCTTTTATGAGGAAAAAGCAGAATACAAAAAGCCCAAATGCGTCCTCTTGGATTTTAACATATTGGCCTATTTTTACCAGATGTTTTTATTTTAGTGATTTATTTTTGGTTCCATATAAATGACAATATTTTCCTCCAACGGTAGAAAGAATGAATATTCATGGAAAAAAATAGGTCGTGAAACATTACATTTGGCATTTCTGCTCAGTGCCAAGGTGTAGTGATGTCGCAGGAATGTTGCAAATTATTAATATGTTCATTCCACTGAATGACCGACTGTAAGTTTTTCCTTTTATGGATGAAATTTCTCCATCCCAATTTTATCTTTATGTTTTTTTTTCATGCACTATGCCTCTATAAACCACATAACGCACCCAAAACTTCTAATGATTTACATGCCTCACCCCTGATGTTTAAAACCGTGTAGGAAAAAATAAAGGAGCAAGACCAAACAGTTAAACCATTAGTATTGTGACCGTGACACTCATTGGAAGAGTTTGTATTTCCTAGTGAGTAGCATAAGTTTGGGGATTGTAAATCAATATTACACCTCCTTATAACTCAGGATATGCCATGATATTTTGAGATCACAGAACAAATGCTAGTTTATATATATTCAAATAAACTGCATTTAAAATAGTCAGGTGTTGTGGTAGGAAAAATAAATATCAGAAAATAACACTCTTATGGGCCTAGACTACAGTGTACATGAAGATTATTACTCATCCATTATATTTTCACGTTATCACATCAAGAGAATAAAGAGAATAATAATTATCTGGAATTTTAGACTTAATTAGAAATATATCTGACATTTAAAAATTAATAAGACAAAATTTAAATGCTATGTTTAGTCAACTGAGTTTAAGGTTATAGATATTACCTATAATTTACTTGTAGGGAAGTAGGAGATGACTGTTAGTTTGTAGGGGGAGACAGAAGATGGCAATAAGTGAAGGGCGACAAGTGAAGCCTAATTAATTTTTCAAAAAGAAATCTCAGAGGATGGTATTATATTGGTGCCTTCAAACATTCATGTTAGTGTTGCAGCATTTAGAAATATTAGATTGTCTGACTCATATAATTCAACACGTAAGAGAAAGAACCATATAAGCCAACCACCAGTAATTTCAAAAGGGACATTCCTTCCAAATGACCAGAAATATTCCATCTCTCATCCAGGGAGTACCCATCCTAGTTTGTAGTTTCATGGGAAATTGGATTACTAGTATTTGGAATGTTGCTTGGAGAGCAGGGAGACAAAGCAAAAGCAAGTGGTGAATTTGGCCAGGATGAGTAGGTACCACTCTAAGGTGATTGGACACTAAGTCTCCTTTTTGGACACTGCTAAGGCTGGTTATACAGTGTGGTTCTTTGGAAGTCATTTTGTAGTTCTTTCAGCCAACCACATCTTCTAATTCACAGTCTTTCTCCAATATAAATCATTAGTTTGCCACTTTTAAATTTAAATCACTGTCCAAGTATGCCGCTTAATTTATTTCTACATCACCTTCAGTGGTGTTTTGGATGTTCCCAACAGTTTTAAGCCACGTATTTACAATCTCAGGTTATTGTCAGATTTGTCTGATAACATTCAAAGTCCCAGAGAATCACTTTATTTATTGGTTTATTTGTTTGTTTACTTACCTATTTATTTATTGTAAGGTATCCACCCCCAAATCATCCTCTTTTTCTCTTTGAAACCACTCATTTACTTCTTTTCCTTACTGTATTTCTCTTTTTTTCTATGTCTATTTCCTAATAATAAAGCTGCTGATGGTAATTAAGATCTACTGCTTAATTACTAGTAGCTCAAATGGCACAACTCCGATACCGATGGGGCCAGGATCTGAAATCATGTTTGTATGCCCCAAATGTCTATAAATTAATCATTAAGTAAACAAAAAGCAAACAAAATTACCATTAAACCTAAAATTATAGGTAAAAATAAGTAATTATAGTAAGTGGTAAATAGGCCGAGCTAAATAAATCTTTCTTTAATAAAATAAATATAACCAAATAATGAATTCACAATGAAAGCGTCACTGATTGCTTCTTTCAGCTTTCACTGAAATTGCCAAATGCACAAAAATTTCAGGGAATAGTGTATAGGATTGATAAACTCCAGGAAGTAACAGTACTATTATCCCTACAACAACATTATGAATTGCTCTTTCTCTGTCTCTCAATGATCTTGTCATCCATCTTTTACAGAATCTATTATCTCACATAAATTTTATTTCAAATACCTTATTCTTTTTGAACCCCCAGCTCTCCAGATTAACTGATAATCTTGCTCCTATTTCTTGTCCATACAAGTACAAATGAATGAATGGTAAAGAGCCACCTAACTGCTCACATTTCATCTAGAACTTTTGCAACAAATGAATTATATCTTAGCATTCTGAAATAATTTAATCTCTTTGAGCCAAAGAAAGTATACTCATCATAACGTATGAAGAAAAGAAACAGTCCAGAATACTGCAAGCAGACAAATAAAATAATATATTTTTTAAAACAGAGATGAATATTGTTTCCAAAAAATAATATGAGTTTATTACCAAATCTAGGTAAATGTGATAATGGGTATTATGAATTTTATTGTATATGTAAATTGTATATATAAAATTATTTACTTTACATATACATTTTACATAAGTTTTAAAATTTATTAAAATTATGTTTGAAAGTAAAATATACCAAATTTGAAAAATATAGTAAAGTGTAAAGCCACTAACACATACATAAGACAAAGCGAACATAAAAACCCTATCTCACAGCTGTAGATTTGTCCAGAAGCATTTGTCCACTGCTCTCCCTTTGCCATTGTTACCTTGCAGAGTAGATTTTTCCAGACCACTGACTTGTTTATGTGACTACTTTTAGTCAATGAAATATGAGTGGCTTGATGATGATGCTCAAGCAGAAGCTTTTAAAAGCAGTGCAAGTTTTTGCCAGTCTTCTTGCTTTCTTGGAATGCACGTTGGGCTGCATCAATGAAATGCCCTCCACCAAAGAAAACCCAGAAAGTGCTCTTTCAGAGGAGACCTAAATCTGATCTGCAGCAGGTTCAAGGGAGACCAGTTAAGACCAGTAGGACCATGGATGCTTTGGGATTCTTTGAGGCACAACACTCAACATCTATATAGTGTGAGTGAGAAATACATATTTGTGGTTGTAAGCTAACAATATTTATGTTTGCTTTTATTGCACATATGCTAGTAAATGCTGACTCATACATGTTTTATCCCATCCTTTTTTCTCCTGCACCAAGCGGGGCAGGTAGGAAAGAATCACGGTAAAATATTTTAATTTATTTTTATACAGAAATTTTATTGCTTATATCTTTTATTGCATAGTTGAGGTAATATCTTGAAATACAATTTTCTAATGTGATATTTTTATTTAACATTGTCCATGATAGGGTATTTCCATAAAGCATATTTGTAAAGGGTGAATACTATTCTATCATATAAAGGTCCATCATTCCCTTATTATTAGACCACTAGGTTGTTTCCATATATAGATGACACTGGAACGATCACCTTTGACCTTAAACTTGTACTTTTTTTTACAGGCAATAAGGAGATTAGAGTTTCCTAGAATGTAATCCATTAGTCAAAACAAGTATATATGTTAAGCCTGATGATGCACATTGTTTTTGTCATCCAGAAATTTTGAACCAGGTCACTCTTCCATCCAGTATATGAAATTTCACTTTTTGCTGTACTCTCATCACTGTTAAGAAATGAGATGTCTAAACATATCCTAATTGTATAGGCATAAATGGAATCTTGTTTTAATTAGAATTAGAGTTTAATTTTAAAATATTAAGTTATGGGCTTCCCTGGTGGCGCAGTGGTTGAGAGTCCACCTGCCGATGCAGGGGACGTGGGTTCGCGCCCCGGTCCGGGAAGATCCCACATGCCGCGGAGCGGCTGGGCCCGTGAGCCATGGCCGCTGAGCCTGCGCGTCCGGGGCCCACGTACCGCAAATTAAAAAAAAAAAAAAAAATTAAGTTATAAACATTAAAAGAGAAAGGGCTGCTCATCAGGAGTCAGGCTGGGATTATAGTGAATAGTTTATGTCACATTAATATATGCCACACGGACTTTGTTTACTTTGGAGGAGAGCATCACAGAAATGGTATGCAAGGGATTTCTGGAGACATAATGAATTAGCATTTTGAAAAATCATTTTACAAAGCTCTTTGTGAATGAAATTGAGAAGACATGTATTTAAGAATATTAGAAATAGGTGAGTTTGTAATAGGTTAGTGATTCAGGTGTGGTTCCACCAACAACTAGAGAAATTTTGAAAATCTAGTTTGAGTTGTTACAATGATTTAAAGATGTCATAGATATTTAGTAGGTGGGGACCAGGAATGACACATTTCTTTTATTGCATAGAATGGCTCTTCACAAAAGGAGGTTGTCCCAAACGCTGGGCACAATTTCCTTGAGAATCATTGGACTACAGGATATAAATATTGGATCAATAGCAACCTAGATGATCTCTACAAAATCTGTGATAAGACTTTTTTCTTGGCTCATGTCTGTCTGTCTCTCTCTCTTTCCTTCTGTCTCTCCCCCTACACACACGTGCAAACACACACACACACACACACACACACGTAAATATTTATTCAGGAATTTTATGTGGTGGGCAGGAGGAAAGAACTTTCAAGGTAAAGAGAAGTCATCAGGAAAATGAAGAAGATTCTGGGACACACAATTTTGTTGGATACAGTGGTACAACCATAGCTGTCATTTGTCATGAGTCACTCTTCTTGTGACTTTGCCACTTCATGATTTTAAAGGTATGGTGTAGGACTTGTAAAAATATCCCTTTTATTTTTCCAATATTTTAGTGTTTTTTTTAAACTTAATTCATTCTTTACCCATCTCTCATTGACAAATCACATTCCTTTCCCTAAAACAACTCCAAATTTTACTCTTCAATATCCAACATGTGCTAAGTGGCATTTGTCATAAATACAAAATAATCTCCATATTACATCCCCAAATCCTGACATAATTCAGCATTATAAGGAAGGAAGAGACATCAATGTGTTCACAAATTCTGATTCCTTATATTTTAGACAAATGGCTTGCAAAGCTTTTTCTGTAAAGGGCCAGAAAGTAAATATTTTAGGTTTCTGGTGCCATACCTTTTCTTGCAACTACTTAACTCTACCATCACAGTGTAAAAGCAGCCATAGACAATGTAAATGAATGGACATGGATGTGTTCTAAGAAGGCATTTTTAATTGAGAATGAAATTAAAATTTCATAGAATGTTCATCTATCACACAATATTATTATTATTTTGATTTTTCTCAATCATTTAGAAAGGTAAAAATCATTCTTAGCTCTCAGAATGTACAAAAACAGGCTGTAGGCTGGATTTGGCTAATGAGCCAGTTTGCCAACACCTGCTTTAGACCTATACTGTTTAACATAGTATCCATTAGCCACATGTCGTTACTGATCATTTGAAATGTAGATAGTGTGACTGAAGAACTAAACTATAAATTTATTTTTTACTTTAAATTTCAAAAAAGAAAGATACTCAATTTAGTTATTATAAAATTTTGGGTGTTTGAAAGAACTTGGGTATGTAAATCTACTCTCTAATTGCAAACTTTATGAACTATAAATAGCAATTGAGTATTTATGATTAAAATTTAACACCTGAATTTAAATGTGCTGAAACTATATTAAATATACACCAGATTTTGAAGTTTTGGTATGGAAAAAAATGTAAAATGTCATTAATAATTTTACATTGAATACCTGTTGAAATGAATACCTGTTGAATTATTTTGAATATATTGGTCTAATTCAAATAAATTTGTCTAAATAAGATATACTATTAAAGGTGCTTTTATTTGTTCCTTTTTACATTATAATGTGGCTACTAGAAAATTTACAATTACATATGAGGCTCCCGTTTTATTTCTATTGGACTGAACTACTCTAGACATATAGCCAGATTACATTTCCTGGAGTCTCTTGCAATTTGGTGGGACTGTATGACAGATTTCAGGTTGAAGGAATGTGGAAAGTAGAGAAATAGAGCACTTTTACGCTTACCCCACCAATATTTCCATGCTTTCTCTTTTCACTCTCATGCCAATTGAATGCAGAGAACTCAAAAGAAAACTAGGAAGCATTAGAGCATGCTGCACAGAAGAAAAGAGGGAATCTGAGTCCTGAGGGTCTAGTTAGGGGCCAGCTGTCACAGAGAATCACCAGACCCAATATCCCTGCCTTGAACTATAATGTGAGCAGTAAATAAACTTTTATTGTGCTAAACCATTGAACGTAGTATATTGTTTTTACTGTAGGTAAGACGACCATTTTTAGACCTGGAAAACTGGAAGAATAGGACTGTGATCTCTGAAAAGGAAAAAAAAAAAAAAAGCCCTATGTTTGAGGGAGAGAACTCCAAAGACTCATGGAGGGGTCTCCTGGACAATCTGACTGATATTGATCAGTGAATGTGTGAAAGGAAACCCTCAGAGACCTGAGGAGAAGCCACCTATAAGAAGTAGTCAGAATAAATTCTGGTGCCCATGATGTGAGGCAGGAAAACTTGTGTTTCCATCAACATGGTGGAAAGATATAGTAATAAATGAAATATGGGGTAGAATTCTCACAGGGGTATTGCCTTAGTCAGGAGGTTAACTTAACTCTAGAATAAATGCTGCTATGGACCCAATCTGAAAACCTTGAAATAATCAAACTAACTCCAAGAAACTTAACTGTGTACAAAGACAAAACAAAACACCATTTAAAGGAATAAGAAATAACCATCAACGAACAATGTAAAAGTTCTGATTCCAGCATAGAATAAAAAATGTCTGGTACACAAAGAAGCAGGAAAATATGACCCATTTAGCAGGAAAAGAAATATTCAATAGAAGCAAACCCAGAAATGCAATGTGATAGAACTAGAAGATATAGACATTATGACAACTACTATTAAAATGCTACATATGTTTAATAAGGTGGAGGAAAACATGATCATGATAAAGGGAGAAATGGAAGATACAAAAAGTATACAATCAGAAAATCTAGAGATGAAAAAAAAATATCAGAAATGATAAATACACTGGATACGATTTATCACAAATTAGATACAGCAGAAAACTGCCAGTTAGCTTGAAGACATGGCAATATAAACCATACAAAATAAAACAGAGAGAGGAAAAAAATGAAAAACGCTGAGTATCAGCAAGCTTTGGGACAATAACTAGAATATTTGAAGTTCTAGAAGTGGGAAAATGACATACAGAATAAATATTTTTAAAATCCAAAGGCACATCATAAACAAATTGCTGAAAATAAGTTGCAGAGAAATCCAATAGACATGCATAGCTTAAAAGCAAAAGTACAAAAAATATATATATAGCACTCAAATAACAATAAGAACATATGACTGACTAAAGTGGCTATATTAATAAGAATTACATTTCAGAACAAAAACACTGCTAGGAATAAAGAGAAACATTTATGATGATAAATGGAATATTTCATTAAGAAGATATAACAATTCTAAATGTATTTGCTTCAAATGACATGACATAACTTGAATGGAAAAAAGGGAGAAATAGACAAAATCCACAGGTACAGTACATGGTAGAAGAAATATATAGAAAATCATTAAAGTCATTGTAGACTTGAACAAAGCTATTAAATAACTGAACCTAATTAACATTTAAAATACACTCCACTCAACAACAGAATACATATTCTGTGAAGTATACATGAGACATTCAATGGATAGGTCATATTCTGAGCCAAAACCAAGTCTGAATACATTTAAAAAGATTAATCATGTAAGGTATATTCTCTTTCCACAATGGAATCATTAGAAATCAATAGCAGAAATATATCTGGAAAATATATCTGTTGAATATTTGGAATTTAACAATGAACTGCTAAACAACTCATGAGTCCAAAAAGACACCTCAAAGGCAATTAGAATGTAGAGATGGAAAGGCTCTCTGGAGTTTCAAGGATGGCTGTGTGTCTTGGCCCTAAACCAATCAGATTCTATAATCCACTTGGCTTCAGCCATTGATTCAGAAAAGATTACCTGAAAAAAGTTTATCCAGTCAGAGACAATCATGTTTATTTTGCTGACATGAATAGAAAGTTGCTTCCCTCCTTCTGTGGCTGACAAAAAAATAGGACCCAGTCTCCACGTTGCTGTTGCCCTCATGTTATCTTGAGAAGAAAGCTGCCTGAAAATAGACAATCTCAGGAAATGATGACCAAGAGACAGAAAAAACCAAATGAGCCCTGATGATATTGTTTGAGTTACTAAATTCAGCAGAATCTGAAACTCGAACTAGTTTTGATCTTTGCAGTTATAGAAGTCAACAAAATTCCCTTTTGTTTAAGCCAGTATGAGTTGGGTTTTTTGCCTTTGCATCAGAAAAAGTCTGAAGTAATATATTCATCAAACCGCTTCTCCTTTGTGTCTTTCCCTAGCCTTATTCTCTGGCATCGACTTTGAAAAACACATATGATAATAACACTAAGATTAAAAATGCATATGGAAAGAGTATTCAACTTACTTTCCTTGACCTGCATCTAGGGTCTCTAGTTATATACATAGAGGGATTGGCAGCCAGTAGAGATGAGCAAGAGGCTAATTTATTCATCATTCACCAGATTTCTGTGGTTCAAAGCTAAATATCTCTGGAAACTGAGCCCTGTTGCAAAGCAGTTATCATTTGTTTCTTATTAGATACATTTTCCCACCAAATTATCTGTGTGGAGGAACAACAATCAAGTGTCCCCAATGAGTGGCCCTAGGTTTTACTTTTTAATGCTTTTATGGGTTTAAATAGACTCCCTTTCCTAACTACAGGATATTTTCTTTAATCTATTTGATTAAGCAAGCCAGGAATTGGAAAGATAATGTTTCCTAACTTCCTTTCCAATGAATAATAAATGTCACTAAGGAATTAGATAGTAGGAGGTAGTTGCCTGGGCCATCTGCTGCATATGGGAACAGAAGAAAGATATTAAACTTTCAATTAGGTGTTGCTTCACAGAACCTAAAAGAGGAAAGAAAATACACACTAAACTGGAAGATAATCATCAATTCCTATTAGTCAACTTACTTCTTTGAAAGTGTAAAAAACATAATTGTATCTTTTACTCCCTAGTCAACATATTTTGTATTGAGTTGAATATAGGAAATCAGTAATTAGCACAAGTCTTCTTCAGTTCAATATATTTTCACACTTCTACAAATAAATATGCCCTTTTTTAAAAATTGCAACTGATAAACTACTAAAAAAAAATTTAAAAGACTATTTTTAACATATGTAACATACTAAAGAAACAGTCTTGCTTCCATGGCAACTATATCATAGGTCAAAGGAGAGAAATAAAACATTTGTGGACAAGTACATTTAATTCAGAAATTACTCACCAAGTTTTGATCCCCAACATAACAGTTAATTGTAATGAAGAAAGGACCTGTCTGTTACTCCATTTGTCTATAAAACTATTCATAAGGAAAATAATGTATATTTATATGTTTGCAGATTTCTGCTATTTTGATATGATTTATGTTTAAACAAGGTTTAGGGGAAATTGATTTTTATGTGAGGAATATAAATATTAGAAAGGATGCTATGGAAGTAATTTAGTGTAGTCATTAATAGCATAGCTACAAAGTCAAGTAAAGAAACTAGATTAAGATTGTATAGACATTTGGGCAAATTACCTAATTTCTTTAACTCTGAGTTTATTCATCTATAAAGCGGGTAAATGTTATTAATTGTACCTAAAATACAAATTACAGAAAATAATGTAAAATGAACACATTAATTCACTTTGAGTGAAGGATGTGAAAAAGCTATTCAAAGGAAAAGGAATATATACAGTAAACATCTTAAAATACTTAACTACATTATTGATTAAATAAAAACACATTTACCATCTTTCACATGCTACATTGATAAAAAGGTTCAAAAGATTTAGAATATTCAGGTTTAGGAGAGCAGAAGGGAAGGGAGAATAATTCTCATACACTGTTGCTGAATATGTAATTGGAATGACATTTTGGGACAGTTTTTAGGAAGTGCCTGAGAAATTTTAGATGCATGTCCCTTTCATATATTTATTTTATGGTTAGGAATTGATCCTACTGAGACATTAACAGAGGTCTATAGCCATTTATATAAAAGAATACTTATTGCTGGACTATTTGTAATAGTAAAAAATTGGACCAACTTAAATATCCATAAACAGATGAAGGGACAAGTACACTGAGAAATACTATGCAGTTTTAAGACAAGCAAAGTTGTGTGTGTACAATAACATGGAAAGATGTCAATGAGATACTGTTACATGAAAAAAAGGGAAAAAGTGTATGTAATATGATCTTTTGTTTATAATCATGGATATACATTTGAAGAAATGTTTTAGGTTTAATATTAAAATGTTAAACTTAGATTAATTAGAGTGTTATTTTATAAACTATTTAACAATATTGCCAGTACAAAAAATGTGTTAAATAATTATTATTTCCGCAATTATTTATTTAATATTTTGAGTCAACAGACATAAATACCTAAATGAACTATGGTTGTCTAACCTAGAAATAAAAACTTAGAATAGGAATAATTGCACCTGAGATATGGTTGCCAAGGGGATCCAGAAGCATAAATTGAATTATTTTCAAAAGAGGATAAGGTATGAAGGTACAGATTTCTGTCTCTTCTTTCTGCTGCTGTAGACACAAAAGTATTAAAATGCATCTTTCTCTTTTTTCCTTTTTAGAAAAACAGTGCTTATCCAAGCTTTTGTATTCTACCATATTTTGAGTTATTTGCTTCTTTTTGTTTTGTTTTCTTTTGTTTAAATGTGAATGGTTTTGTGAGTGTGACAGAAATGTTAGATTTTAGAAAATAGGGCACCTAAATGTGTTAGGTCAGATATAATGGGGACGGATAAGATTGGAGGGTGAAGAAGCCAAGGGAAAATAGAATGTCTTAATATCTTAATCCCAGTGGGAAAGATTCATATTCCCTGAGACTCAGAAAACTGAGGAGTGATGGGATTCTCATCAGTTAGTCATGTGTACCCCACTGGTATCAATACCGCAGAGTGACAACATCCTCTGGGGATGACTGCATGTTTGCTCTGAGATAAACTCTAGGTCCTGCGTGCAGTGGATCCAGCTAGGTCTACAGTGGCTTGATGCATCAGAGTCTTTTCCTAAATGAATAGTCTACAAGGGCTTCATGAATTAAATGTAGTGAGAACCAGAGACTCTTTCTTAATATCTTTGGACTTTGTAAGTTAGATATATCTTATAACATTTTACAAAAATTTTGTAAAAAGTGCAACATCTGTGAAGTACAATAAAGCAAGGTATGCTTGTATCAAGGTTACATAGCCAATAAGTGCAAAACCTGAAACATAGATACACATCTAAAGATAATGACTTTTTATTCGATTCTACCTGCTAACAGACCCATATCTTTGTACGTCTTGAAGAACTATGTGTAGTTCACTGTGCACCGGAGAGATTTTACAAGTATTTATTTCAAAGAAATGTGAGATACTGATTTGTAGTTTGTAACGTATTGTTTCCATTTGATGACCATGATCCCAAGAAGTCGTCTTGAGAGATACTGTTAATATTATTTTAAAATAAAGAGGCCAGTGTTCAGAGGGTTAAGGTGATTGTACCAAATCATTATAGTATTGATGCCAATCTGGGGTAAGATCTGTGTCTTCAGCCTTCAGTTGAATCTTCTGAGGAATGTTCATTAAATTTGGAACAAAAACAGAAATCATGTTGGTTAATTCATTCAGGCAGTTTTGTTAATGTATTTTGAATTTTTAAATTCTTGATCAAATAAAAATTAAAACGTTCCCAAACTATTCTGCCCAGTGATGTGTGCTCCCAGCAAGGAACATTAAAAATAGAACAGGGTAGGTAAGATAATATGATGGTAAATGTAAGTATGAGTTCATATTTTGCCTTGCCCACCTGTAGTCTAAGGCCAATTATTTAACTTCTATGAACCTCATTTTCCTTATGTCTCGAATAGAGACAATATTATTAAATTTTAAAGTATCCAATTTCAGTGACTATCACATAGTAGTTTCAGATTCTCCTTAGCTGTACATTCTGTTTCTGGAATTACTTTAGATAAGGAATCTCTACTGAAATTTCTTCAAATTGGATCATCAGCATGAATCTAGCAAAATAACTATACTTGAAAATAGCTCTGTTACATCTGGAGTTCAGTTTAAATTGCTCTATCTGCAATTACAGACCTGAAGTTCTTTGTAGTCATAGTCTCTTGAACCTACCATCAATTACATTTATCCTATGTCTAAAATACCCTAAGAGCAATATCAGTTGGAACCTCTGCTTACTGGATTTATGATAAGATTAGAAACACAAGCAAAGAAATCTGAAAAAAGAACAGAGAATGTGAAAGCATCAGAGTGGGCTGAGACAAATCAATGAAGCTACTAAAGGAAAACAAGAAGAAATCAAGGCAACGTCACTGGGGAAATGAAAATAAATGAAGTAGGTTTTAATTTTTAAAAAATTATTTATTTATCTATTTATTTTTGGCTGCGTTGGGTCTTCGTTGCTGCGCGCGGACTTTCTCTAGTTGCATCGAGTGGGGGCTACTCTTCGTTGTGGTGCACAGGCTCCTCATCGCGGTGGCTTCTCTTGTTGCAGAGCACAGGCTCTAGGCACATGGGCTTCAGCAATTGTGGCGCATGGACTTAATTGCTCCACGGCACGTGCGATCTTCCTGGACCAGGGATCGAACCCCTGTGCCCTGCATTCACAGTGGATTCTTAACCACTGAGCCACCAGTGAAGTCCCCGAAGTAGGTTTTTAAACTCAAGTGACAGGATTTTATAAGTATTCATTTCTGAACATTATAAATTCCTCAGAGTAGTTAGGTAGTTTACTAGAGAAGATAGTCATTTTTTTTTTGTAAAATAATTGACAAAATAAGACATCTGGTTCATTGAGTTTACAATCATTAAGGAGATATTTATTGTGCATTTTTCTGTGCCATACACAACGTCCATAATTGAATATTACTCTATTAGTAATTGACACCTGTAGTAAAATGTGGCCCATGTTTTAAGGTTTGTTAAAGAATCAGTATACAGCTAAACATGATTGACGTAAAGCATACTGAAATGATTTAACAGTTTTTCTGGAGGCATTTCAGAATTCTTTTATTCATTTAATCCATCTACCCTGTTGAAGGTGGTGTAGTGGGGACACTGGCTTAAACAAAGTGGTCTCGTGCTCCAAGATGCCCAGAATTTAGAGTGGGCAGAAACAGATACAAACAATGACAAAATAACTACGTGGCAGCTGCCTTATGGATGAGGGAAGTGCAGTGAGCTATGTGGGTCCAGGAAGGAAAAGTAATTAATTCTTCAGAGATAATCTTTAAAGGAGAGAGGATGTTTGAATCGGGTCTTGAAGGATAAATATGAGTTAATCAGATTTTACTTGGGAGCAGAGAGATATTAACTTCAGTCAGCAAGAAGCTATTGAAATATGTCAGGGCCACCATTACTAGCATTCAGGATCACAAAAATTGCCGAATAAAATACTGTCGACCCTATAGCATATACTAAAATCATTGTTGTGGGGATGAATTTCTATAAGCTTGTTTTCCATTTACTATTATTATTTTTTTTCTTGGAAGACTTCTATTATTTGAGAATTAACTTGCACTGCTTTCAGTTGGATTGGTTTCCTTGCCCCACCCACAAAACTGGATTATGTACTCCAAGTCTGAGCTCTGGTAAACATTGTGTTTGTACTTCAGTCACAGGAGGAAAAGAGGAAGGGGGTAAGGGAGAGGAGGGGGGAGTGCGATTACAGCACTTGTCACGTTCATTTGGCATAATAGATATTTGTGTCTGTTGCTCCACTAGGCTGTGGGTTCCTGTGGACAGCTCTTATCAAAGTGCCTGTCACATGGCAGGTGTTCCATAAAGGTTGAATGAGTTAAATAATGAATGAGAAGAATATGGAGATTTTCAATTTTTTTATTTTGCAGTGAGAGTTAAATACATATTCAAGCAAATGTTTCCTGTTGCCTAGGAAATTGAAGGCAAACTGCTTAGCCCAGTGTTTCTTAGCTCACAATCTCTCCTGAATGCATTATTTCCATCCCTGCCCCACTGTTCTGAACCTTATGCACCATCTGACCTGGAGTCTTCCTGAACCTGTCTTGGACTTAACCATACCTCCCACTTGCCTTTGTATCCTCTTCTCCCACCATTACTCTATGAGTATTTAGTAAGAATTGACTAACCCTAGCTTAGTCAGTAATCCCTGTAAGACCTAGAGCATACTGCCTGATTATTTTGGCGTTATTGATTTTATTATCATTAAATAGTTATTTGGTGCTGTAAGTGCTAAGTCTTCTCAAACCCTAAATCTGATCCCATGATCTTAGCCAAAACAATCTCTTTTCCTTGCTTTGATTTTCTTTATAGCATGTGTCACTACCTGGTGACTTAGAAACTAGAACAGTACCTAGCACAGAGTATAGGCTCAGAATATACTTACTGAATGAATAAATGAATAAGTAAGTGATTCCATATTTATTTCATAATATAACTCTGAAGTCATTCAGAGAGTCTTTATCCAATATACCTTTGGGTCTGCACCATGCTTAACTGAACCAGGCGTATCATGGATCTTCCAGGAATATTTTTGGGTAGTGAAGGAAAAGAGAACATGTCACTCCAAAGTGCAATTCTGGCACATTGATTATTTTGAATGAAAGTCACCTGAGAAACAGCCGATGTAGTAAGAACACTCTGACCCTGCTTTGTCCCTCTGAAGGCAGGAAATAAATCTTTCATGTGAAAAGTATTCTTCCCATGCCAAGAGGTAGAGAGACATCCTTATCATCAGAGATGGGAGATTTAAGGCTGAGAAGACTGTATAAACAAACCTTGTTACATTTTCACCAATTTACTACCCTAAGCCTAAATTATTTGTCTTGCCAATTCTTCACAAATTTACTGTTTCTTTGTCTAAATGGCGTAAAAGTTGCCTGCTTTTGTCACTTCTTGGAGTCGCATATTTTGAGGTATGTATGAAAACAAATTTGTTTTTCTCCTGTTAATCTGTCTTATGTCAATTTAATTATTAGAACAGCCAGAGAACCTAGAAGGGAAGAAAGGAAAAGTTTTTCTCCCGGGCAGTGGTGAATGCATGGATAATGCTTGAGTAAATGGTTCTCATTTAAAACTACAGTAACCATAGCACAGAGGGAAGTCCAGGCTTGTTCATTGCTGTATTAAAATCAAGAATTAAATAGAATCCTAAAAAGAGTATTCAGCATGTTCCTGAATAATTGTACATAATGTGTACAAAGGATGTAATTAAGCTAAGACACTACTTTATGGTAGTAGAAAAAAGACACAGTATTACACATTCTCTGTAGAAAAAATAGCTTGTCTTGGACACTCATTATTAATATATACATATGGATGTACATTTAATAATAGGATTAAGAACTTTATGAAGCTGACTTAGAAGAAAATTAGACTCTTAGACTAGAAAGAAATTTCTAGTAGTTGCTTTCTTGGGTAGAAAAATGAAAAGAAAGTTCACCACAGCCCACCCTAAAATCCAACCAGATTATATTACCTCTTGTTCTCTGAGGTTACCTTCACATATCCATCTGCATCTGCTGATGCAGTCACTCCACCAGGAATCCCTTGTGTTCACCTGTATTCACCTTCAGACTTCTTACCCATCCTGCAAAGCATCTTTCGGGTGCCTTCTCTCTGAGAAGATGCAGTTGTACCTTCTTTCAACACACTAACACTCTGTGGACATCACTTCTGTTTCACATATCTGAATCTATTTTAGTACAGCCATTGTGTATGTAGTTTATTCTCCCTATTTGCGTGCAAGACTATTGAAAGCCATGGCTCCTTTACTCATCTTTAATTCCTTGCAGAGTGTCTTGAATACAAATGACATCCATATTGCATACAAACATTCAGTTCTATAAATTGAAATGGACCACTCAGTTTCCCCTTAGGGTTGACCTACTCCATTTAAGAGAAGGATAAGGGAAGCCCTGGATTCCTAGGGCATTCACATTTATCTATGCTTTATCAAAACACTCTGTCATTCCCACAGTGGCTTTATATCAGTTATTAGTGGCCACAGTTAGGAAGAATGGGCTAAGAGGGGACACACAAGATTTCGACTTTGTAGTTCAGCTCCTCACTGACCCCTTGCTGCTGGATGCTTACCTATGCGATTTCAAGGTCCAAGGCAGAGTAGAGGCTGGTAGTACTATCTGGGGGCATATCCCAGGCCACACTCTCAGTAACCATAGTAATATTTATAGGTAAACCAGCTGGTGGAACTATATCATATAAATGAGCCAAAGATGGCCTTCATGTATTGGGCCCTAGGTGTTATTTCTTCACTACAGGTTGAGACTGCCTAGCTCAAAGGCTTGAGGGCCCCAAACTCAAATGTTTATACATACAATTATTTAAAAAATAACCCCCAAAGTGGATTTTTAGACACTTAGAGTCTGTCTCCTTTGCATATCCAGTGAAACCTCACTTCACATCTGCTGGCCATTGATAACAGAGAGCCCTGTGTTTATCAGACTCCCAAGCTGCCTTTCTGAGGTCTCTGACCCAGAAAATCCCACCTGCTGCTGGGCAACATCCCCTAGACATGTGAGCCCCTCTGGATCCCCCTCTCTCCCAGGAACTCACTTGCCTTTCCCCCTTTCTGAATGGTGGTCCCCTGTGGGACTCCTCCTCCCATGAAACCCTGTCCAAGGACCACCCAACAAAGCTTACTGGGTTACTGCCTATCATGGGCATACTTTTTCCTAGATCAGCTCCAAATACCTTGAACAGACTATCATCTAAGTGCTTTCTCAGAAGGAAAAATAAAAGCAAGATAAATCTATTCACATATGAGAGATATTTATGAACATATATATAAATATATATTTCCTTTTTAGGTTGCTTTGCTTTGTTTTTCATTTTAACTCACACTTTTGATTCTCTTACCCTTTTCCCTTTTAAACAGTCTCATGGGCTTTTCTTCCATCTATTGATGTTGTCTCTTAAGGAATAGATAGAATATTAAACAAGCACAGGTTATGTAATACATAAACATCAAAAAATAAGCACAGAGAAATCATGCTGGAGTGTGAGCATGGTATTCTCACACACACATCCTTGTCTAAAAGTTACCCAGCAAGAAAATCTGCTGAGCAAGCTTTCTGTGACCTGCAGCTTAGCCATACAATCTTTATCTAGGGTGGGGAGATTATGGCTATTAAACTTACTAAGTTTTTTCTTCTTTATTTAAACTGCAGGCTTTCTCTCTGCCATCCTTTGCAGGCTCCAGGTCTGATCATTTCATGTGCCCCTCAGATACCACTGAACCCTTCCATGGCTTTCAATCACAATTAGCTTTAATAACGCCTTGGCCTCCTCCTGTGTTCCTCTTCTCCAGCTGTGATTGAATGTGGGCTTCCCCCCAGCCCCAGCCCCCCATTTCATCATGGAAGGAAGCCCTTGACTTTCATCTAGCCTGATTATGCAGGTATGAGTTTCCCATGGCAGCTGGCTGAGATCTCTGTGGCAGCTTGCCTCCCCCTGGCATGTAAGCTCCGTCACCAAAAGGCACTTTTAAGTTTTCCTTTGCTACACATCCTTTACAGCTCCTTGCTAGACAAAACAATTCCTTGAGAGAAAAAAAGGACAGTGAAGGGGGGCAGGGTGTGGGGAACCACAAAGGAATTAGAGGGGAGGAACAGGAAGAAGAATGAGCAACAACTTCCCTTTTCCCAAAGCGACCTGATTTATCATGCTTCTGTAATACTATTAAAGGGGTCATGCAAGGGTTTTCAGAAGAAGAAAATGGACATTTATAAGATGTCTATGGAAAGATGCAATTATATTGAATGCTTATTATCCTGATACTGTAGCAAACATTTAAACTGTTATCAACTCATTACAAAGTGACAACAAATTAATTTGATGGTCACTATTATGCTCCTATTTTACCAAAGAGTAAACTGTGTAAAGTTACACCTCCTTAGTGAAGATGGGGCCTTGGACTGTACTCCTAACAAAACTGTCTCCTACCCATATCCACAAGTTTATTCAACTTCATGGTAAATCTGAAATAGGTGTTATACCTTTGTTTTAGATGAAGATGCTGAGGTTTGGGAAATTTGCTACTTACGCCCATATATGTATACTTGAATGTACTATTCCTTCAAAGGAACTGTGGTAGCCTACAGAAAAATCACAAGCAGTAAAATTAGATCCTCAACATTTAAAGAGTTGCTCCAAATTTAGACAGCTAGTAAGATGATGAAAAGGGTTTAAGTATAAATATGTCTAGCTCCAAAACTCTCTCACCTTCCAGTTCAGCTTATTGACTCCTCAAAGTAGCCTAGACAAGGGAGAGCAAGGCAGTGTCATTCTAGTAGGATATTTCTAGGTGAAATTTTGTTAGTTGTTATTGATTTATAATTGTTCGAACCTGAAGTGGTCCTATTTGCTAGAGATCTCAAAGTTATTTATTTGGGTCCCTAGCACAGTTATAGGCACACACGCAACAAAAATGAATGGAAAGTTTGACAGATAACATCCTAGTACACAAAGCAAATAGGAAAAAAAAATTCTTCATGTTACTGGTCATCAAATTAAGTCTTTATTTAAGGGGTCAGGTGAGAACAGTTATTTAACAAGCCAGAATCCTTAAGTTTTAAATTGTTACTCTGGATATTGGCTTTCTGATGACCAATGTGAGGAATCTCACCAGATAACTACAGAAAGGAATTAATACAGTCTGGAGCAGTGCCAGTGTGAGAGGGAAGGGCTGAAACGGGGTCGACTAAGTAAGCAGGACAAGCTGCTAAAAGCTAGATTCAGGTTAACATATGGTGATGTTATTGGGCATTTGCTATATGGTCATTAAGACCTGTTTTGCTTTCTTGTAGGCGTTTTGAATTCCCATTTCCCATCCTATAGTTGACTTTTATGTGACTGAAATTTGACACTACCTTCACCATCCCTGTAGGCGTATTTCCTGTTTTATTTTATTTTATATTTTTTTTATTTTTTATTTTTTGGCGGTACGCGGGCCTCTCACTGTTGTGGCCTCTCGCGTTGCGGAGCACAGGCTCCGGACGCGTAGGCTCAGCGGCCATGGCTCACGGGCCCAGCCGCTCCGCGGCATGTGGGATCTTCCCAGACCGGGGCACGAACCTGTGTCCCCTGCATCGGCAGGCGGACTCTCAACCACTGCGCCACCAGGGAAGCCCTCCTGTTTTATTTTTTAATGGACAAATCTAATCCAGGATTTTAAAGGAGTTATTTATGGACTTCTCTAGGAAAATTCATCTACCTCTCCTCTATTAACCCATGTTCATGTCAGTATCATGGCAATTACCAATATACGTTATACTGAATTTTTAACATATCTTTTTTTCCCTACTAAATGATGAAATCATTGAAAGAAACTCTACTAGTATAACCTCTTTTTGAAGTTTTTAGCTTTGTTCAAAGTAAGTTATCAATATATAATTAACTTATAATTGAAATTTTAGAATGCAATCATCTGTGCCTCAATCTTTGTTTATACTGAGTCCATTGTGGAATTGAATATTGGGAAGATGGAGTCTTTTAAAAATGTAAAGGTAGCTTTATAAATGTATGTTGATTGTAGAAATATTATAACTTCTTTCAGTTAAAATATAATTAATTAGGTAAGGCACAATTCCTTTTGGAAAAGTACTGAATGACTTGTTGGCTACATGATTTTAAGTACTAAAATTTACAGAAGGGAAGGAGTAGGAGGTGTTTAATATGTTCATCTTGCGCATGGTATCCAATCTCTGCTCCAGGATACTGGCTACTTGTGGACTCCATTCAAGTGTCCCCTTCTTGCTGTCTGGCTTTCATTTGGGTGTGGTCAATGCAAAGTACAGGCAGGCATGAGAAGGAGGGAGGGGAATGAAGTCCAAGAATCTACTACCCTGGCTTTCTTCCTCTGGGTCATCACAGTTGGACATGTCCTTCTACCACATTTCATAATCCCTGCCAACCCCTGACCCTCTCCTACTTTTATCTTGTAGGGCTCTATAACCACACCACTCCAGTTATTTCTTCAGACCCAAAAGTGGGAAAATTTCCCTGCTATCATCAGCTCCAGGAGTATTGTACTGATCCACATTGTATTCTCTAAATCTGCCACACCCTTGAATATAGTCCCTTTATCAAACTCTCCTCAATTATAATTATATAGTTCAGGAATGTTGTTCCTTGCTGACAAAGAAGATATTGAAAGTATTACATGTAACATTTGACTATTATTTACAGAGCACCTCCACATGGGAGGTGTCCTGAGGTAACATGAAAATATAAAAAGCAAAGGCTGTATCTTTATAAATTAAAACCAAAATTTGAAAAATTCAGGTGCTTAACTCATTAGCTTTTTCCACGTGACCTCAAATAATAACTTCCATTTTTTTTTGCCCCTGTGCTGCACCAGTGTGATTTAAATTTTCACTATATTGGGCAAAGGACTACATGTGGTTATGTGGATGTAGCCACAAGTCTCAATAAGAGGAAATGGAAAAACCAAAGTGTTGTAGAAGTTAAAACACTACCACCACCATACATTTATAAAATCAGCTTTACATTTTTTAAGGACTTCTTCCCAATATCCAATACCAGAATGGATTCATTATAAACAAAGATTGAGGCACAGATGATTGCATTCTAAAATTTCATTCAATTTTATGAAACCGTGCAACAAAAATTTTACTTCCTCTTTCTTGGACGTCTTTTCTGGATATTTTCCAGTGTGTTATGAGTACAAATTTAAGAGGCCAGTTGAGAAGTGCTTCTTGAATTTGTAGGATTTTTCCTGCAGAAAACAAGTGGGGGTGTTTTGATTAGATGTGGGTGAAAATAATTTATTTTAAAGTGAGAGGGAAAAGCTTGACTAATAGAAAAAGAAATTATGCATTATATGGGAATACATATTAACTACCTTTAAGACTTATTAAATTGTTCTTTTTCAAATATATGGAGAAAACACTTCACTGATAGTGAAATAGACTGTGAGCTCACCTTTATGCCAGAGGGACTTGACCTTTACCCAGTTAACTAAGTTACATTTATTGCTATTGATAGATACCAATTTTCTTATTTCTAGTTCCACATATTCTATGTGCCCCTATTTTAACAATATAAAATTAAAAATGTGTTCTATTGAATGTATATGTGAGGTTGAGAGGGGTTTAATTTTCAGGCTATAAATATCAAAGCTAACTAATACTTAATCAATTTACTTTTATTTCTCAGTCATTTACTATTTCGAGTAGAAATGATATATGTCTTTGATTGCCATTAATACACATAAATATGAAAATTCTATAATTTTTCAGACCATAAAAGTCAATCAATAATCATTTATTTACTACTTTTTAATAGTATTTATTCAGAAAACACATTTTAGTTTCTACTCAATGCCAAGTAATACCTAAAAAAAATATAAGAAGCTGATCCTAAAAATACTTGGAGTTTAATGAAAAAACAGGCATTTAACTAGATAATATAGTATGAAGAGCTGCCAGCTGAATATATACATTTATGTGTGAATATATGGATATAAAATCACAAAGGTAAGAGCAATTATATTAGTCAACATAAGTTAAGTTATGCTGTGGTAACAAACAATCCCCAAAATTGATGTGCCTTAACATGATTGTATTTTATTTATCTCTCATTCTGTATGTTAAATGCAGGCAGGCAGGTTGCTCTAGTTATTGATGACATTCAGGGATTGAGCTAACAAAGGCTTGATCTTGACACATGCTTTAATAATCACCAATCACAGAGCATTCATGACAAATTACACACTGAATCTTAAAGCTTCTTTCTGGAAGTGACACATTTCACTTGCCTTTATGTTTCACTGGTCAAAACAAGTCATAAGACGCTCATCTTCAGAGGAAGTGAAGAAGGCAACATGTTTAGAAAATGAGAACTAAAATGTTTGTTAGCAGCCTAAATGATTAACGTGGTGTTAAATTGTTAAATCTGAATATATAACTCAGAGAATATTCCACAGAGAAGGTAATACTTGAAATAACTCCTAACATAGGAGAAAACATGCTTTTTTTTCAGGAAGATTAGTTATTTCAAAAAATTTTTGTACCCTGGTCTGTTCTATATGTCCTTGTACTTAACTTATTTTTTTATTTAATAATTTGTGATAATAAACAAGGATTTGTCTTTCTAATTATTAGCCAAAATCTTTCCACACACACACTACATACATATAATAACTTGTAACTTTAAAAAGCCAAATAGGGCTTCCCTGGTGGCGCAGTGGTTGAGAGTCCGCCTGCTGATGCAGGGGACGCGGGTTCGTGCCCCAGTCCGGGAGGATCCCACATGCCGCGGAGCAGCTGGGCCCTTGAGCCATGGCCGCTGGGCCTGCGCGTCCGGAGCCTGTGCCCCGCAACGGGAGAGGCCCCAACAGTGAGAGGCCTGCGTACCGAAAAAAAAAAAAAAAAAAAAGCCAAATATATTTTACCAGTATTTTTTTTAATAGTCTATGTCCTTTGTCACACACTCAAACTGATACCAATGTTGTTATATGTTTACAAGTGTGTTCTAAGTTTTTTTTGAGAGGTTTGTGTTTTCTCTCATGCTAAATATTTCCTTCTAGTTGTTTGTTCTATGTCATTTTAAAAGCAAAACTAGATGCTACAAACTTGATTTATTTATTAAATGACCTTCATTAGTTTTTTGATGTCCCAATATACTGGATGTCCCAATATACTGGAAGCCCTTTATAAAAAAAGAAAGGAGAAAAATAAATGCACAGAGTATTTTTTCTTACGTACCAGAAAATGTTGTTTTGTTATTGTTGAGTAGAATTTGAACTTGGTAAAGTTGATGTCTTCTTCAAAATTCAAAAAAGTGACAGTGCTAAAGTATATTTTGGACCTGGGAAATTCAATTTACCAGGCAATTTTAGAACAGTCATTAGAAGGTAAATGTTCTATTTGAGAGTTCATCTGTGGATGAAACTATAGCATATTTGATATATTTTTAAAATAGTCCAAAATAAGCTTCAAATATAACATTAGAAAAGTTTTCAAAGACTTTTTCTCTTGTCCATGAGAAAAGAGTTGTAGTCTTATTTTTATTTTCCTTAAGAAGATAATATTGGAGGATGGGATTTCTCAATAAAATATTCATAGTTTTCTTTAAAAGCTATTTTTAAAATTTTTTCCCAACTATTCAAATAATGCTGCCAACATTCTACCAATCTTTCCAAAGGAATCAAGTTGATTTCCATCTTCTTCAGCTGCGAATACAGCTTCCTTTTCTTTATGAAACTCCCTCTTCTCACTTTATTGCCTATTTCAATACTTGTTTCTCATTTCCACCAACTACCTACTTCTATTCTCTCTAGTCAGACTACAACTTGTTGCCTGAATGTCCTGATTTTTATTTTCAATTCTATCTTTTGGGTTTAGAATAGTTTCTTCTCTTGTGTTTCAATGAAATGCCACTGGTTTCTCCTTCAAATTCCTTGGTTAAAAGAAATCAGAAATTCCCAGGCACTGGCTCTTGGGTGCACTCAGAATATGCATTCACAGTCCTTGGAATGCTCACAAATATGTATTATTATATATGTTGTACAGAAGAGGAAATTAAGGTTGAGAGATAATTATTATAATAAAAATAATTATAATAGTTAATGTATTTCTACCTTCTAGGAACTGTGATTTGCCTGTTACAGGAATTATCTCATGTAATACATACAATAATCCTAAGAGGTAGGTAGTATTGTCGCCCTTTTACAGGAGAAAATGAAACTCAAAAATAGTAAATATTTGGCCTATAGAGTGTGGACTTTTAACTAGTATTCTATGAAGAGGTCCCCAAAATAGTATTTACAAAATAACTCATAGGTCAATTAACATAATTTCTATGATTTTTCTGAATATTTATTTATTAATTAACCCTAACTCTAATGTCAGATTCATATATATCAAAACACCTCATGTGGAATGCTGATTTGTCCTGAGGTTAAAAAAAAACTTGTCTTAGCCTGTTTGGGCTGTTTTAGCAAAATACCACAGCATGGGTAGCTTATAAATAGCAGAAAGTTATTTCTCACAGTTTTGGAGACAGAAAGTCCAAGCTTAAGATGCTGGTATGGTCACATTCTGGTAAAGGCCCTCTTCCTGGATCATAACTGATGCCTCCTCTCTGTCCTTATATAGTGGAAGGGGCAAAGGATCTCTCTAGAGCCTCTTTTATAATAGCACTAATCCCATTCAGGAAGGCAGCACTCACATGAACAATGAACCTCCCAAAAGCCCCACCTCCTAACGCTATCATCCATGGAGGTTAAGTGTTCAACATATGAATTTGGGGGACACAAACATTCAGACCATAGCATTTGGTAATTTCACCACACAGTCTAATAGCCAGTATTCTTACATTTTTTTCAATTGCTTTTAGCACATTGAGATGCCTCACAGTTACATTACAATTAGTTAAAAAATTCACAAAATATACTATTTTAAAATGCTATTTAAAAAATCTACTTTGTTATGACACAGGAAAAGACTATAAAACAATATTGAGAAACTTAAAAATGTTTGCTGGTCATCTTGTGGCCAAATCTTATGAGAATTATCAACCTTCGAGGTAAAGTATGCAATTTTCTTTTTCACTTAAAAAGCACAATTGCATCACTTTGCTGAACTTTTTATGGCATTGTGGAGATTAATCACATCCATACTTTTTCCCCTTTAACTCTACATGACTTCCACTCTGGATGGAGTATATTTTCCAGTGCCATGATGTTGGACTTGGCTATGTGTTTTCTTTGCTTAAAGTAATCTTAGTAAACATGATTAAACATGTGGGTATGGTTTTCCTTGCTCTCTTGAGAACGTATGTTTTGCTGTAAGACTGTGTCATGAGTAACTTCTGATTAAAAGATAATAATAATTAGAAAACACACACAGCAGAGTTGAACCTAACTCACAATTCAGAACCAAGACTAGTTGATCCCCTGTAGACCCACAGACTCTATAAATATTTGAGATTGTTTAGCAGCAAAAAGAACACATATATCAAGTGGTAGTCAATAGTATGCTGAAGTATAAACAAGAAAAATCAGTCCCTTTAAGAAAAATGAGTAGCCACCTTTTAGAATGGTATCCTTTAGAAAACTTGGAGCATTTGCTGTTACACTCTGCCAAGTTAAACCAGGGATTCCAGCTCACACAGTTATTATCACTTTCATAGTCATTGATTCAGAACTTAACAACGTTTTTATAATTAATTTAGTATATTAGCTATGCATGAAACTCTTCATTTCACTCCTGTGACTTGTAGTTAACTCACACACAGTGGGCTAACAATCCCTTCCCCTTCTCATCTACGATGTCTTTATTACTTAAATCATTCATGTCTCTAAGTTAATTCCAAGTATCCAATCAGATAAAATTTCACTGATGGCATTGCATTGGTCTTTTCTTCTGTTTATGTTAACTTTCTTCTTGTATTCCAACAATCATATTGGAAACATACAGAACATAAAGGTTATGAATGTGGGCTCTGTAATTAGACTGTTTATATTCAACCACAATTATTTAATCTTGTTAAGCTTCAAATGTCTGCTTTTGGATGGGTTAATATTAATACTTGCCTTTACTGTTGTTGCCAGTATTAAATAAATCAATACATTTCTTAGTACCATGGTTGACACATAGTAAGTGCTCAGTGGGCAGTGTGAAAGGGAGACTATACGTCTAAAGACTACCATTTTGGTTTATCATACAAGGACCATCACAATACAGTCTAAAACTTCCTTGAGAAACCTACACTATCAAATACCATCCTCGAACACTAAATGCCATGCATACAATTCCTCCTTGCTTTAGTATATGCTTTTTTATTCTGTCTATAATATCTCTATTCTTCCCTTTTTTCTCTAGCAGCCTAACTTCTCTATTTAAATATTCAATTCATACATTACCTCCTCTGAGGGAACCTCTGTGATACATCTATGATGAATTAGTAATTTCATCTTCATTATCCTATAATTTTTTTTACTATAATTATGAGGTTCTATGTGAAATATCCATCAAATGGTCAGATGCAAGAATGTTTGGGGTCATTTTTATTCATCTCCATAACACTAATTCCTTTGGCCATAGTCAGTATGTGTTTACTAAATGAATGAATGTGTGTAGGCAAAAATGAATGAGAATGATTTTTTACTTTTTGTGAAACAGATATTAATATGTGAAGACTCTCTACACATTTGTATTTCCTGCCAAAATTAGTAAATACAAAATCTTCCATGAATTTAATTTTCCATGCATCTACATGTCCTGAGATCGGTGAATACCATAGAAACCTTCCAAATATTCTTTTATATATTTTAATGAGTTCATCGGTTCTCATAGTTATATAATTTCACTATGTTGGATCTTGTTATTTTATTCAAAATGACTTTTTCAATTTGTCATATTTGACATCACAGGTAAATATTAAGCATTTTAAGAGTTTCTGTGAATTTTACCATTCTTTGTTATACTCTCCAAATTGGATATTCTCTGTCTACACTTGGAGAGCACAGTTGGTTGTCTTTTCAAAATCTTGAATAATTTTGATACTAATTTAACTGTGATAGACTAACTCCAGCATCTTGATTAGCCTCAATATTTTTAGTGCTCAGTGAGGCATTTTTGTCAATGGTTTAAAGATTACAAAATTCAGAAATGAACATCTGCTATTCTTTTCTTCTTCACCACATAAAAATTCAGTTGCAAAAGAAAATCAGAAGACCCTCCAGGATAGGTGCCTCTACATATTGTCTTTATTTTACTGATATGTGAAATTGTGTCTGTAGAGTTTAGTTATAACAATAATCTTGTCAGACTGGGTACTCACTATGTGCCAGGCATTGGGTAGACTTTAGATAAATTACTGACTGAATTCTAAGTTGACACTAGGAAGTAGCAATCATTATCTTCAAAACATATAGTTAGATGAATGGACAGGTAGATATGGAGCCTCAGATAAATTAATTTACCTTCAGACACATATTTAAAGAGCAGCCAAAACTGGCTTTGAATTCAGTTCTGAAAAATCCCAAATGCCTTAATCTTTTAATGTACCACATGGCCTCTCTGCTATTTTCCACTTAAGAGAGAAATTTAGTTGTTTAGTTAGAGTATGTAATAAAGTATTTCATAAACGAGACAATTCCAAACACACACACACACACACACACACACACACACACACACACACACACACATACACGTACCCTCCCTCCTCAAAATGACTTTTGTCCCTATTCCCCAAACTTGGCAAAGTCTTGATGTATAATTATAATATACCAGGCATAGCTTAGAAGGCTAGAGGGTAATTTTATCCTGATATTCTTTTGATATAAATGAGCAGGAAAGGCAAAAAATATTCTAGTCTTCCTCTTATTAACCAAATGAACATCTGAGCAACCTGCTTGAAACAAAGTCTTTGATATAATTTATGGATCTTAGCAAAGTTCTGCCCAAAGCACTGTTGTAAAGATGAATAAGTGCATATTAGAAAGTTAATGGAAATATAGATCCTTGGTACAGTAATTTAAATAGAGTTCCTGATGTAACTTAAGTAAATGATGAATGTAAATTGGAGGAAAATAATGATGAATTGCACATATGTTGGACAGAATGTTAATTTTTATCAGATTAAGGATATTAACTGAATAAAAAGGAAAATTTTATCATTAAAATAAATGTTTGGTTCCCTTGTTGTTTCATAGTATCCTGTACATTTCCAATTTAACACTCATTTTATTTATAAATTAAATAAATTTATTTGCTTAATGCTTGTTTTTTGTTAATAAAACTGTTTTTCCAGAGCAAGAACTAAATTTATCATGTATCCCTAGTCCCAAGCACATAGTGGGGGCTCAGTGATTATATTTTTGCATAAATTAGTGAATGGATTTATTTAGACAGTTTTACAACTGATCTAATAGACAACAACAAATACAAAACATCATATCAGCTTAGAACATAATTTTAAACTATTTTAAAGTGTAGTATAAAATAAAGTTCCAAACCCAGTTTTGCTATGTACTAGTAATATGACCTTAGACAAGTTATTTGATATCTTAGTGCACAGTTTCCTAATTTTAATTTAATAATGTCTACTTGCTAGCATTTTGATAAGGTTTTCATGAATTGAGAACAGTGTCTAGTATAGTGTCCAGTAGGGACTATATAAATATTAGATCTTATTTTTATTTTTCATTAAAAACTTGACATTTTGAGGTCAGGCCTTCAGGTGTTTGGAGCTCAGCTGAGGATGTGGGTCCCGGCTGTGAGGCTGAACAGCCCTGGGGTGTGGGAGGACAAAGGGATCCAGGTTGTGTCTTTCCTGCTTTGGGAATCAGTGTCCCAGCTGTCTGGTGAAGCAGAGAGATGGGCATCTGGGGTCCCTCCTGGCACCAAGGAACATCAGAGAAGGTATGGACTCTGAGTCAAAGAAACAGGATCCAGTAGAGAAGAACCAAGTGTGCTGTTGAATCTGCTAGACAGGTTCCTGGAGCAAGAGTGAAGAGATCAGGCCCCATCACTGGGACATTTTAGATTGTGGCTGATAATCTCTACGACACAGGAGCATGGTGAGAAATGCATATGATGGCAAATGCAAAGTGGCAGACACTCAGTAAAGATATATATATATTTTTTCCTTTTTTTCTTTTTGTGAATGTGTATGTGTATACTTCTTTGTGAGAGTTTGTCTGTATAGCTTTGCTTTTACCATTTGTCTTAGGTCTTATTCGGTAATTTTTTTTTTTTTAGTATACTTTTAATGCTTGTTATCAATATGGGAAAGAAATAGTTAATCCTAATATGGGAAAGAAATAGTTAATCAAGTCCAGGAAGCACAGAGAGTCCCATGCAGGATGAATCCAAGGAGAAACATGCCAAGACAATTATTAATCAAACTTTTAAAACTTAAATACAAAGAAAAAATATTAAAAGCAGCAAAGGAAAAACAACAATTACCATACAAGGGATTACCCATAAGGTTAACAGCTGATCTTTCAGCAGAAACTCTGCAAGCCAGAAGGGAGTCGCAGGACATATTT
The DNA here is from genome assembly GCF_002837175.3 of Physeter macrocephalus. Classification (NCBI taxonomy): domain Eukaryota; kingdom Metazoa; phylum Chordata; class Mammalia; order Artiodactyla; family Physeteridae; genus Physeter; species Physeter macrocephalus. The sequence continues at coordinate 98,207,857 of NC_041220.1, read as the reverse complement.
AAAGTAATGAAAGAGAAAAACCTATAACCAAGATTACTCTACCCAGCAAGGATCTCATTCAGATTCAACGGAGAAATTAAAACCGTTATAGACAAACAAAAGCTAGGAGAATTCGGCACCACCAAACGAGCTTTACAACAAATGCTTAAGGAACTTCTCTAAGCAGGAAACACAAGAGATGGAAAAGACGTACTATAACAAATCCAAAACAATTAAGAAAATGGTAATAGGAACATACATATAGATAACTACTTTAAATGTAAATGGCTTAAATATTCTAACCAAAAGACATAGACTGGCTGAGTGGACACAAAAACAAGATCCGTACATATGCTGTCTACAAGAGACTGATATCAGACATAGGGACACATACAGTCTGAAAGTGAGGGAATAGAAAAAGATATTCCATGCAAATGGAAATCAAAAGAAAGCTAGAGTAGCAATTCTCATATTAGACAAAATAGACTTTAAAACAAAGACTATTACAAGAGATAAAGAAGGACACTACATAATGATCAAGGGATCAATCCAAGAAGAAGATGTAACAACTGTAAATATTTATGCACCAAATATAGGAGAACCTCAATACATAAGGCAAATGCTAAAGGCATAAAAGAGGAAACTGACAGTAACACAATCATAGTAGGGGACTTTAACATGCTGCTTCACCAATGGACAGTTTATCCAAAGTGAAAATAAATAAGGAAACACAAGCTTTACATGATACATTAAACAAGATGGGCTTAATTGATATTTATAGGATATTCTATCCAAATACAACAGAATACACTTTCTTCTCAAGTGCTCATGGAATATTCTCCAGGATAGATCATATTTTGGGTCCAAATCAAGCCTTGGTAAATTTAAGAAAATTGAAATCATATCAAGTATCTTTTCCCTAACCTTGCACCTAAAGCAATTAGAGAAAGAAGAACAAAAAAACACCAACGTTAGCAGAAGGAAAGAAATCATAAATATCAGAACAGAAATAAATGAAAAAAGAAATGAAGGAAATGATAACAAAGATCAATAAAACTAATACCAGGTTCTTTGAGAAGATAAAGAAAATTGATAAAACATTAGCCAGACTTATCAAGAAAAAACGGTAGAAGACTCAAATCAATAGAATTACGAAATGAAAAAGGAGAAGTAACAATTGACACTGCAGAAATACAAAGGATCATGAGAGATTACTACAGGCACCTATATGCCAATAAAATGGACAACCATGAAGAAATGGACAAATTCTTAGAAAACACAACATTCTGAGACTGAACCAGGAAGAAATAAAAAATAAAAACAGAAAAATCACAAGCACAGAAATTGAGACTGTGATTAAAAAGCTTCCAACAAACAAAAGCCCAGGACCAGATGGCTTCACAGGTGAATTCTATCAAACATTTAGCGAAGAGATAATACCTATCCTTCTCAAATTCCTCCAAAATATAGCAGAGGGAGAAACACTCCCAAACTCATTCTACAAGGCAACTGTCTCCCCGATACCAAAACCAGACAAGATGTCACAAAGAAAGAAAACTACAGGACAATATCACTGATGAACATAGATGCAAAAATCCTCAACAAAATACTAGCAAACAGAATCAAACAGCACATTAAAAGGATCATACACCATGATCAAGTGTGGTTTATCCCAGGAATGCAAGGATTCTCCAATATATGCAAATCAATCAATGTGATACACCATATTAACAAATTGAAGAATAAAAACCATATGATCATCTCAATACATGCAGAAAAAGCTTTCAACAAAATTCAGCACTGATTTATGATAAAAACCCTCCAGAAAGTAGGCATAGAGGGAACTTACCTCAACATGATAAAGGCCATATATGACAAACCCACAGTCAATACCATTCTCAATGGTGAAAAACTGAAACCATTTCCACTAACATCAGGAACAGGACAAGGTTTTCCATTCTCACCCCTATTATTCAACATAGTTTTGGAAGTTTTAGCCATAGCAATCAGAGAAGAAAAAGAAATAAATTGAATCCAAATCAGAAAAGAAGTAGTAAAGCTGTCACTGTTTGGATATGACATGATACTGTACATAAAGAATCCTAAAGATGCTACCAGAAAACTACTAGAGCTAATCAATGAATTTGGTAGAGTAGCAGGATACAAAATTAATGCACAGAAATCTCTTGCATTCCTATACACTAATGATGAAAAATCTGAAAGCGAAATTAAGGAAACACTCCCATTTACCACTGCAACAAAAAGAATAAAATACCTAGGAATAAACCTCACAGAACTAGAACAAAAAAATTCACAAGTTTTATGGAAACACAAAAGACCCTGAATAGCCAAAGCAATCTTGAGAAAGAAAAATAGAGCCAGAGGAATCAGGCTCCTGGATTTCAGACTATATTACAAAACTACAGTAATTAAGACAGTATGGTAATGGCACAAAACCAGAAATATAGATCAATGGAACAGAATAGAAAGCCCAGAGATAAACCCAGGCACATATGGTCACCTTATGTTTGATAAAGGAGGCAAGAATATACAATGGAGAAAAGACAGCCTCTTCAATAAGTGGTGCTGGGACAACTGGACAGCTACATGTAAAAGAATGAAATTAGAACACTCTCTAACACCATACACAAAAATAAACTAAAAATGGATTAAAGACCTAAATATAAGGCTAGACACTATAAAACTCTTAGAGGAAAATATAGGCAGGACATTCTATGACACAATTCACAGCAAGATCCTTTTTGACCCATCTCCTAGAGAAATGGAAATAAAAACAAAAACAAACAGTGGGGCCTAATGAAGCTTAAAAGCTTTTACACAGCAAAGGAAACTATAAACAAGATGAATAGACAACCCTCAGAATGGGAAAAAATATTTTTCAGAATGGGAGAAAATATTTGCAAATGAAGCAACTGACAAAGGATTAATCTCCAAAATATATAGGCAGCTCATACAGCTCAATATCAAAAAAAACACCCAATCCAAAAATGGGCAGAATATCTAAATTGACATTTCTCCAAAGAAGACATACAGATTGCCAACAAACACATGAAAGGATGCTCAACATCACTAATCATTAGAGAAATGCAAATCAAAACTACAATGAGATATCACCTCACACCAGTCAGAAAGGCCGTTATCCAAATATCTACAAACAGTAAACACTGGAGAGGATGTGGTGAAAAGGGAACTCTCCTACACTGTTAATGGGAATGTAAATTGAAACAGCCACTATGGAGCACAGTATGGAGGTTCCTACAAATACCGTATGCTAACACATATATAAGGAATCTAAAAAAAAAGGTTCTGAAGAACCTAGGGGCAGGACAGGAATAAAGACACAGACATAGAGAATGGACTTGAGGACACGGGGAGTTGGAGAGGTAAGCTGGAACGAAGTGAGAGAGTGGCATGGACTACACTATCAAAAGTAAGCTAGATAGCTAGTGGGAAGTGGCTTCATAGCACAGGGAGATCAGCTCAGTGCTTTGTGACCACCTAGAGGGGTGGGATATGGAGGGTGGGAGGGAGACACAAGAGGGAGGTTATATGGGGATATATGTATATGTATGGCTGATTCACTTTGTTATAAAGCAGAAACTAACACACCATTGTAGAGCAATTATACTCCAATAAAGATGTTAAAAAACCCCCACAGAAACCAGGCATTTTGTTCTACACCATGATATCCAGCCACACTGAGGGGATGGTGTTGATGAAGATGACGATACGTAAGTGCTAATACCTAATCTCTTAATGAAGACTTTTCTTGCTCCAGTTTTCCATGAAAGCAGTACTTTACCTTAGCAGTAATTGCCTTTCACAATTAAGCAGATTAAGATAATTCTCTTGAAATTTTAATAAATGAGTGGGAATAGGTTGTCACAATGGAAAATATAAATATTGTTGTCCAACAGACTTACTTTCAAATTCTGGGTATGAGTGTGATCTTAGATGAGTAACTTTGTGAATTGTGCTTTCTTCATCTTTGAAATGGGATTTGTTGAAATTGTTTTTTTTAAAGATTATAGCATCCAGAATCTTAGCACGGTTGTAATTCCTGCCAGAGAATTTGAGACCTCTTTTTTGATTTTAATATGCTTACTCACCAACAACTGCCTCCCCAACTGCCTGAAACTGCATGTCCTAGTGGTTTAAAATATGCTCTCTCTGGTCCCAGAAGAATGGGTGTTGGATGTTCGTAACTTGCAGTAAGGTAACATGATTTAGCAGCCACAGCATTGAAAGAAGCATGCAGCTGCTGAGTCAAAATTCTGTCTTCTGCACATTCTCATGCATTGGACCTTGAGGAAAGGACTATATTTCTAAGCCTTTGGGTAACCATGTTGAGATGCTGAGTTTATAATTATTATTATGCTTCACCATAATAAAGCCAAATGAGAAAATATAACAGGGGATGCATTCAAATCTCCAATGTGCTACACAAATGCAATAGGTTGGGAAACAAATACTACAAAAATTTAATATTTGCTTGGGGCCCCAATGAGGCAAACACCATTCATTTGGAATCCAGCAGTCATTGCTAGGGAATATGGCTGGGCATTTGGTACTCTAGTATTAAAACAGGAGCTATCAATATGTCTCCAACTATTGTGAGGTTCATTCATGATTCACTGGGCTTAAGTTTCACTGCTAACAAATCCAGCCCTGCCCACTCAGTACAGCTTTATTTACCAGCCTCATTGCACATCTTCCACATGATATGAAGTCATTCACTGGGGACACATACTGTGTTGCAGGAACTGCTTTTTTTTAAAGCAAGAAAAATACTGTTATTATCCTGTTTCCAGGTGAAAACTTTAATTTTTTTGATGATATCTTATGTTTATACCAAACAGATTAACATAGGCACCAATCAAACAAACAGCTTAGTCTTTACTTCAAGTGTATCAATTATAACACTAAAGTCAAGAGATATATTAGTTTGCTGAGGCTTCCATATCAAAGTACACTGACTGGGTGATTTAAAAAACAGAAGTTTATTGTCTCACTCTCTTGGAGTTTAGAAGTCCGAGATGAAAGTGTCAGAGAGTTGTTTTCTTCCCAGGCCTCTCACCATGACCATCTTTTACCTGTGTCTTCACAAGGTTTTTCTTGTATGTATCTACATTCTAATCTCCTTTTCTTACAAAGATATTGGTCACATTAGGTTGAGGCGAATCCTAATGACCTGACTTTAACTTAATTACCTCTTAAAGACCCAATACAGTCACATTCTGGGGCACTGGGGTTAATTTTTGAAGGACACAACTCAGCCCAAAACAGGTAGTAATGCAACTGAAAAGCACGCATTTCTAAGGGAATTTGATGAAGTATTTTAAAACATTTTATCCACTTATTTAATTAACAAAAGTTTAGCAGACATATACTAAATAACAACTTGGAGCAGGTAACTACATTATCCTCTGAGAAATAATAGTGTGGAGACACATGAAAAATAAAAATCAGAATTTTACAATTTTTAATAATCTTCATAACCACCCTGAGATACTATGAACATTTTAGGAAAAAGTAAACTGAGATAAAAGAAGTTACTTGTTTAGAATCATACAGTTGGTAGCTGGCAGTCCTGCTAGTCAACCCCAGAACTATCAAATTCTGAAGCCAATAACTTTTTATTTTTAAAAAATTTTTGCTCTACTATGCTGACCCTATAGGAATGCATGGAGGCTGGACTAATCAACTATCATTAGGAACGTCAAAGAATGAAATATGTACAAAGGGATTGGCTTCAAGGGTAAGCTTTAGCGTATGACCTTAATACGCATACTCATAAACCACTGCACTCCCAAACAGCCCTACATTGTGCAGCCCAGAGGTTCAAAATCTTTTCTCTCTGGTCTCAGAAGGATGGATACTGGGCAATAGGAACCTCTGCTGTGGTTTAGCAGCCAGAGCATTAGAAGATAAATCCAAAAATTTTAGAGGCTAGCAAGGAATTCAGCAATACAAGCTGAAAGAGCAAAATGAAGAAAATGATAGGCCTGGCAGGACAGGGTGAGATCAGGGAGCAAGGAAAACGGACTCATTAATATACATGGAAAGACATGGTGAGAAATATCTCAGAAAACCAGCTCTGGGACAGATCATGGAGGTCATCGAATGCCACGTTAAGGGATTTATATAGTAGTATCTAGGCCAGTGGTTCTAAACATTTGTTGTGCAAAGGAAACACCTGGAGGGCTAGCAACCTATTCCCAGAGTAATTTATCTTGTACCTCAGAAAATTCTGAGGCTAGGCTTCCATACGTCCCACACTGAGAACTACGTCTGTAAACAGTGTATAGCCAGGAGGCGCTGGAGAGCAGGAGAATGACAATACTGGCAAATGAAGACTGGGAAACTGGGAGACCAGTTAGGACATTACTTCAGTAGATGTGAAGGTAGTTATAAATTCCAAATATTTTACATTTTAATACATATATAGTATCCTTTTATTCAACTTAATGGAAGAAATGTTGCTTGTTATTTTAAACCAAGATTGAAACTGTGTTCAGTCTCAATCTCAGAAAGCATTTTAATTCTCTGTAAGCATCTTGGCTGCTTCTCGGCTTGTTTTTTCTTTAGCTTAAATCTAATAAGATAATAAAGTCACTAAGAATGGATTAGTGATCCCTGACCTGTTCCTCTAAGATGCTTTTACCACTAGTATTATGAATCAACCGAACTGACTTAAGTAAAATAAACGACATCCTTTACTTTGTTTAATCTGGCAGTCAGAAAGACCAAGGTCTTTCCTAATGTTCCTGCCAAAGTTTCCTTTGAGTTCATTGCAAATCCTTTCTCTTCTTGGAGGTACATGGTCTCCTATTCTAGTTGTCTGCCCTGTTCCCAAGAGCAATTCTGGGAGAAAGTGAGGAAGCTAACTCAAGGGTATACGTGTACAATTTTCCACAAATAAACGGGTGCTTCAGTTAATCAGAATGCCGTCATAATTACGGCTTCAAGTTAATGAGATTTTCTCACTAACAAAAGATTAAACCCATAATTCTTTTGGTTCAACCCATGTTTAAAATCATGAGGCAGAGACTAATTTATATTCATGTCTATAAGTGTCCTCTCAGAAACAACGCCTGTAGAGTTTCACCCATGATGGGTACACAAAACACAACAACAACAACAACAAAAACAAAACTGTTGAACTGGACTTCTGTCTGCATACATTCAACCTAATGAATAATATTTAATCTCTTCACAGTAGAGTCTAGTCTCTCTCCTCTCTATATGTCCATAAATATCGTCTGTTAATAAAATATTGTTATGATTATGGAAATAATATATATCTTTCTGGAACATTTAGAGACTAGAGACAGCAAAATTAAGAAATTAAAAATAACCACATCCTAACTAGAAAGAAATAATTTTTTAAAAAATTTATTTATTTTATTTTTGGCTGTGTTCGATCTTCGTTGCTGCGCAGGGGCTTTCTCTAGTTGCGGTGAGCGGGGGCTACTCTTCGTTGAGGTGCGTGGGCTTCTCATTGCGGTGGCTTCTCTTGTTGCGGAGCATGGGCTGTAGGCGCACAGGCTTCAGAAGTTGTGGCGCATGGGATTAGTTGCTGAGCTGCATGTGGGATCTTCCCGGACCAGGGCTCGAACTCGTGTCCCCTGCATTGCCAGGAAGATTCTTAACCACTGCACCACCAGGGAAGCCCAAAATAAATATTTTTATTTAAAAATTTTAAGTATTTAGTTTTTAAAGATATGCATTTTTTGCATATCCTTAGGACTGCATATTTAAGCAGAATACCTATATGCATAAATATGTGTAGAATCATGCACACATATATCCATAGATTCGTAGTTTGTGATACAACACTGATGCCCACATACAGCTTTTGCCTAGTACAGCAAGTTTTAGCCAAGGGGTTTTTATATGGTATTACTGATTACAATTAATAGTTCATTTCCAGACATATCAAATTGTGTTTCATTAAAGATTATGTATCCATTAATTCATTTACTTATTCATTCAACATTTATTGACTCACTGCTCTATCTAACACCCTGTGGTCAGCCTCATTGTAAATACACATATGCAGAGTGCACACTCTCAAGCGTCAAATAGTTAGCTTATAAAGTAGTTTCTAGGCCTAGGGAAGAGCCAGTCTTGTCTTTCCCCTGGAAGCCTCTCAGTAGTGCCTCTGTAGTCTATATAATTCATTTGCTTACAAGGCTTATGACTCTTCAGAATAGAAGAGGAATTCTCACGTACCAAGGAGAATTTTTTTTTTTTTTTTGTCGATCCATCAGCTGACTATATTGACAAGATACTGATCGGTTACATGTTGAAGAAAACATACAATACAAAATACAGAAAAAATTGGTTCCATCCCCTCCCACTATCTCCCCTTACCCACCCACCCCCAAATACTCATCAACGTGATTTGGTCAGAACAGGGCTCAGAGCCAGAGGTCAGTGTGACCAAGGACGAAGGAGAAGGGGGCTGTGGGCAATGGGTTCGTGGCTGTCACAATAATGCTGTGGTAATGCTGCGGGTTCTCTCCCAGCTGTGAGTCAGGGGGCGGAGGTGGGGTACGCTGCAGCCTGATGACAGCCAGCTTAGGGAAGAGCTGCCTCCCCCTTCCCTGGCCCCTAGGGCCTGTCCCGTCACCCAGAATGAAGCGTATGCATGGCCCATATGCTTCTTCTTGTGTTTCTCAAGAATATTACGGAACCATGCAAATAGGGAATGTCTCAAGAACAAGTTCCTTCTTTAACATGTGTTTTATTTGAGGACGTGCGTTACAAGATGGCTGTACACGTAAGAGAGGAGTTAAGGAGCTGGAGGAGGAGTTCTTGAGCCACTCAACAGCAAATACTTACTGGTCATTACTTACTGGGACCATGGAGTCTGGAGTTCGGTAAAATAGACAGTTATTCTATTTTTACTATTTTTACTGTTAAGACCAGGGAGAGTATTAAACAAAACTATGACTTTTGTACCTATCAAATAGTAGCATCATGATCTATTTACCATTGTCTGGTTGAAACAAACTATTTTTAGGGTATTAGGCAATTTTGTATCGGTTCAGTAAAATCACTTTTGAAATGAATATATCTGATTTCATTTTGAACTAGTTTTTTATTTTTTTATATCGGAAGCTTGGTCCAATTTTTGTAATTTAGATTATTTGGGGATTTTAACAAAACGTTTCATTTCCATCTTATTTCTGGTTCTTGATATCTTAGATAGATATAAACTAAAGGTCACTTTATCTTGATTTGTTTTCAAAGATAATGCCATGCTATTTTTCTTGTCTGAGAAATGTCCTATTCAATTGTAGGAAGTTTGTTGTATAAAATTCACCATTCATTCATTCATTCAATAAATACTTACAGTATGGGTACAGTGCATCAGATTCTGTGTTAGATGCTAGATTCTGGACTAATAGAATGACATGATGACTTAAGATGACAAAGAACAAATACTTTGAATGAGTATGCAAATGAAGCCAACAAAGTACAAAACAAGGGTTTCTTATAAAATCTGTGGTGTTCTAAACAGTTCTTTGAAGAGACTAGCATGCAGGAAATATTGAGAATGAACTAACTTGACATGTTTGGGAAATATGGAGTAGTATGGTGTGGTAGGTGTCAAGACTGCATGTTGGAGTGATAGAAGATGTGAGAGGAAGAGGACAAATTATGAAGGGTCTTATTTGCAAGCTATGCCATAAAGGTGCTATAGCAACTATGAAGGCACTATTTTCATCAGCTTCCTTTTCAGGATTTTGGTAGTCATCAGACTTTTTTTACAAACACATTTCGTAAAGTGGTGATAATTAACAAGGATAGGATTTGCATCTTTCTTTTCTATCTTTTTTCTCATGATGCGTCCTTTTCCTAAGAATGATTTTACCCACTATATCTATGCAGAAAATTCCTGCTTATCTTTTAAAACTGATTTCAAAATCACTGTTCTAGGAAAGCTTTTCTTATCTCCTATTCACCCAGGCAGCCGCACCCCTCTTCTGTGCCCTTTATCCACATAAATATCCAATTCATTGCAGTTGCACTGACATTGTAACTGTCAGATTCCTTCACTGATCTAAGAGATTTATGAGAAAGTGATTGTGCCTAACTCATCTTTGAATGCCTTGCTTCTAGCTTATGGAATGAAATGGAGCAGAGAGTCAATCAACGCTTGTTGAAAGAATGATTGAGCCATAGCCTTTCTAAAGAAAGACTGGCCCTCTAATCAATACTGTTTTACCTCCTCTATACTTTGACATCGAAAACATCGTCAACTGGATTATTTTAAAATAAATTGTATACTCTGTTTTCATATGTTTATTAAATAATGCATATATAGTCAAAATTTAAGAAATTCTAAAGAGCATAGGGCAGAAGAAACATACCAGAATCCTAGAACTTAGCGATAATCAATGGTAATATTTTGGAACTTGTGCTTGCAGTTTACTAAATTTTATTAAGGAAAGGTCGATTTTGTTTTGTTTTGTACTATGTATGGTACTTGGCAACCAGTTTAATTAAACTTATTATCTCATAAAAATTTTCAGTTTATTAACATTTCTTCCTCATTTCATTTTTTAATGACTGCATGATGTTACATCATATGGATTGGTTATAATTTCTTAGCCATTTTCCTTTTTAGGACATCAATGTTTGTTTTTTAAAAACTTCTCTTTGTAATAATCACGTGAAGAAGATTGTTTACCTCTAGCTTTGACCGAGCCTGTGACTGATTTATTATGAGGTTTATGTAGAAATGACATTGATAGGTAAAGGAGTGCCAGAGTTAAAGGCTTTCATATATATTTCTAAATTGCCAACTGGAAATGTAAAATAATTTATCCTGCCATCAGCAATGACTAAGAACATGAGTTTCCTTGAACAGTTTTATATTATTATTATTAAAAACTGTCAATTATGTGAAGTAGGCATATCATTTTAAAATTTGCATTTTTTAATGATAGAAGAGTTTGGGTATTTGGATATTTTCATATTACTAGACATTTATTATGCATTGTGTGATTATATGTTGTAAGTATACAATTATTAATTTGCAAATTTACAATACTGTCTATCAAATGGCTGTCAGTTGTTTATTTGTTGTGATTTATATTTTTTAAGAATAACTTTGTAACATATTGCATAGATTTTCCCCTTTGGATTCTAATGCTAATGGATTGGTCACGTCACTTTTTATTTATCTGTGTTTTACAGCTAAACACTAGTAATGACAATGGGTATCCTTGAGTTTTTCCTTGAGTTTGACTCTAATGTGAATGTCTGTATAACATTATTCATAATTTATTTTAGCTTTTAAGGTCTGAGATAGATGATCTTTCTTATAAGAAAATATCATTTTATTCTTATTTCCCTGAATTTTACTTTGTTTAGGCATAGATGATGCAGCTCATCAAATATTTCATACATTTAACTAGATGTAATTTTTTTATAACTGAAGAAATTAATGACATGAATTGATACTCTAATATTGAAACACTTCACATATCTGAATAATTTCCTACATTTTTATAGTTCCTTATTCTTTCAAGGAAATGAAAGAAAAATATTTGCATCTATAGTCGTAAATGAGTTTGCTCATTTTCTTTTATTGAAATTTCTTTGCCATGTTGTGACTTCAGGGTTGACTGCCTGGATCAGTCCTATGATTTGGAAATTTACAGACTTTCTTTTCTCTTTCAATTAAGTTAATAATCTATAGGTGAGTTAAAATTATTGCCTTTGAGAAATGGAACACTCAGTTATAATTATCACCATCTTATTCCAAGCCACTATTATATATTTTGCTAGTAGTATTTTAGTAGCCTCCTAACCAGTGCCCTTGCATCCACCCTTGTGAGCCTACATTCTATTTTCCACACAGCAGCCAGTGACCCTTTCAAAACGCAAATCAAATTATATCATCCTTTTGTGTAAAATCCTCCAAAGGCATCTCATGTCACTCAGAGAAATAGAGTAAACATTCTTACCATGAATTCACAATCCACAACTTGTACTATAGAAAACAGTACTAGTCACTAATTAATTTATTGAATGTACAACTAAAGCATGAATGTAGCATAGTTAGGCGGGGGTATACCCCACCCCCTGCAGCATTACCCCTTATTCCTCAACCCCAGATAGAGCTGGCATAGAACTCACTCACTCTAGAATCTTAATATATCTATTCGATGTTACCTGAATCTTACAGAGGTGGTGGTGGGGTGTTATTGTAGGAAATGTAATAGGCCATGTAGAAGATAAAATGGAATCATAAGCTAATATAAGTATACACACAAATGTATGCAGGTATGTATCTATATGCATATATATGTGTGCACATACACTATATACAATGTAATGGAAGCAATACATGCATATGATTTAAAAAACACATGAATTGTGAAATATTAAGTCTGGGCATATTTGTTCTTCAGTAATGTAAACTTGAAAATCTTTTGGCTGGAAGAAATCCAACCCAAACAACGCCATACCTGAAATTCCATGGAACGTCCTAGCTCCATTGTATTCGATTCTCTCTCCAGATAGATTATTTTGGTTCAGTTATGCCTCTGCAATTAATCTACTTCATATGACTATAAATCACATCCATTTTAAACCCAACTTTGACATCTAATGTATCTTTCTTTCTGAACGTGTATGGAACAACATGAGATGTAAGTGTAATTCCAGGTACTTACTTCTTCATGTCTTTACACTCAAAAAAATGTTAAAATCTTATCAGCAAGTACCTTTTAGATTATAAAATGAAAAGTTAGAACCATAGACATAGAAAAGAATGCTGGTTTGCACTGCAGTTTTTAATTGGTAAATTGCCTTAGAATACTACTGTGCATAATCTTTGCTCTGGTCCTGGAATTTGCTTGGAGAAAATGTTTAATTATGAATTTCCATTTATATTTTTAATACTTGAGTAATAACACTACAAAATAAGGTCTTCCAATCCATTCCACTATACAGCACATAGAATGGCAGGCTCTGACTATTATTTTAGGCCTGGTCAACAAAAACCCAAAGCACAAAATATTTATTGTATGTGAAATTTGGTGGAGAGAGATAATCAATTTGCCTAATTCAGTCTTAAAGTCTGTAAGGATGAAGTAAAAATAAGCAATTCTGAAGCACATTATCAAGGTAGTAGCTCTGAGTAGACTTGGCTTAAGCTATGACTATGTTATACCAAAAACTGCTTCTTGCTTCATTTTTTATAGAGAAATGCTTATATTGATTTGTTTTTATGCAATTGTCTTCATATTTATTTCCTTTTCTGTAAACAATTTAGAAGAAATTGGAGACAATGGATGTCTTCCTATTGGAATGGAAGGGGAAGGGGGAAGATGGCAGTGAGGAGAAAAATGGACTTTTCCCCAGAGAATGAGGTCTTCATTTTTTAATAAATGTTTGTCAAAGATCTACTCTGGCCAAACTGTGCTACAATTTAGTGAGTCATATATACACAAAAACAATAATAAATAAATAAATTGCTTTAAAGGATCTAGAAATAAATGTCAGACAAACATTAAAAAAAATTAAAGGGCCCTGACATTTCAAAGTCTTGCTGCATAGATATTGCTTTAATAACTGATATGTTTGGCCATAGAAAGTTGTTAATTATGTTTGGAAAAAGTAAAAGGGAAATCACTGTTTAGATTCCTGCTTTTTTCTTGTAAGACTATGAGCTCATGCACAGTAAATGTTTGGAATGAAGGGATAGGTAGATGAGTTATGATTACTTATCTACTTGTTGTGTGATGATTGTTGGGTCTATTACTTTAACTCCACCACTACTCTCCCTTCAATGTTCGTTTTTGGCAAGACAAAATACATACAATTTTTCCTTTGTCATTAGTACAGATGTTTATGGTATGAAACTGATGAATGGGTGACCTTTCAATGAATATCAATATTCTCATGTCAAGTTTCTGATCTAAAACAGTTACCTAAACTTAGAAGCCTGTCTCTGTAGAACAAAAGGGAAAAAGATAATGGTTAAAGCAAAAAATAAAAATTACTTGCAACATAACATACTAATATAATAGAACAAGTTGCATAATATAATTAAAATGACACCAGTAAACCATTAATTTAAATAGGCAAAGCACCTCCTTAGTTAAGTTGTCCTATTTTTGCATGTAATTTTTGTTGGAGAGGTTACAATTCATTTAAAAAAGAACAAATTCAAACATCTAACCTATTAGTATGCATTCATTTTTTGGAGGTAGAACAAAATGTTTCTATTTTGTTTATCAGTGACACATTTCAATTACCCTCAATAGTTTCAGTTCAGTTTCATAACATGTTTCAAATTCATTGGAAATAGTGATATATTCTAGAATTATAAATGATTTCAAACACGTTTACCTCTCAGTTCTCATTTATCAATCAACATGGCACAACTGTAAGTATTCTGAGATCCAAACCATTTTTGTGAATGTGATAATTCATTGGCCACTAATGGTTGAAAGTGAGAACTCTTGAGCCGGACTAATGATTTCAATTCCTGGCCTGACCACTCATCAGCTACATGTTCATGTAAAGTTATTCAGCTTCCCTAGGCTTCAGTTTCCTCATCTGTAAATGGAAAAAATAATAGAATCTTTCTCAAAGGTTTTAGGAGTTAAATGAGATATTATATAAGAACTGATTAAAACAACCCCTGGCACACAAGAATTAGGTATTTTATTACATTCATGATGATTTCCACTGAGCACCAACTATGTGCCAAGAACTATGCTGGGAGCTATAGATCCAATGGAAAACAAAGAATTTGTAAGAACTGTTGCAGGGAGAGAGTAAGAGAGAGCAACAGAGGGAGGGAGAGAGAAAGAGAACTATAATTAAAGTGTATTTTTATTTTACAAAGTAATATACCATGTCTACAATGCTGGACTTTAGCTGCTGTGCTTGTTCCTACTTCCCCATTTCTTTGTTATTTCAAATATCAGAAGTCTTTTTAAAAGACTTGGAAACATGAAATACATTGACTGTTGATATTATTTGCCTCTGTGAAACTGGGGAACTTTACTTCCACATTAATGTAAGTTTAAGGTAAATACTAAAAGTTGGATTAGTGAACACTAGGTGGCGGCATTTATGAAAAATTAAATTGGAATAAGCTACTGTGCCGCATTAAAAAAAAAATCACAGGCATCTCTTTCACAACAATGACTTGTTTTTTTCAATTAGTTGGTTGTTCATTTTTTGTTTTTACTATTTCAAAGATAAATTTTTTAAAGTCACAAGGAAAAAAAGGAGAGAAGGGGAAAGATATTTAAATGTATTTCTCTTGTTTTACAGATAAGATTCATTGAACAGTTTACTCTTGAATGTCCACTTGCAGGTAGATGTTTGCTGAGAGGAAATATTTTTGAAAGAAACACTTTTTAAACACATTGCCTGACATTTAGGGACTAAGGATTACAGAAACAATTGTGCTTTTTTAAAAAAAATGTATGTAATGGATATAATTAATTGAATGCTTAGGAAAGTTCCAAGTACAGGGTTAAAAACATCGCAGGTATCACCTCATTATGTTTTTCTACAACCCAATGAGGTAGGTACGTTTTGGGTCCTGTTTTGTAGATGATGATTCAGAATTTCAGAAGGCTTAAGAACTTCTGAAAGGTTACACTTAAAATTGAGGATGTTGAGTTTCAAATTTCAAATCCGTATCATTCTGAGTCTCCACGGAGATTTTAGCCATTTTGTTGTACAGATATTTAAACAGCAGATTTTAACTACTTGATTCCTGTAAAATACGCAATTTTGAAACAGAGATAGCAGCAAGCGACATTGAATGTGACTCAGAAATGATTTGATCTGCAGATTGGAACCAAATTACTTACAAAAATTGTGAAAATATTGATCTCTTAATTATCCAGAGAAAATATTTGACTCTTTTGACTTTGTTAAAGTCAATGAAAATGAATCATTTTATTTTTCAGTTGTCTTAAGTACTATTTTAGATTGACTCAGTTATTTATGTCAATGGAACTCTAACATACTACACAAGAAATAGATTCTATTTTTCACTGTTCTTGAAATGTCTTAAATTGATGAGATTCAAGAAAAAGGAAAAAGGAAAGAATCAATTGATTTTTAATATAGATACAAGTTGCATTATTTAGATTGTAAGTAAATGGTGTGTAGACCTCTAGCTTTTGTATTTTCAATGTTTGAGTCATGTTATAAAATATAACATCTAAACTTTACAAAATGCATATTTTGACCCTAAATCCCCAAAAGGTGATACTCTCACCTTAAAATGAGACTATTCACTACTCAGTTGTTTACATTTATGTAATTATATTAATATTTTAGGAACTTCCCTGATGGTCCAGTGGTTAAGACTCCACACTTCCACTGCAGGGGGCACGGGTTCTGGTCAGGAAACTAAGATCCTGCCTGCTGTGTGGTGTGACCAAAGCATTAATTAATTAAAAAATATTTTAAATAGGATAACTAATTATACACTCAAATCCTTATAGAATTATGAGAAAAAAGTTGCTAACTGTCAACATTTCCTTTTTGTAGTAGAAGGTAGAGTGAAGGAAGAAAGCAATCCCATTCAGTCATTTAATTAGAAATTTTCCATATCCCAGTTGATTTCTTATTTACATATATCATTTACATATATCAATGTTTTGTCTTAATTTGGTAGATAAAAATAGATCTTTTTCATATGAAATTATAACATCAATCTGTTAGACCCATTTAAAACATATTTTATCATGAATTGATAATACTCAATGTAGAAAATGTGAAATATATGGAAGCATAAGCATTATTAAAATACACATACTGTTCCCAATCTACAGGTAAACATTATTCATATTTAGTGTATTTTTCTCTAGTGTTTTCTTGATGCATTAACTCTGAATATGAAAAACACAGATGCACAGGCACATAAACACAAACACACATATATCACATGCACACGCATATGTCTCAAAATTGGAATAACATTAAATGTAACACTTAGATTCTGTAGGTTTTTGTTTTTTGAATAATTAAACTTTATTTGTTGAAGTTCTTGGCATTGCATTGAAAAATAAATGATGATTATCCATTTTGGAGAAAACACCAGATCTCAAGAACATAATTTGTACTATGAAATTTGAACCTTACACAAAGACAGGAACAAGAGCTAAATTGAGTAGGTAAAACATCTATATTTTTCTCTACTTTAATTATAAAATCATACAGTTTTATTGTTAGGCTAGACCTATCTCAAAATTATCTGGTTTAACTCTTTCATTAGCCTTACTTTTCTCAAGATTCCTATTTATTGTCATTTACTCAAAACAGTTTATCAGTGATCCAACTGTGTCACTTTTAATGTAATATCTATTTTACCTATTTCTTTGCTCTCTGCCACTGCTATCTGACCCATCCTAGCTAGATTTAGCCAGCTAATCTTTTTTTTTTTTTAATATGTCTTTATTGGGGTATAACTGCTTCACAATACTGGGCTGGCCTCTGTCTCACAATAAAGTGCATCAGACGTATGCATACATACATCCCCATATCCCTTCCCTCTTGAGCCTCCCTCCCATCCTC
The DNA here is from genome assembly GCF_002837175.3 of Physeter macrocephalus. Classification (NCBI taxonomy): domain Eukaryota; kingdom Metazoa; phylum Chordata; class Mammalia; order Artiodactyla; family Physeteridae; genus Physeter; species Physeter macrocephalus. Next base: position 98,190,283 of record NC_041220.1, on the reverse strand, counting down.
CCTATCCCACCCACTAGGTCATTGCAAAGCACCAAGCTGATCTCCCTCTTTTTATAACAATATTTTGTATGCACATTCCCTTGGGTGTAAATATTCTTTAAGAAACTATGTGATGTGACATTGTTTTCATTTAATAAAATTCATTTAAACATTCCTGTATAGATACATACTTAGGTTACATTCTACCATATTTTTGTAATAGATAATTGCAGCAATAACTGTATATATCCATTTTGAGTGTTTTTCTGATTATTTCTTTCAGGTAGATGCCTAGATAAGAAAATACTGGATCACAGCATGTGAACATTTTTAAGATTCTTTATGTAAGCAATATGTCAAATTGCTTTCCAGAAATTATGTACCTAGTTTTACTTCTACAATAGCTTATGAAACAGCCTGTCATAACACACACTCAGCAATTTTTAGCATTTTCATTTAAAAAATCTTAATCAAATTGGTGTGGAAAAAATAGTATTTTGTTATTTTAATTCTCACATCTGATTACTAGTACAGATGAGCAGTTGTTCATGTCTTTATTTTTATTTCTTTTGTGCATTGGCTATTCATGTTTTTTTAGGCAACTTTGTTGAAATGAACATAAAAGCATCATCAAAACAACATGGTTGCCATACAACTACCAATCAGCTTGAAGCCAGCTTAGCTCTTTTTTGTTTAGCATATGAATAATGTACAAAAGAATGCTGGAAAAAAGAAGTACCTCTGGGGTAGAAAACTGATGCTAATAGTATTATTGTTTTTCATGAAAATTTAAAAAGAAAGTATGTTTGCTACTTCCCTTCTATTCCCTTGGCTAAATTTTGTTTTCATAATGTTTATTCAGTTAACATAGGTATTTTTAGTACTTCTCTGGATAATTTTTCCAGTCCAGCAAGGTTAATCCTAGAATAGAGATGTCAGATTTAGCAAATACAAATTGAGGATATCCAGTTACATTTGAATTTAGAATAAACAAAATGACCTTTTTAGTATATATATATATATATATATATATATATATACTCCAAATATTGCATGGGAAAGAGGCTAATATATATAATATATATTAGTACATATATATATTATATATTCATTGTTTAGTTGAATTCAAATTTAACTAGACACCCTGTCTTTTATCTGGTAACTCTATCCTGGAGTCATCATACACAGAGCTGGGGCATTTGTTCCTACTCTCCATAAGCTAGTTGTTCCTGTCCTACCACTGAGCTTTGATAAATACAGAATAGATAAGAAATAGATAAGGACCAGTCATGCTTTCACTTTCCCTCCACTCCTGAGAACAGTGTTTTATGTTCAAGGCTCTAGAAGTGTTTTATCCTCAGTACATATTTCAACCTTAACTACCTATTCTAGGGAAGGAGCCAGGGGGTAATATCTCTCCTCAATATGGACTTAGCCTGGAAAGCAAAAGGTTCTAAAGACAGACTTCTAGACTGTCACAGCCTTCATTTCAATGATGCAAACTGCAAATATTCTTGGATGACTGTAATATTTAGCTGTTTTTTACACTTTCATGTCAACTTCTTGTAATGTTCTCTCTTTTCCTGGTATGTAGCACAAACTATATTTTCTGTCAAACCTTCTGAAGGTGGAAATGATACTGTTATCACCAGCCTGCATTCAGGGAATGGGTGCGTGGTCAGACTTTTATCTTACTTCTATCTAGACAAACCCATCAATTAAGAAATTAATATTGAAAAGGTTAGTATATATCAGGCACTATGCTATGCATTTATCAGTGAGATGAGGTTTCATGTTATCTCATTTAATTCTCAACTCCTTGGAATTATCTTATATTGTACTTATATTGTACTTCCAGGCTTTCTATCATGCTATCTCTGCCTCTCTTTACACACATCTTCCTACCAGTTCTCTTTACCCTTCAACACCTAGTTCAAGCACCGTCTCCTTTAGGTAGCCTACCAGACCCAGTTCAGCTGGTTTGAGAGGTGTCCATCTGTGCTTCCTCAAACCTCTGTGCTTTCATCTGGGTTACAATAACCCTTGGCTGCCTATGTTCCAGAGCACCCCCAAGGTGTCTGTCACACCCATGACCCCTTCTCTGGATAACTGTCCACCCCATAGACCCCCACATGGAGGTTTCCCACACATAAGAGGTTATTTCCTCTTATGTGTGAACCACATATCTGGTGAACCACAATCCATCCACAGTTGATTTAGATGATGAGATCTTCCAATGATAAAGGCCAGTCTATGGGTTGGCATAATACACCTTTTTGTATGAGTGCTTTTCAGTGAGTCTATCAAGATCAGATTAATTGGGTCCTTTCTCAGAAAATCTGAAACAGAGGAGAGAATAGTTGAGCCATATTAATGCCAGATCTCTGAAGTGAAATTTAGTAAACTCTTATGGTTGCTGAGGGAATGGAAAGAAAATTTTGTCACTGAGAAAACCTGGAACACTTTTGACCCTTAGTTTTGTAGAAGAGCCATGCTTGACCCCTAGACTATGCTAGGCCTACTGTTATATGCATTCTTTTTAGTGTCACCATTTTGAACTACATATTTATTTGCATGATTAATATCTTCCTCTTCTATAAAGCTGTAAGGGAAGAGATGGATTTGTGTAGGCACTCAAAAAGATATACAGCTGAGGAGCTTCAAGATGGTGGAAGAGTAAGATGTGGAGATCACCTTCCTCCCACAAATAATCAGAAATACATCTAGATGTGGAACAACTCTTACAGAACACCTACTGAATGCTGGCAGAAGACCTCAGACTTCCCAAAAGGCAAGAAACTCCCCACGTACCTGGGTAGGGCAAAAGAAAAAAGAAAAAACAGAGACAAAAGAATAGGGATGGGACCTGCACCAGTGGGAGGGAGCTGCAGCCCAAGAGGCTTGTCTGCTCCCCCGTCGGGGCGGACGGGGGCTGGGAGCTGAGGCTCGGGTTTCAGAGGTCGGATCCCAGGGAGAGGACTGGGGTTGGTGGTGTGAACACAGCCTGAAGGGGTTAGTGCACCACGACTAGTGGGGAGGGAGACTGGGAAAAAGCCTGGAGCTGCCGAAGAGACAAGAGATTTTTTCTTGCCTCTTTGCTTCCTGGTGCGCAAGGAGAGGGGATTAAGAGCGCTGATTGGGCTTCCCTGGTGGCACAGTGCTTGAGAGTCCGTCTGCCGATGCAGGGGACACGGGTTCGTGCCTGGTCCGGGAAGATCCCACATGCCGCGGAGCAGCTGGGCCCGTGAGCCATGGCCGCTGAGCCTGCGCGTTCGGAGCCTGTGCTCCACAAAGGGAGAGGCCACAACAGTGAGAGGCCCGCATACCGCAAAAAAAAAAATAAAGAGCACCGATTAAAGGAGCTCCAGAGATGGGCGCAAGCCGCGGCTATCAGCGTGGACCCCAGAGAGGGGCGTGAGACACTAAGGCTGCTGCTGCTGCCACCAAGAAGCCTGTGTGCGAGCACAGGTCACTCTCCACACCGCCCTTCCCGGGAGGCTGTGCAGCCCTCCACTGCCAGGGTCCCGTGATCCAGGGACAACTTCCCCAGGAGAAGGCACGGCGTGCCTCAGGCTGGTGCAACGTCATGCGGCCTCTGCTGCTGCAGGCTTGCCCCACACTCCGTGACCCTCCCTGACCCCGGCCTGAGTGAGCCAGAGCCCCCGAAGCAGCTGCTCCTTTAACCCCGTCCTGTCTGAGTGAAGAACAGAGGCCCTCAGGCAACCTACATGCAGAGGCGGGGCCAAATCCAAAGCTGAATCCCAGGAGCTGTGCAAACAAAGAAGAGAAAGGGAAATCTCTCCCAGCAGCCTCAGGAGCAGTGGATTAAATCTCCACAATCAACTTGAAGTACCCTGCATCTGTGGAATAACTGAATAGGCAACGAATCATCCCAAATTGAGGAGGTGGACTTTGGGAGCAACTACATATATTTTTTCCCCCCTTTTCTCGTTTTTGTGAGTGTGTATGTGTATGCTTCTGTGTGTGATTTTGTCTGTATAGCTTTGCTTTTACCATTTCTCCTAGTGTTCTGTTGGTCCATTGTTATTTTTCTTTCTTATTACTTAAAAAATTGTTTTCTTAATAATTATTTTTTATTTTAATAACTTTATTTTATTTTACTGTATTTTATTTTATTTTATCTTCTTCTTTCTTTCCTTCTTTTTCTTCTCCCTTTTATTCTGAGTCGTGTGGAGGACAGGCTCTTGGTGCTCCAGCAGGCGTCAGGGATGTGCCACTGAGGTGGGAGAGCCAAGTTCAGGACACTGATCCACAAGAGACGTCCCAGCTCCATGTAATATCAAACGGTGAAAATCTCCCAGAGATCTCCATCTCAACACCAAGACCCAGCTCCACTCAACAACCAGCAAGCTACAGTGCAGGACACCCTATGCCAAACAACTAGCAAGACAGAAACACAACCCCATCCATTATCACAGAGGCTGCCTAAAATCATAATAAGGCCACAGACACCCCAAAACACACCACCAGACATGGACCTGACCACTAGAAAGACAAGATCCACCTCATCCACCAGAACACAGGCACTAGTCCCCTCCACCAGGTAGCCTACACAACCCACTGAACCAACCTTAGCCACGGGGGGCAGACACCAAAAACAAAGGGAACTACGAACCTGCAGCCTGTGGAAAGGAGACCCCAAACACAGTAAGTTAAGCAAAATGAGAAGACAGAGAAACACACAGCAGATGAAGGAGCAAGGCAAAAACCCAACAGACCTAACAAATGAAGGGGAAATAGGCAGTCTACCTGAAAAAGACTTCAGAATAATGATAGTAAACATGATCGAAAATCTTGGAAATAGAATGGAGAAAATACAAGAAACGTTTAACAAGGACGTAGAAGAACTAAGGAGCAAAAATACAGAGATGAACAACACAAAAAATGAAATTAAAAATTCTCTAGAAGGGGTCAATAGCAGAATAAATGAGGCAGAAGAACGGATAAGTGACCTGGAAGATAAAATACTGGAAATAAATACTGCAGAGCAGAATAAAGAAAAAAGAATGAAAAGAATTGAGGACAGTCTCAGAGACCTCTGGGACAACATTAAATGCACAAACATTCAAATTATAAGGGTCTCAAAAGAAGAAGAGAAAAAGAAAGGGACTGAGAAAATACTTGAAGAGATTATAGTTGAAAACTTCCCTAATATGGGAAAGAAAATAGTTAATCAAGTCCAGGAAGCACAAAGAGTCCCATACAGGTAAAATCCAAGGAGAAAAACACCAACACACATATTAATCAAACTATCAAAAATTAAATACAAAGAAAAAATATTAAAAGCAGCAAGGGAAAAACAACAAGTAACACATAAGGGAATCCCCATAAGCTTAACAGCTGATCTTTCAGCAGAAACTCTTCAAGCCAGAAGGGAGTGGCAGGACATATTTAAAGTGATGAAAGAGAAAACCCTACAACCAAGATTACTCGACCCGGCAAGGATCTCATTAAGATTCAACAGAGAAATTAAAACCGTTACAGGCAAGCAAAAGCTAAGAGAATTCAGCACCACCAAACCAGCTTTACAACAAATGCTAAAGGAACTTCGCTAGGCAGGAAGCACAAGAGTAGGAAAACACCTACAATAATAAACCCAAAACAATTAAGAAAATGGTAATAGAAACGTACATACCCATAATTACCTTAAATGTAAATGGATTAAATGCTCCAACCGAAAGACATAGACTGGCTGAATGGATACAAAAACAAGACTCATATACATACTATCTACAAGAAACCCACTTCAGACCTAGGAAAACATACAGACTGAAAGTGAGGGTATGGAAAAAGATATTCCACACAAATTGATATCAAAAGAAAGATGGAGTAGCAATTCTCATATCAGACAAAATAGACTTTAAAACAAAGAATATTACAAGAGACAAAGAAAGACACTACATAATGATCAAGGGATCAATCCAAAAAGAAGATATAACAATTGTAAATATTTATGCATCCAACATAGGAGCACCTCAATACATAAGGCAAATGCTAACAGC
>NC_041220.1:98144535-98184100 GCF_002837175.3 Physeter macrocephalus | reverse complement strand
CAAAAACAACAGAATACACCTTCTTCTCAAGTGCTCATGGAAAATTCTCCAGAATAGATCATATCTTGGGTCACAATTCAAGCCTTGGTAAATTTAAGAAAATTGAAATCGTATCAAGTATCTTTACTGACCACAATGCTATGAAACTAGATATCAATTACAGGAAAAAATCTGTAAGAAATATAAACACATGGAGACTAAACAACACACTACTTAATAACCAAGAGATAACTGACGAAATCAAAGAGGAAATCAAAAAATACATAGAAACAAATGACAATGACAGCACAACAACCCAAAACCTATGGGAGGCAGCAAAAGCAGTTCTAAGAGGGAAGTTTATATCTATACAAGCATATCTTAAGAAACAAGAAATATCACAAATAAACAACCTAACTTTACACCTAAAGCAATTAGAGAAAGAACAAAAAAAACCCCCAAAGTTAGCAGAAGGATAGAAATCATAAAGATCAGATCAGAAATAAATGAAAAAGAAATGAAGGAAACGATAGCAAAGATCAATAAAACTAAAAGCTGGTTCTTTAAGAAGATAAACAAAGTTGATAAACCATTAGCCACACTTATCAAGAAAAAAAGGGAGAAGACTCAAATCAATAGAATTAGAAATAAAAAAGGAGAGGATCATGAGAGATTACTACAAGCAACTGTAGGCCAATAAAATGGACAACCTGGAAGAAGTGGACAAATTCTTAGAAATGCACAACCTTGCGAGACTGAACCAGGAAGAAATAGAAAATATGAACAGACTAATCACAAGCAGTGAAACTGAAAGTGTGATTTAAAATCTTCTAACAAACAAAAGCCCAGGACCAGATGGCTTCACAGGAGAATTCTATCAAACATTTAGCGAAGAGCTAACTCCTATCCTTCTCAAACTCTTCCAAAATATAGCAGAGGGAGGAACACTCCCCAACTCATTCTACAATGCCACCATCACTCTGATATCAAAACCAGGCAAAGATGTCACAAAGAAAGAAAACTACAGGCCAATATCACTGATGAACATAGATGCAAAAATCCTCAACAAAATACTAGCAAACAGAATCCAACAGCACATTAAAAGGATCATACACCATGATCAAGTGGGGTTTATCCCAGGAATGCAAGGATTCTTCAATATATGCAAACCAATCAACGTGGTACACCATATTAACAAATTGAAGGAGGAAAAACATATGATCATCTCAATAGATGCAGAGAAAGCTTTTGACAAAATTCAACATCCATTAATGATAAAAACCCTCCAGAAAGTAGACATAGAGGGAAATTTCCTCAACATAATAAAGACCATACATGGGACACCCACAGCCGACATCGTCCTCAATGGTGAAAAACTGAAACCATTTCCACTAAGATCAGGAACAGGACAAGGTTTCCCACTCTCACCACTATTATTCAACGTAGTTTTGGAAGTTTTAGCCACAGCAATCAGAGAAGAAAATGAAATAAAATGAATCCAAATTGGAAAAGAAGAAGTAATGCTGTCACAGTTTGCAGATTACATGGTACTAGACATAGAGAATCCTAAAGATGCTACCAGAAAACTACTAGAGCGAATCAATTAGTTTGGTAAAGTAGCAGGATACAAAATTAATGCACAGAAATCTCTTGCATTCCTATACACTAATGATGAAAAATCTGAAAGTGAAATTTAAACAACACTCCCATTTACCATTGCAACAAAAAGAATAAAATATCTTGGAATAAACCTACCTAAGGAGACAAAAGACCTGTATGCAGAAAATTATAAGACACTGATGAAGGAAATTAAAAATTATACAAATAGATGGAGAGATATACCATGTTCTTGGATTGGAAGAATCAACATTATGAAAATGAGTCTACTACCCAAAGCAATCTACAGATTCAATGCAATCCCTATCAAACTACCACTGGCATTTTTCACAGAACTAGAAGAAAAAAATTCACAATATTTATGGAAACACAAAAGACCCCGAATAGCCAAAGCAATCTTGAGAAAGAAAAACGGAGCTGGAGGAATCAGGCTCTCGGACTTCAGACTAAACTACAAAACTACAGTAATCAAGAGAGTATGGTACTGGCACAGAAACAGAAATATGGATCAATGGAATAGGATAGAAAGCCCAGAGATACACCCATGCACATATGGTCACCTTATCTTTGATAAAGGTGGCAGGACTATACAGTGGGCAAAAAGCCTCTTCAATAAATGGTGCTGGGAAAACTGGACAGCTACCTGTAAAAGAATGAAATTAGAACACTCCCTAACACTATACACAAAAATAAACTCAAAATGGTTTAAAGACCTAAATGTAAGGCCAGGCACCATCAAACTCTTAGAGGAAAACATAGGCATAACACTCTATGACATAAATCACAGGAAGATCCTTTTTGACCCACCTCCTAGAGAAATGGAAATAAAAATGAAAATAAACAAATGGGATCTAATGAAACTTAAAAGCTTTTGCACAGCAACAGAAACCATAAACAAGATGAAAAGATAACCCTACGAATGGGAGAAAATATTTGCAAATGAAGCAACTGACAAAGGATGAATCTCCAAAACATATAAGCAACTCATGCAGCTCAATATCAAAAAATCAAACAACCCCATCCAAAAATGGTCCGTTAACCTAAATAGACATTTATCCAAAGAAGATATACAGATTGCCAACAAACACATGAAAGAATTCTCAACATCATTCATCATTAGAGAAATGCAAATCAAAACTACAATGAGATACCATCTCACACCAGTCAGAATGGCCTTCATCAAAAAATCTACAAACAATAATTGCTGGAGAGGGTGTGGAGAAAAGAGAACCCTCTTGCACTGTTGGTGGAAATGTAAATTGATACAACCACTCTGGAGAACAGTATGCAGGTTCCTTAAGAACTAAAAATGGAACTACCATACAACCCAGCAATCCCACTACTGGGCATATACCCTGAAAAAACCATAATTCAAAAAGAGTCATGTAGCAAAATGTTCATTGCAGCTCTATTTACAATAGCCAGGACATGGAAACAACCTACGTGTCCATCAGCAGATGAATGCATAAAGAAGATGTGGCCCATATATACAGTGGAATATTACTCAGCCATAAAAAGGAATGAAACTGAGTTATTTGTAGTGAGGTGGATGGACCTAGAGACTGTCATACAGAGTGAAGTAAGTCAGAAAGAGAAAAACAAATACCATATGCTAACACATATATATATGGAATCTAAAAAAAAAAGAAGAAAAAGAAAATGGTCAGAAGAACCTTGGGTCAAGACGTGAATAAAGATGCAGACCTACTAGAGAATGGACTTGAGGATACGGGGAGGGGAAAGGGTAAGCTGGGACAAAGTGAGAGAGTGGCATGGACATATATACACTACCAAACGTAAAATAGATAGCTAGTGGGAAGCAGCCGCATAGCACAGGGAGATCAGCTCAGTGCTTTGTGACCACCTAGAGGGGTGGTATAGGGAGGGCGGGAGGGAGGGAAATGCAGGAGGGAAGAGATATGGGGATATACGTATATGTATAACTGATTCACTCTGTTATAAAGCATAAACTGACACACCATTGTAAAGCAATTATTCTCTAATAAAGATGTTTAAAAAAAAGAAATTGGAAACATAATTAGACTAAGTTTTAGGCTAAAAGATGAAAGTTAATACTGATGAACTGAAATTTCTACTTTTGACATGAATACTGGAATAATGCAAGCAAGTGTATATCTCTTAATCGATAATCCTTTATAAATACTCCAAATCTGTGTTGTTGTAAGTGCAAATAAACTTGAATTGCTCAAAAAAAAAAAAAAAAAAGATATACAGCTGAATGAATTTTGAATGAACTGGGATTTTCACCATTTTCTCCTCCAAACAGCTGGTAAACTTCTGTGTCCTACATTTTACTTAAAACAAGGATCCCTCTGCTTAGATTGGCTTTAGAAACAACTGTTGAAATATTGCCATAAGTTAAGCCTTATTTCATATCCTACCTCTTTCCATTAATCTTCTTGGATAGTCCTACCAAAATGGGATTCTTACATCTGTAAATTCCGGACATTTTTTTTTTTAATGTGGGATATATTCCCTTTCAGTGTTTGCACTGTGTCCATTATAAAAAAAAGAAAAGAAAAGAAAAAAAAAGAAAAGAAAAAAAATCAATAGCTTCAAGAACAATAAGAAATTACTATGGAAACAGAAGAATAAGTGCTATATTCTTATGAAAGTGATTAGTAAGGTTAATAAATGAAGTATATCAATCAATCAATCAATCAACTTCCTACTCTAAAGGAAGTGACTAAGTTACCTCTAATCTATGACAACCAGTATCACAGGCTCACACCTGAATGTACACAATATGTTGTTGACTGAAAAAATGTTAAAAAAATTGAGCATGATCTGGTCCTTTTTTTTTGTGAAATCTTTTCTAAGAGGTAATAAGATTTCAAAACTCAAAGGAGCTGAAGAAATAATTGAGTCTAATTTTCTAGGTTTATAAATTAGGCTAAAAGTCCAGAGAGGTTGTGACTTATCAAGTTAGAGACAGCTAGGTTATTTTACATAATGATAAGTGTTCTGAAGAAAATACACTAGAGTGATATGATAATTACTCAGAGAGGCTGAAGGAAACTACAGAGCTAGTGGTCACTGAATGCCATTTGAATTGAGAGCAGAGTTACAAGAAAGAGCTCACTGTGCCTTGCACCAGGCCAAAAGCATTTCAGGTGGAGAGTATGTAGCATATATAAAGGTCCTGAGGTTAATAAGAATTTGACCTGCTTAAGGAAGGAAAAGAAAAGGATACTGGAAATGAGACTGAAAGTAGGAAAAATTGAGGCATAGGAGTCATCAAGGAAGGCTCTGTAGGCTATGGCAAGGCATTGGGTCTTATTTTACATTAATGAAAAGTCATTGGAGATTTGTATATATTTGTGTATATTTATATAAATCCATGTTTTTTTACATTTATATTTATTAAATCTCTCCTGTATACTGAGAACTATTTGCAACCATTGCAATCAGATATGATTTAGATAAGTTCTCCTTCTCTCTAAAACCTCACAATCAATTGGAGAAGCATATCTAAAAACTATAAATTTATAACAAAACATAATCAGTGCCTTAATAAAGGTAGATTAAACTGTTAATTCTATGAGGACAGGGATAACATCTGACTTATTATTTTCTGTATCTTCAGCTTATAACATAGTGTCTGTCACATAGTAGGTGCTCAATGAATGTCTATGAGAGGAAGTAAGAAGGGGGAGAGAATACAGTAGTTGGGTAGATCAGTGGTGTGAATTCTGTCTTTTAGGAATTGGAACACCTTGGACTTACTTTTCCTATTTGCTTTTTACGAGAGCTTATTCTGTGAAATGACAGAAAGTTTGCTTAATCTTCATTTTTCCATAAATAAATTATTTCTTGCAGTTACTGAGATGCTGTTGTTATACAAACATGGATTTTCATGGTAGGTGTAGAAAAAGCCATCAGGGATGTCCCTGGTGAGATTGCATTAGACAGTCAGCTTATCTAGAGCTTGCGTGACAGAAATGGACCACCCAAGCACCGGGAATTTGCTTGACAGGCTTTGTGAAAATGCCTGCTGGCCTGATAAGGGCTTCATCGTGGAGAATATGGGTGATGGTGATAAAGTGAAGATACATGGTAAGAAAGTGGGGACACAGTGACTAGTGTCACTGAAGAGAACAGAGTCATCAAGGAGGGGAAAGAAGGGAAGGAGGAAGGCCTTCCAAGGAGGATTACAGGGGGAATCTTGAAAACTGATTACTTCTCCTGAATAGGTAATCAGAGAAAAGGAACTATTGATGTAAAGCTTAAACAATATCCTTCCAGAAACCAGATAAATACTGGGAAGGCAGCTCCTTTGTTTGTGAGCAAGTCACTGTGATTTTCATTAGATGCTCAAAAGCAACCACACAATGGAATTATTTACCATTGTTTTCTTCTCTCTTCTCTGGTAACAATCTGGGATGGCAGCAGCAGCCCTATTCTGGGAGGGGGCTAGGGAGAAGAGTGTTTATAGACCCTCAGAACTAAAAGGGCATTTGAAGATCATCTATTTCAAAACTTTCACCCACAGACAAGGCAACTGAGGTTTAGAGACCTCAAGCAACTTGCCAAGGTCACTTTGCTGTTTCACAGCACAGCCAATTACAGAATCCAGGTCTCTTGATTCTCAGTCAAAAATGTTTCTGCACAAAAGTGGAGTCCCAGCTGCTTTTTTAGGCACAGTGATCTGAAGATGGTTTGGCCAGGGGCAGAGCAAGGAGTGGTCAGTGAGCTCAAATTCTTCAGCCAGTTCAGCCAGTTCATTCTCCAATAACCATGTTGGTTTTTCAAGTCAAAGAGTAAATAAACATGAGTTGGGGCTTAAGGTCAAAGAGACCATAGTTAGGTGAGAAATGGAAAATCCTTACAGGCCATCCTAATAAATAATCTTAACTGGTGTATTTTATTTACCACATATAGCAACTATGCATTGAGCTCACCTCATGCAAATCTTAAAAGCTGTCTGGTATGGTAAGTATTAACTAATCACTCTATGATTAACTGAATGTGTTACAAAGCTATGAGAAATCAAGGGATGGGCAATAGATTTGGCTTTAAAAGTACCTGTGTTCCAAGCTCTGCTCTACCTCTTAAAAACTCAGAGAACATGGGGGAGTCAGAGCTGCTTTGTGCCTCAATCCATCCAGCCTAAGATGAAATTAACAGTCTGAATAATTGTTGTAATGAGTGATTATCTTGTATAAAATATATATGTAGGGTTTCCCTGGTGGCACAGTGGTTGAGAGTATGCCTGCCAATGCAGGGGACACAGGTTCGTGCCCCGGTCCGGGAAAAATCCCACATGCCGCGGAGCCGCTGGGCCCGTGAGCCATGGCCACTGATCCTGCGTGTCCGGAGCCTGTGCTCCTCAATGGGAGAGGCCACAACAGTGAGAGGCACACGTACCACACACACACACACACACACACACACACACACACACACACACACACTATATATATATATATATATATATATATATATATATACACACATTCACACATGTATCAAGGACAATCAGTAGTAGATTTAAAAATATTAATTTACAATCACTATAAAAATAAGGCAAAAATTAAAATTCTGAGTCAGTACCCATGTGGCCAATATAGTTGGGAATCTATAGAATCTGAGAATTTACAGAGTGAACTTTCAAGTTGTGAAGATCTACATTCCTGGTTCTCTCACTTTGCAACTATTTGAACACTGGGCAAGTGACCTAATTATGCTAGACTTTTCTTATTATTAAAAAAAAGGGGGGCAGGGAAAAATGGGAACTTAGTAAGTGCTGTGAGTCTTAAGTTAGTTAGCCTTGCAAAAACTTAGTTCTGTGCCTGGCTTAGTTAGTGATAGCTATTATTATTATCATCACTATGATTACTCATAGGGAGTTCCTTGCAGATTTTCAGACAAGGCACCTTCTGAGGTAGGGAATGGGAAAATCATGACCAGGAGACCAAGTTTCACCCCTGGCTCTGCTTTTTTCACTTGTCATCATCACTAACCTTCTCCTATAAGGAGGGTAGTTAATGGAGAGTGAGCTAAGGCATCATCATAGATGACTCAGAAACTGTGACCAAGTCACACACAACAACCCATGAAGAAATAGAGCCACTTTATGGGGTTTGTCATGTATCAATAGTCCTACGTCTTTCTGAAGACAGTGTATGACTATATACTCTTCTCTTTTCATGATGCCTAATATAAAAGAAAAACTGTCATCACCTGACAGAGACTATATTACTACTTTAGATCTAAAATATATACAGAGAAAAAGAGAATACCTCTTCTCTTCGTTCTCATATGAAGAAACAGAACAGACATCATTCCACACTAGTTAGGGGCAGAGCTGGAACTATAATTTGAGATTCTTCTAAGACTTTTTCATATAATCCGGGTGAATTCATATATTCTATTTTCTATTCATATTTCTATTTTCTTAAACATTTAATACTGAACATAATTAAGTCCCATAAATAGTTAAACATTTAATCCCATGAATATATCTCCATTTTGAAGATATTTCATGAGAATTGTTTATTTGCACATTGAATTCAGGACCATGAGCTGCTGCAGAATGGAATTATCACTCTCTACCTACCAGGATGGGCATTATAACAGAAGAAACCAAGCATTGATACAAGTTTCAAAGCAATTCAGGGGAAAAATAAAAAGTTTGCGTTTAGAATTACTACCTGTTATGCCCCAAATGAATCCCCTGATCCAATATCCATTTCCCTCAGTAGAGAGGAAATAGGACATATGGAAAAGAGTGTGAGTTTTAGTGCCAGAGAGACCTAGAGTACCTATCCAGTCTCGTCACTGACTATTTGTAGAATTTATTGCTCCTCAGTTTCCTTATCTGTAAAATGGGACTAATAGCCAACTACACAAGATTGTCCTAAGAATTAAACAGAATATAAAATTAAGCAGCATAAAAACATGTTAAATAAATACCAGTTATATTCCTTTCCCCTTTTCCTTAGTTCTTGGGGATTCATAGCTTTGAAATGTTAGCCTTCCCTTTCCTGCTGGGGTTTGTTTTTCTTAGGAGCAATCCACAGACAGCATTCCTTGCAACTGTGTGCTTTGAACTGCTGAGTAATCACCCTCAGTGACATGAACCATGTCAGTCTTTGACTTACATTATCATGTCTATGATCACCAATAGCTGTTTGGCTTCTGTTCATCTTATGGTTGTATTTATGATGATCCCTTTAATTCTGGACTAAAGGGAGAGAAGTCTTCCCCATTAAACACATCAGTGGAGAAAGACATGCAAAATGTTAGTGTCAAAGTAACTTCAAAGGAGTAAATACTACTTAACTTTCACCTGAGAGATGAGAAACTAAACTCAGAAGCCCCACATTGAGAAATCTAGGCATCCCATGATGAAATTTTCAGATATAAAATTTCAACCTTATTGTGTTGATTGAATTTCCAGAGACTGGCTCTGTACAGCTCTACGAAAATTACTACAACTAGAGGAAATATTCCGAAATTAAGAACCACCTAATTTTGTGCTTAGAGGAGGATCTCAGAAACATTTGCCAATGATAGGCAAATCTCCTTGGAAAACTGGAACACGTCTTCTAGACCTTATGTGTTTAAAAAGATATTTTAAAATTCTGCTATTACTTCCATGATAATATTTTTAAAATATAAGAATATTCAGTGTCATATTAATAACAGTATCAAAATAGCATAATGTCTCAAGATTTTAGTGCCAAAATGTAGGTTTATATTTACAATCATGTTGGCACCAAAATAAATTGCTTACATGACATGACAGTATTTAAATATGATTTCAGTGTTTTTGAAAAATTGGTTAAATGGAGCATGAAGACCCTGGATTTTCATTTTCCTTTTTAAAAGCACCAACCAAGTATTAAAAAACACTGGTCTAGGGCTTCCCTGGTGGCGCAGTGGTTGAGAGTCCGCCTGCCGATGCAGGAGACACGGGTTCGTGCCCCGGTCCGGGAAGATCCCACATGCCGCGGAGCGGCTGGGCCCGTGAGCCATGGCCGCTGAGCCTGCGCGTCCGGAGCCTGTGCCCCGCAAAGGGAGAGGCCACAACAAGTGAGAGGCCCGCGTATCGCAAAAAAAATAATAATAATAAATAATAAATAAATAAATAAATAAACTCAGCCCCCACCCCCCGCAAAAAAAAAACAAAAAAAAAAACACTGGTCTAAAATATTTGATCTGATTGCTAAGTGGGTGACTGGAAGATTTCATTAAACTTGTAAAAACTTAGTATTCTCATTTACAAAATCGGAATAATAATCATCTTACTGACTTTTTTTTTTTTTTCATCTTACTGACTTTTAATCAAATGACATGATTTAAAGTGTTTAACTTGTGGTCTCACATAGGAGGTGTGAAGTACACTTGATTACCCTTTCCCTTCTTTTACACTTTGCTTATATACTCTCTTCTAGAGGCCATCAGCCACATCATTTTATATGTAATTAAGGAAAATAAATAATGGGCATGTTTTGTTACCAATAAAATAAATGCGAAAGTACTAATATATAAAATGACTTGAGTGTATATCATTTCAGGAAAACATCTCTAAAATAGATCATTAAGGAAGAGTTCTTAAGAGTATTTTGGGAAATGTTACCTCTTAGGACCGTATTCTGTTCTGACTCAGAGAGGAGACACCAAAACTTTTCCCATCCTGGCAGATGAATCCTCCAATTCTGTAATCTATAAGCAAAGTCACCCAGAAATGGAGGTTATAG
This sequence comes from Physeter macrocephalus, assembly GCF_002837175.3. Lineage (NCBI taxonomy): Eukaryota > Metazoa > Chordata > Mammalia > Artiodactyla > Physeteridae > Physeter > Physeter macrocephalus. Next base: position 98,173,778 of record NC_041220.1, on the reverse strand, counting down.
TTAAAGAAATATAAACTTAGTCAGATTTCTTCTGGCATTGTGTCTACTCAGTTTAGGAAGATTCCCGGGTAGACTTTCACCAAAGAGTGACAGCTTTCCCCAACTTCATCTTCTGTCTTCCTAAACGATAGCCTCTCTTGAAGCACTGGCACACCAAAAATTGTGTTGCCTTCTCATTTTTGTGCTTGCCACTATATTTCATGGCCTGAGTGCAGATCCATGCTATATTTTATGGCCCTGCCAAACTCCAACCTTCTCCTGGAAGATTGAATCTTACTCCTAAAATTCCCAAACATTTAATGTAGAAGCAGGGCTGGGCTGATATGAAGAAACCAAATACAGCAAACCAATATTAATTCATTCAACAAATAATTATTGAATTTATGAATTTGCAGGGTCATTTTGAAGATTAAATGACTAAACAGTAAGAATGCCTAGTACAGTGTCTGGGATGCATAACAGATAAACTTATAAGGTGCTTGCTCTAATTTATCTTTATTCAACTAGTGGAGACTTTATAAATCTCTGTAGGAATTTAGTATATCATTTAACTCTTTTTTAGCTACACTACATATAACATGATAAGAATTTGTGAACGTTGGAGTAGAAGGGGGAATGCCTACTAGGGTTCAAATCACTGGAAAGAACAGATGAGATGGAAAGATGTTGGATTTAGGCAGATGTGATCTATGTCAGGATAAAGTCTTAATCCTGAAAGACAGGAAGGTGGAGATAAAGGCCAAAATTGTATTCACGCTGTAAATAGGTAGAGTCAAAAATTGAAACCATCCTGTAAAGAATGTCCAGATCCTCTTAGAGGACTGTCTGGAGGCGGGCCAGATGCTGGCATGGAAGAGTCTGGAAGAGAGTCAGCTCATGTGTGATAAAGAGATAAAGAGAAACGGATGATGGGAGTGATAACCAGTTAGAAAATCCTGACCGAGGAGACAGAGGGAAATCCAATTGTGTAATCCAAGGTGACAGCATCCAGGCAGGGGCTGTGCTCTGTAGGCTGAATGTCTGAGAAAGGGAGGCTGGAGCACGAAGAGAATAACTAGTTTAAAGATTTATGGTAAACAGAGATCATCCAAACTGATTTGTATATTACTTGAGCCCAAATGGCTACTGCTGGTTGCTTCTTGTCTATTGTCTCCTTTAATATCATCTCCAAAGTGTCAAGAGACATGTATTATTTAAGTATAAAAACCACGAGCTAGAGTAAATCCTGGAAAAATCAGATTAGGTGTGAGACCAGGAATTTGTGCATTGGTGAATACTTTGTCTCATCTGGGTAACTTTGCAGACTCTTGTGCCCAGTATGAGGCAGTGGATGAGGCATGACGATAATGTATTCAGCCTGATTTTTAAAAACACTCTTAACTTTTTTCTGTATCCAAAGATGTGCTATATCCACAAGAGTGAAGATAATGAAATTAATTCAGTTATATCTGTTCCTCACAATGATTTAAAAAATGTCTTCTGAACCACCTTTTGAACCAAATATATTTTAAAAGTTTTAAGTTTATTTTTAAATGAAAAATGCTGTTGTTCAGTTTAATCACTCCACCCTTTCACCAGGATTCACTCTGATTGATGTTCAGCAGTTTTTAAAAGTCAAATCTACCTTCAAGTGGTGATGATTTCTACCACTGGTGACATTCAATACAAGTTTAGTTGGGAAAACATTTTGAACAATTTTCCATGGTGAGTTATAGAAGGTGAGAATCTCAGTCAGGACAGAAATGTTTCTCGTGCCTGTGGAAATCGCCACTTTATATGTGATCTTATAGACTCATCTTGTACACCTTTTATGTCCTCTTTTTATTGACACTTTTATATTTTACATGCCATAGAACTGGTTTGATTTTGCATAAAGCAAAGAGAACTTGCCAAGAGAATAAAATAATCAGTCTTAAAGTAGTTATCTTGTTTGTATCATATGCCTGTGCAATTGGTGAGTTAACTGAGAAGTATCTATATGTTTGGATAATAATCACAGTTTGTTGCTTTTGTTACTACTTTAGCGTTTACACAGCTTCTTCCGTGGACATTATTCTGTTTGGTTCTCAAAAACATTGTAGGATATTCATTTTAGGGTGTAAGTAATTTTCTATCTCTGTTTTAAAGATAAGGGTTGAGTTCAGGAAATTAAATGATTTGCACAGGCTACGTAGTAAAGTGGAAGAGATTTTGCTAAAAGTCATTTCATGAAAGATTTCTTTCCACTCCACTATGTGAGGCTCTAAAAGAGTTATCTGACATAAAAATGAATGCTAGGATAAAAGACATATTCTAAAAATTCAACAGAGAAGAAATCCAGGAAATACCATATAGCAGAGTATTTTGTTTACGTGTGTGTTAGGGGTATGTGTGTGTCTGTGTGTGAGAGAGAAAGAGTGAGTGCACATGTGTGTATGTGTGTGCATGTGTTTATTAGGTGGGAAATACAGGCAATTTAGATTAAATGTACTGAGGGTGTTCTTAGTTTTGTAATATATAAACCTTGAGGAATCAGGAAAACTAAAATAATATGGACATTATTTATGCTGTCTCTGAGCCAAATAAGGGTAAGATTTTCAAAATATATAACAGGTTAAACTATAATCATTCTCCACAAATCTCTGTGCTCATTGATACTCCCTTCTCTGACTGTTTTTACACAGTGTCTGCTTACCTCTCTTTTCCTAACTTATAACCTACTCTTCCTTAAAAGACTGCAGTTTAAGGTTTACTTGTTTCAAGAACTTTTTCCCTTTTCAAAATTCAGTCACTGAGTTTTTCTTAACTCTAAAGGCTTAAAACTTCATGGATGAGTGCACAATACTTAAATTATGTCTCATCTCTCAGTTTTCTTTTATTTAGGAAACAATTATTGAATAACCACCATGTGAATTTAGGTACAAATTCCTCCCCTCAACTTCAGCCCCACATTGAATAACAAAGTACTTAAAGACAGATGAAAAATATTATACCTTGTATCCACAGTATCAATACAGAGATTCTCACAAATTAGGAAACACAATTATCGTTTAATTGATTATTAGGGTCTGTATGATACCTTTATGAAATTAATAAAATATTAGTAAATCTATACCAGAAGGAATTGTTGAATTATTAGTACATCAAAAGGAATTGTTTAATATACCACTGATGTAAAAATAACTATTTTAAAAATGAAGATATCCAAATAAATTTAAAACAGTTTGTTCACATATGGTTAAATATGACTTCTAAAATAAAATATTATAACACATTTAATTTGTTCATCAGTAATCAATACCCTTTTTTGTAGTTGAAGATCAAACATTTCACCTTGGTTCCCTTTTAGATTATCAACTATAGGAGTAGATAAAAAATTAACATGACATTGTCCATATGAGTGTGTGTGGTATGTGACTATAAATTCAACTAAAAATATCTTCCTGATGAAAGCTCACAAGAGGAGATAAAGCGCATATGGACTTGCTTTCTAAGTCACATGTGTACATTTTCGTAGACAATAATGGTATTTTATTGTCTAAAATCTTTTTATGGGTAAACATCAAGACCCCAGAATGGATTTCAAAAACGCTTTGCAGTAATGATTTACCTTATCTCCTACAAAAAGACTGCCATGTTTTAGATGTTGAAAAATAAAGAGGAATAATTCTAATCATTTGGTTGCCTGGGTGCTCTGGATACATGGTGGAAAAGAGGAGTGATAAAAATAATAATTGGTTATAAAACTCCACTGGGATAGAAAGTGCCAGTGCACAACTTCAAATTCCATTTGCATTTAAAAGAAGCACACTCAAAAATAATTTTCTCTTCAAACATTGCTAAGCCTGAATTTATTTTATATAAGTCCCGTAGGGCACATTTCTGGTAGCAATTGAACGCATTTCCTTGCTCTGATGTTAAAGCTAATTTATTGAGCAAGTTGTGCCAAAATACCTATCAGACCTATTTTGAGGTGTGGAAGTCGTGTCACCTGATTCTAATACCAAAATCATCCAAGTTATATTGTGTTGAAAATTTCTTGCCAAAATATTCAATCAAGAGAAAAATATAATAGTTAAAATTATCACCCAAGTTTACAGACTGAAAGAGTTTTAACTAGATCTACATGAGAATTGCAAATGTTTCTGTTTGTTGATGATATTGCTATTGTCTGAGATTCTAAAGCACCCACATTTATAGGAAAAATGCATAATTCAAATGCCATACATTGGACTGGGTTTTGCTATTTGAGAAACAGAAAACAGTAACATTTTTCAGCTGAAAAGTATGTTGAAAATTTACTCTCCCCCAAGTTTTTCCTTGTGGAGATGAAGAAAACAAGATCCAGGAGACGTTCACTTATTCCCACGTTACACAGCAAATGGACCCCAAGTTCAAATCTCCTGCTTGCTAGTCCAGAACTCTTTCCTTTACCACACCATGTCATTCTGGGTCACTATTCATGTGCCTTCATGAAGATGGTTGGTGTTCGACATCCCGCCGTGAAATTATTCCACCACACCTGAGGCCTTTCTACTAGACCCAGGTAATAGGAGTAGGCAGATCAAATGGGCCTTTAAGCATCTTTCCCTTATCCCACGCTGAGGAAGCTTTTGGGGCTCTCTGGCTTGCTCAGGACTTGACCATGGAAGTTTGCCCCCTTGCACAGGAGTAAAACATGGGTGTTAAGAGTTTGGTAATCACATTTTTCATCCTAACTCCACCATTCCCCAATTCAGAATTATGTGAATTGGAGAAAGTTAAATACCTTTTCTCAAGTTGAATACACACATCTCTCAAAAGAAAATTTACCAAACTCTCAAAATTGTGTCTAGCTGGAGCATATAATAACTATCAATAAATGATGCCTATTATTCTTATTTTTAGTAAACTTTACATGATTCACTAGTATGGAGTTATTGTCAAACAAGGCTAATGCGGCAATGGACATATTAATGGAGAAAGGTGTCTGGAAGGGGAGAACTGCTATTTCCACTCCTTTCTTTATTGTCAGCCCACTCCTGGGTAAAATCTACAGTTCTGTATATAATAAGGCTCTATAAAGAACATAGACATACTTGGGAGTACTATTTTTTTTTCTTCTCAACTACAATGTGAGTTTCTTCAAGTGAATCGCTAAGTTTTATTTGTCCTTATAAATGTTGCACCAAATACATAACCTCAGCTTTCTTATTTTGAAAATGCAAAAAAAAAATCTCCACTTGCAGGGTTGCTGTGATAATAAATGATGACAAAATTATGAGCAAAGATTCTGATACATGGTTTTTACTCCTTAAAAAAATATTATCTTCTCCTCTTGCCTCAGTTCTGTGTCTGCCTTCCTAGATATGATGTCTGGTTTTTACATTTCCTGGTTATAGCCTTTGCCATTCTGAAAACAGTCTACCTTCTTCACAATGTCATCCAGGCTCTGCTCTCATACAGAAAGTGGCTTACTAATCTGAGAAGTCTGTGCTCTTGTCTTTTAGATTTTAAAATCCCAGGTCCGGAAAATAAAAATGAGAAACAACTACAAATGTAATCAGGTCCATCCTCCCATTGATTGACTGAGCTTTTACTGTGGCCCTTCCACTTGGTTAAGCATAATACACCTCCTGCTTCATCTACTCCTTAAAATATCTCTATAAAGTAAGTGTTATTATCATCTCCATTTTAGAAAGTAGAAAAATGAGGTTCAGAAAGGTTAAATCACTTTTTCAAAAAACATAGCTTAGAGGGGTGGGATAGGGAGGCTGAGAGGGAGATGCAAGAGGGAGGGGATATGGGAATATATGTATACTTATAGCTGATTCACTTTGTTATACAGCAGAAACTAACACAACATTACACAATGTTAACACAACATTTACAACATTGTAAAGCAATTATACTCCAATAAAGATGTTAAAAAAAAACAAAAACCATAGCTCATGAACAGCAGAGCTGAGAGTTTAACCTCTTTTGTCTGATGCCAAAGCCCAGGTTCATAATCATTTTTGTTTATGACGACTCCTTTCAATTTCCATCCATTGATCACGATTCTCCCTGTAGATCTGAACAAAAAGCGTAAATCTCTCTTTCATCTGACAGTCCTCTACATAATTCAAATCAATTATCACTGGATGTTGTAGCCTTGAGTCTCTGTCTCTCCAGGCTTAAAAAAAAGAAAACAAACAAACAAAACTAAGGCCCTTTAGTACTTATACATATGACATCATCACAAATCTTGTCAAAGTACTGGTCACCCTTCCCTTAACAGCCATGACTATTTTATCTAGCCTCCACTGAAAACAGGAAATTTAAGAAACCTCTACTTCTCTTTTTTGTTTTTCATCAAAGAATGGAAACACACAATCATGTTTAATTTTTATATATTTGCCTGATGATTTTGTTATTTTTTTCTTGACATTCACTTCATAAAATTACTTATAATAAAACCACATAGCATTGAGAGATGAATTAATACTTAAAAAGCATATTGATCTGTGTGTCCCTATTTGGTAATATTACAGCAGATATAAGGGATAGAAAGGACAGATAATGTTAGCATAGTCATTTTTTTCCCATCCATTCAATAAGCGTTTATGTAGCATACACTATGTGAGGAGTGATGAGCCAGTCACTAGAGATAAAATGATGCCCAAGATGTCTGCTTTTTCCATAGGAGGTTTATAGCCTAATAAGAGAAAACAGACAAGAAAATAAAGAGGAATTGATAAAATATTTTGTAATAGAAGTCTGTATATATTTTTGTGGAAACACAAAAAGAGAAGGATTATTCTATCTTGAGGGAATCCAATTAAAATAGAGGTGATGATATTTCAGCTGAATCTTGAAAGATGTGCTGCTGACCCGGCAGCCAAGGTAGTGGCATTAGGGAAGAATAAAAAGATTGAGTCTTAAGGAGGCAGAGATACCTACCCTAATTTGTATAAACTAGCAGCAGAATTAAAAACAGAGCCCCCTGTGGACTCATCCTGAGCTTCCTCAAGGCTTCAGAGATTGTTTCTGCACTCTTTCTGGGCTTCCTCTTAACTCTCGAGCTACCTGGAGCCAACCCTACCCACACAGCAAGTTGAAGTTCTGCCAGGTAGGGGAGAGGCTGACTTCCCAGTAAGAAAGCCAGTGCCTGGTTCATCTTGCCTCAAACTAGCCCTTCTAAAAGATTACGTGAGCCTTCTGAGTAGGCTGATATTAGGCAGATACCTAAGCCAGCACAGAAAAATCCGCTTGGGCATGACCTGAAGATTCCAGAGAGGCCTGTGATACAGAGGATCTTGAAAGGATGCTCTATCTGAATCTTTTCAAATGATATTTTGGGAAATTGAAGTAGGGGTACAGCAGGAGGATATGGGCCAGGTGAGGAGAGAAAGGAACTGAATGCATAGTGAGCCTTGACTGACATTCACTGAATCAGCAGCTAATTTGAGGTTGATAACATCCTATCAGAGCTGTTAAGTTTTAAAACATGTCTGCAAATTCTTTGACACCTTTCCCACAAAAAGTGGAGTCTAATTCCTCACCCCTTGAATATGCATCAACATTAAATGACTCACTCCTCATGAATAGACTGATATACAAATTCCATAAATTTCTAACTGGCTCTCTCCCCCAGGTCTTTGGAACCCTGCACGTCCATGAATGAAGTCCAGTTCCCCTGAACTCAATATACTTCAGTAACCATATGAAGACAGAGAGACTAGCTCAAGAAGCCCCAGCTGTTCTATTCCACAGCTGTTCAGCTCCAAGTCCCAGCATGTGAGTAAAAGAGACTTCAGATAATCCAGCCCTCAGTTTTTGAGCCACCCTATCTGATGGTAGAAGAGGAAAGAACTTTCCTCTTTTCCTGACCAGATTGCAGATCCAGGAACAAATCATGCTGTTTTATTTTATGCCACTCAGCTTTGGAGTAGTATGTTACAGTCACAGCCACTGGAACATTAGCACAGATGACCTGAGTCTCAGAAAATTTCAGCATTTGCTGTCACGGAACTAGAGAGTACCAGAGCCAGGCGCTAACCCCCAGTTTTCCTTACACCAAAACTATGGTCTTTTTCTCATTCTACATGAACCAATAGGTCTCCTTTCAGCTGCAGACTCCTGATTACCTGTTTCCCCACTGTGATGTCTACCACACTACAATACTAACAGCTTCCTGTATTGGTACCAATCGTCAAAAAGCTGTTATCTGGTTGCAAATCTCTCGGAAAAACCTGTGACACTGATATAATAGTAATAACAACCGACTGTATATACATTTGTAGTTTAAATGAGTCATACCTGTGTAGTTAGGCCCTTTCAGGAGAAGGAACTTATATCCTCTCCCTTGAACCTATGATCGATTTTACCAATAGAATGTAGAAGATGCGATATTCTCGGACTTCTGAGTTCTGGCCTCTGCTTTCTTTCTCTTGAAACCCTGAGCCACCAAAAAATCCCAAGGTAGACTGACAGAGAGAATAGCCACATGAAAAGATGATGGAGGATAACCTGCCATGTGGAGAGAGAGGCCAAAAGAAGGAGCACAAGAGAGCAGACATCTAGCCTCTGCTACAGCTGTCATCCGACCAAAACACATGAGACAACCCAGTGAGACCAGGAGAGAAATAACTCAGCTGAGCCCAGGTCAACCCATGGAATTGTGCGATACAATAAAATGCTCTGAAGTACAAGACTTTAGTGTGCAGAATTCTCTAATTTATGGTTCATGGCACTATCCTCCTACCATACCCACTTACCTCCCTACATTTTTTTCTCACATTATTTATGAAAACTTGTTCTTAGAAAACTATACTTGTACCTGGATGCTTTATAGACATTTTGGGAAATGGGTTGTTTTGGGGCACTTGTGTTTTCCTAGAGGAATCATCCATAAAGTTTCACTGTACCTTTCAGGAAGTGAGAAGTTCTGGAGTTGACTGGAAAAAGCTGTGTTCAAAAGATGAGCAGAGTTCCTGTATGAATTCGGTAGTCTGAATACAAAAGAACTGACTAAGTCCCTAGTCATAAAGATGCCACCCCAGGATGAAACCCTCTGGGTCTTCAGAGATCCAGGCTAGAATTTAGAGATACATTTGCTCAGAATGAACTTAGTGTATGAGAAAAAAAAAATGGGCTCTATATCTTATTAAGTTCCCACACCTAATAAAGTGGAACAGACATCAACCTGGGAAGATTTCCAGTTTGAAATGAAGGCTTTCTTAACACCCGCATTTGAACAGGAATTCTCCTGTACCTTAAAAAGTGCATGGCATGAGTAGTTGCCTTCCTCCCTCTGTATCTTGAATTACAGAAATCATCCACCCATCCTATGGAGCTCCAGCTTGAAATCCTAAGTACTTTGATGACACATTTTTCATTAAATATTGGTTTGTAAAATTAATTGAAAAAATTGTGAGAAAAATATCTGTCTTAAGGGGGACTTCCTTCTCATTTTACAGTTTTTATTAAAAAAATTAATTCACGTTTACAAAGTCCCTGTAACTATTTTTGGTCCTGAGGATACAGTGATAAATGCAATAAAAATGTTTCCATTCTTTAAAGAGCCTAGAGTTTTCTATTTCAAGGCAGGATTTTTCCTGAATTCCATATAGCTCCAAATTTTAGGAAATATTTATCAGTGATAATATGTTTCTGTTCCATGGATAAGACCAAATGAGGCTCAAAGAGGAAATGAGCTTATGCATGTGAAGTATTTCACAGACCTGTAGATTATTACAAAACAGAATTTAGAGATAAATAATTCCCAATAAAGCTAAACAAATTACCCAAAGATGTCAAGTGCCCAATATCTTACAGAACTCATGACTTCTAATTTGCATTTCAGCATTCTTAGTTATCAGTTCCCGAAGAGGTTTATAGTATGACTTTTCCAGTTCACATTAAGATGTTTCCTGTGTTATTAAGGCATTGAATTGGTTACTTCAAGTTTTTATAGAGTAGTTGAGATCACAGGCTTTGGAGTCATAGTGCCCTGGGTTCAAACCATGACCTCTCTCTACTAGTTGCATTATCTTGGACAAAATGATAAATTTCTAGGAGCTTCAGTGCTTCCATTGTTAAATATTGTCTTGGCCAAAAAGTTCGTTTGGGTTTTCCATAAGATGTTACAGAAAAACCTGAAAGAATTTTTTGGCATACCCAATAGATCCTTTCTGTCCTCTTGGAATTATTCAATTAATGATAGCTATGAATTAGCAGTTTTCCTCAATTGGACTTCCATTTTATGTTTTATCCTTGGAAATTTTTAATTTTCATGACAAGTCTTGGTTGTAAAGTAAAGCAATACTCTCAAGGTTCTGCACATCCAGTCTCTGGCACTAATGATTAAAAATAGGTGTTTGGCAAATGAAAGTTATTTTAAAAAGACAAGGGACCCACACTCAGAAAAAGACATTTCTATCTACATGTATTTCAATATTATTTTTTCAATGTCAACAAACACTACCAATTTGAGATAAGAAAACATATTGAAGAAAGTTATGAGAATAGTTTAATTTACAAAGCAGTGGATAACCAAAGGTAACTGGGTATTGTCTAAGTACCTCAGAGAAAATGTAGTCCAGTTTTTTGGCAATTCCAAAGACCCTTTGATCATACAGCTTTCATATGTGATTTGGCCTTTTGTCTCCTGGTGAATTTGACCATGGTCTACTGTTGTATATGCTAGAGCTGAGCAAGGGGAACCAGCTTCTTAGTCCAATGTGCTTGTAATTTTTGTATTATTTGTGAATGTGTCTCTTCACTACATTAGGCGAAAACATCTTTATTTTAAGTTAGTCAAAAAAACAATGCCAACTCATAGGGTCTAAATAGTTCATTATCTAAGATTAGCGAAAGAACTTTGGCTCTAAATATTTATTTTCTGTAGATAAGTTAGTTAGATGCTGGGTGAATTAATTATGTTATTAGCAAGTGTTTTAAGCCCATCAAATTTGATTTAAAACTTACCAGTATGTACCCAGATACTTGTTCTTCTACCTGCACTTAACTAGGAAGGCTGTGACTACTTTACAGTGATGTGACCATTGCTGGAATCAAAGTTGCTGTATAGGTTAAAACCCCAGTTACGCTATTTTACCAGATGTGTATTTTCTACCGACTTATTTGACCTTTTCTGATCCTTACCTTTCTCATCTATACAATGTGGATAATAATTGTTCTTTGCATTAGTGTTGCCATGAGGGGTAAATGAGCAGTACCTAGTCTTGGAAAGCTCTCAATATATGTTAATTACTATTACTATCTGTATTACTATTGCTCTTATTATTATTTTAGCTATTAGTCATAGAGAACAGAATTAGTCATTTATAATGCATACCATTTTTTGAACATCAGCGGTGTGCCTAGCCCTGCACTAAGACTGTATTTCTTCTCTCTCAGTGACTGAGAGAGAGTCTCAGATGAGTGCACAGGTACTGCTAACATCCTTTGCCTTGATCTGGGCACAGACTGGATTAGTATATACCATTTGTGAAAATTTATCAAACTGTGTCCTTTTCATAAAAACATCTTTTGTTATGTGAAATATTGTTCAATACAAAGTGAAAAAAAAAAAAGAAAAGAAAAGAACCAAACAGTTATAACAACAATACAAAATAGTTATATCCTACACTCATGGTGTCTATGTGAGTCAGTTCTGTATGTTAAGATATAAGCAGAATTCTACAGAATGGGGCTTGTGATCAGGCTATTGTTTTCCTGATAGAAGGGGAAGACTCAGGCTGACCATGACTTTTGCCTTTTATCCTCTCCATTCCCCTTTTCTCATTCCTGGGACTCAGGCATGAACCTGGAGTTATGTCCTATCCTTTGTAACAATAAAGATAAAAGCCACATGCTAACATAGTAAAGAAGGAAGCTAGGAGGAGCCTGGGCTGTGACTTCCTTGAGCAAAGAACCTGGATTGTGACCTCTAGATTGCTTATTATTTAAGAAAAACATATCCTTATATATTTATAACACAAAGTCTTAGATTTTTCTTTTGTTCTCTCTCTTTCATTCCTTTATCTTTTTTTTTACATGCAGCCAAATTTAATCCTAACTTTCCAACCTTTCCTGAGAAACTACAATATTTACTCTCATGGCCAAGTTGTGCGAAGTTAAAATTTTTTATATATAGGATTAGAGAAACCAACTAGCACCACCTGGGTGGATATGTCTGGAGAGTTTATGTTCCTTGCTGGGGATTACTAGTTGCTTGCACATGTAATATTACAATGAAATATTCAGATTTTATCTTTTTGCTACATTTTATATTCACTATCTTCAATGCCTTCACTATCTAATGCCTAATAAATTGGAAAGCCCATCTTAGAAAAAGCTAAAATTAAGGTAAACATACTCCACTGTTTGGCTTTAAAAATGAAATTGAATGAGGCTGAATATTCTATGCTTCATTAATCGAACTGAACTCCTAAGAAGGACTTCAATTGCTCTGAGCTGAGCAGCAGTGCTGTACCAAGTAGATATTCTCCTAAGAAAAGTGATTTGAAAGATAGCATTTATTTCTGCATATACATTTTGGTACTAGCAAAGAAAAAAAATCAGCAATTCAGCAAATGTCATATTTGTTCTTCTAGTTGTTCAGGCTCCAAATCTTGAAGTCAGACTTAATTCCTCAGTTTCTGTCACATTCCACATCCAATCCATCAATATCTGTCCTCTTTATGGTCAAAATACATGCAGAACCTGTACACTCTTCTCCACCCTCACCTGCTCCAAATCCCAGCTGTTCTTTCCTAGACAATTGAAATACCCTGCTTCTCCTAACCATCATTCTGGATCTTGACTCCTGTCTCTCCTCCTTCCTGTAGGCAGAAGTCAGTTCACTCCTCTACACAAAAAACTACCTATGTCTTCCCATCTCACTCATATTATCATGCATAGGCTTTATTTTGACAAAAAACATCTTTTTGTGACCTGGCCCACTGCTATCCTTATATCTTACCACTTTTTTTTTTTCTCACTTTATCAGAATATGCTTTTGACTCAGAGACTTCGCATTTGCACTTCCCTCTGCTTGAAACACTTTCATCCCAAATGATATCTTGACTCACTCCCTTCTTTCGTTCATAGCTTGGATCAAATGTCCCCATACCATAAAGCCCTATACTGACCACTCAATCTAAAACAACTAACCACCTTCTGCTTCCTCCTTCTTTCTCTATCCCCATTATCCAGCTTTCTTTCATTTCTTTTCTTTCTTTCATTTCATTTCTTTTCTTTCTTTCACTCCTTTCATCAATTTCTTTCATCATGGGAATTAGTATATATTTAATTTATCTAATATATTGGATATATTTATTTTCTGTATAAAATGTAAGCTCCATGAAAGCAGTTATTTTACATATTTTATTCATCAAAGTGGTGCATAAAAAACTGAATAAATAATTTAATGAACAAAAAACATCAAATTCTGCTTCATCTTTGGACATGAGTTCAATTACTGGAACAAAAGTTGGAGGAAGAAAAGAAAGAACACATCGAAGAAATCTGCTTCCCCTGGAATTCTTTGTGTAAGACATTCTGACAATTCTTTGTCAGATGCCCGATGCTAACAACGCAGTTACTTAGGACACATTCATCATGGTCAGCATTCCACACGCCGCAGTGAGAGGAGGAAACCAGCCCTTCGGGCTGACAAGTCTCCCAGCACTGACCCTCTGTGAAGCCTCATATCACCCCAGATTATCCCAGCCCACAAATGACAGGCCCTCAATTTCAGTTGGGGGACACAAGACAGGTAGAGAAGCTCTGTTCTGCAGCTTCAAAAGATAAAAGAATGCCCTGAGTATTCTGGTTTAAGATTGATGGCTATGAATCTGATAAATCATCAGAGATAAATGTGGTTTGTTTTTCTCTCTTGTCACAGATTACCTCCCTCCAGACTGCCATAAATGTCTTTAGGTTGTACCATCTTATCACTGCAAGAATAGTGTAGAAGAATGTGAAATGCTCATTTAAACCCCATCCCAGCATCCCCAGCTTCCCCTGCCTCCTCCTGCTCACCCTTATGCTAGCTTTTTTTTTTTTCCCATATGTAAAGCATGAATACACACACACAGAGGAAGATACTATCATCTTTTTTTTTTTTTTTCTGGTAGTTTTGAACATGCTTTGCATGAGCAGTTTCAATTGTGAACTCTGACCTGCTTATCCAGGCAATGAATTCCAGGTTTCAGCGGAAAGGCTTTTTAATGAAACTCTCATCTTAGGAAAGCAAGGGATGGTGCTTTATTCAAACATATCTAATTCTTAAACGGTTACATAAATAACCTAAGACACAATCACATTCAATTCTGTTTTTCTTTCTGCAGTTGGACTTTTTTTTTTTTTTTTTGCTATTTCTCCGTTTGCTTGTGGGGTCATACCACTAGGAGATCTGAGGAATTAAGGCAGAAAATTTGGAAAGGGGCCAAACGTATTGAGTTACCATTCTAGTTTTCTAAACCCTTCAAATAAATCCGTTGAATATATCATTTTATGATATGAATATTTGATTTCATAAGCTGTAAATTATTATTTGAATGTTTGATTTTTAAATATTTTTAAATCATAAAACTTCCAGTTATTCCACAGATTTGATGTGCCAGTATATATTGAGCAAACCTTCACATTTTCTAATAATAGAATGTTAATGCTTTAATTTCTATTTCCTGGACTGGAGAATGCTTAAATATTAGAGGACTCAAGATATATATTAAAGAAAACTAAGCTTTGAAAAAAGAAGCCAGGCATTCTAAGCACTTTAATTATTTTTCTACTTCATTCCTGTAGTATTTCTATGAAGGAAGGTTACTACATCTAGTTTACAGATGAGGAAACTAAAGTTCATACAAGTGAGCTGATTATTTTCAGTGGTACCCAGCTGGCATGTGTAAAAGTCAGTGCTCAAAGATGGATCTGACTCCTAACCTGTGTACAAGATACAAGAAAGCTTATGGAGGATCTGACATGGAACTCCAATTATTTTTTGATATCTATCTGAGTCTTTGATTCCTTAGAATATATGAGACAGAGAGGATTCTAAGAAATCTTTGTAGAAGAAGTAAAATTTAAAATGGACTTTAAAAGAAAGATGATATTAAAACAAAGATAACGAAAGATAATAAAGGTAGAAGGGATAAAGGGAATAAATACTCTAGTGAGAGAAGGGAAATTTAATGTTGGGTAGAAAAAGCCTAGATCAATTAGAGCTGTAATTTTGTGACAGCTGATTCTACGACTGGAGAGATAGTTGGAGTTAGGAGATGGAAAATTCTGGTATATCAAGCTTATGAGAATCCTGCAGTTATAGGTGAGACCCTGAAGATTTTGTGTAGCAGTGACATGTGTAAAACTGTGGATTAGGATTATTCATCTAAAAGTTGAGTCTGCGGAAATTAAAAGGGGAAAGAATTGAGATAAAAGTAGAATTAGAAACCTGTCACAAAGACTAGTGCAGATGGTTGTAGTTATGCAACTCTGTAGGGAATGTCTACACAGTCATGAGGAGGACACTTTGCACATCACATTAAGAGAATATTATGTACCCTGAATTTTTTTTCCATTCATTTATTTTTACTGTTTAGTCAGTACCTCCTCCAAGCTCAGGAGTTTGGATACATAATGAACATATATAGTCTCTGACCTCAAAGAGCTTCAATTCTAGTAAGATGGACAAACAAGACACCAAGCAGTTTTAATATGGTGCATTTATTGCTGTGAAGGTGGCAAATACTGGAGGCTATTGCAGCATGTGGGAATTCATTGCAATTGCAGTTTTTCTGTATGTTTGATCCACAAGTTATTTATGACTGATTTGAGCTATATGTTTTGTTTGATTTTAATTTCCACGTTCTTGGTGAATGAATAATTCTATGAACACATGAAATGCTAATGAGAAAACAAAATTAGAGATCCAATTGCGCTAAATGAGCAAACACTCCAAAAGTTAGGTGACAGCTTTGGAGAACAGGGTGGGCCTGAGTATGGAGTATAAAATCCTTTATACTTCCAAACAGCAGTTCTGGAAAGGTCCCTAGTAGTATTTGGATGACCAATATTGACAGTTGTAATTTAGTAGTAAAAGCAATTATTAAAGGGTATGAATACTAGGAGGCAGTTTTCATGGTGATTTAAAATGTTTTGATAATGAAATAGGTATTTCAAAATAAATCAACAATTATAGCATTTCAGATTTTACATTTAAATTTGCAGTGAGAAAAAATGTATAGGTTTGCAGCTATATTTTTCTTAGGATGAATATTTTCTCTCTTTAGAAGTAAATGAATAATTACAGACTGAGTTTAAAATAAAATAGGGGAAGGTAGCATGTCATATGGCTACAAAACAAAACAAAAAGGAGGCTGAATTGGGGTATCAGAAATCTCACCTTGGTTATAGTGATATTCTAGATGACCATAAGGATTAAGAGCAATCTAATATTAACTAACATCCATGGAGTTTCCTGTGCTTCTCTTTCTGTCCTTCTCGTTCTCTCTGTATGATACACTCATTCACTAACCTCTCTGCCTTCCTTTCCTACTCTTTCATTTACATATCTATTAACATTTATCTGGAAAAAGCAGAGCCAAATGGTTAAAAAATATTCACAGTGACCTTTTCATCTCTCCCAGTTGAAGTTTCTTTATTCCTAAAATGAGGATAATAATATATTGTTTACTTCCTAGAGTAGTTTTGAGAATGAAGGTGATGATGTATATGAGGTGCTTAGCACAGCCCCCAGCATATGGGAGGAAATCAATCACGTCCTTTATTATCATTATGTACTAAGCACTTAGAATTGATTCCTCAATTTAATGTCCCATATATTCTCTCAGATGTGTTATAATTATCTATAATATTAAAGGATAATAGTAATCCCCCTTCCATCTGTAAAACTCTGCAACTCAATGTTATGTTTATGCATTCAAGTTACTAAGAAAAATATAAATTGCCCTTGTATACTGAAAACTCAACCCAGGAATACACACAATTCTCTCTCTCTGTCTCAGTGTCTCTCTCTCTACTGTCTCTGTCTCTCCTGTCACATCTCATATATGAGAAATATGATGCCCACATTTCAATTTAATATTTCATTCTCCTGGTTGCTGTAGGTTATTGATTTCTAATTGGTAAGAAAGCCCAGGAAGCCAGCAGTGGCAAAGATAGAAGCTAATCTCATGATCGGTGTAATATGACCTCATTTGGAGTTGTTTAGACAGTCTGCTACTTGGTTTACTCATCTTGCTTTTAACATGCTCATGTCGTATGTGGAGGAAAAACAGAGCAAGAAGAGTAGAAAGGAAATTAACAGCTGAGTTATAGCATCATATACATTCAATTTTTTCTTTCTTTTTATAGAATATCTTAGATGAAACGGGGATCAAGATTATAAAGAAGCTCCAAAGAATATAAAAAAGATCAATTCCTTACAATAGAGAAGTATAGATGTGCACCATCAAAGATGAGCTCTTTGCACAAGCTATATGTTATAGCAAACATTATAATAGTTTGATTAGGAATCAAAAGAGCCTGTAGTCCACTTGAGAAAATATCATGAAAGCTTTTATGTCTAATGAAAAGCTCAACAAATTCTTCAACTTCATAACAGTATCAGGTAAGAGTAGATTTAGCTATTGTCTAGTTTGAGGGAAGATTTTCTCATAAAATGTTTAGATTTGGCACTATCTCTTGAGGTTGTAATATAATTAAATTTAAAAGCATTGACTCTTTCATTCTTTCAGGGTGTCTGCTCCTGTGAGTATATGATAAAAGTTATGGACCTTGCCATAAGAATAATATACATATGCACACATATTTGAAATATTTCAGAATTCAGTAACCTGATTTCCCCCTTTTCTGAAGTGCTCTAATTAACCCTTGAGAAGTCATGAACCTCTGCTTTTGAAAATATTGTCTTCCAAAGCTAAATGATTGTCCCAGGAAACCGAGATTTTCACTTCTCACGCTAATGCACAAAACAAGCAAGAAAGTTTGTGGAATTTCAAAGATGATGGATTTTTAAAAGTCTACTTTAGTTTGCTAATTCAGAAGAGAACAGAGCAAGTTAAATCATTTTGAAGGATGGAGATAGCTGTGCTCATCAAAAGTTCCTTCTGGGCTTCCCTGGTGGTGCAGTGGTTGAGAGTCGGCCTGCCGATGCAGCGGACACGGGTTCGTGCCCCGGTCCGGGAAGATCCCATATGCCGCGGAGCCGCTGGGCCCGTGAGCCATGGCCGCTGGGCCTGCGTGTCCGGAGCCTGTGCTCCGCAACGGGAGAGGCCACAACAGTGAGAGGCCCGCATACCGCAAAAAAAAAAAAAAAAAAAAAAAAAAAAAGTTCCTTCTCTTTCCTCTTGGAGATGCATTCTAGCTGTGTATAAGCTTTTTAGAGGTAAGTCGGGATTGTACAAAGAAAATAGAATTTGATATTAATTGTATATGAAACCCAGCAATGGGTCAGGCCCAAACATAACAAAAATGGGACATTCACAGTAGAAAAAGTTGGCCAAAGCAAACACTCCCCTCTGACTCCTCTGCAGTCCATGGGGTACTATTAACATCATGGTTGACTGAGCAAAAATTCTCAGGATATGAATTCTCCCAAGAAAGCCATGGCAAAGCCACCAGCCTCCAGGTTGAAGAAGCCAAAGAAGTCACAGGACTGGCAGGGCTGCCATCTGTTCTCTTTGTGCCACCATCTTTTTTATCCTCTTCACTTCAAACCGGCCACGAGATGATTTCTGTCTAGGGAGGATTAAGATGCATGCAGGTGGCTTTACCACCTGTGACCATGGAGATTCGGCCAAAACAATGCTCTCTGGAATGCATGGCTGGGAATTTGGATAAATGCTAAGAGATGACTCAGAGACCAGAGCGGAAGAAGACTGTTTCAAAAGTGGGGAGAGAGCAGGGAAGGTGAAGGGCAAATAATACATATGAGTGATTCTCCTACCTCCTGCCTCTCTTTGCCTCTTAGTTCATTACATGATGGATGGTTGATTAAGTAAAGATATTGATATTTCATGTTAAAATGCACAGTCCTATTAAGAACAAATTATTTACACCTGGCATTTGTGTACTTTGGGTTTTACTTTATTCCTGAGACTGTTTTTGCTTCTATTTCCACTGAATCTTTCTCCTGGGCTTTAAATTTAATGCTTCCTGTCAGAAAGACTTTCTATATCTCCCTTCTGTGGGATGATACAGACATCTGAAAAGGAGAGAAAAAAATACTTTGGATTATCATGCTAAAACACAAACATATATATTCATTTATTAAGTGCTTACTCTGTGCCATATACTGTGGTGAGTATTTTACATGGATAGTTTGCAATTATCACAACAACTCTGCAAAAGGCTTTTATTACATGCATTTTCAATTGAAGAAACTGAGACACAGAGATATTAAATGAACTGACAATCTTATCTGTGAAGGAGAAAGACGAGAAAATACCTTAAAAGAGGGCCAGAAAAGTGTGAGAATTAATAAAGGCCAACATTTGGGCCATATAATCTCTGCTATGACTATTCCAAATACTTTGCATATACTTATTATTACCAGAATTATATGAGGTAGTCTCATTTTAACAGATAGAAAAACTGAGACACAGAGAATTCAAAGTCAATTTGATAGTAAGTCTCATGGTACCAGAGAATACCTGAATTCTTAGAGAATGGTGGGAACACAAAATAAAAGGAGGCTGTATTCCTGAATTTTTACAGTGAGAAAATCTTGCCCAATTTGGACACTTTGGAGAGTTATGTCAACAAGAAATAAATGTTTAATATGTTAAGCAACCGAAATATTGGTGTTTATTTTTAGAGGTGCTACCTTAACCTTAACTAAGTTAATAATTATGATAAGGACAAAGATTATAGCAATTATTATATTTTCCCAAACACATAAATTTCTTAAGAAGTAGAATCAGTATTATAACCTAGATATAGCTAGATTTAGTTCCAGTTATAGCTATATATATCTATATCAATCGATCGATAGATTATAGATAGATAGATCTATCTATACCCACATGTCTGTCTATCTAGTTATCTATCTATCCATAAACTTTTACTGTAGCATTAAACAATTCTGATATCTTAATTGTTTTAAATATATAGTTCTCATTCATATACACAAGAACAGCAATCTGCAGTTAGATTAGGCTTATCTGAGCTGTGCCAGGCTTCTGGACTATGCTGTGCTTGGTTCTATATGTCTCCTTATTTCAGAAACAAGACTAAAATTATAGTTCTCCTCTGTGACATAATTTTCTTATAATAGAGGCCAAATAAGAGACAGAAACATGCACAAGTACTTTGAAATTTTTGGTTCATGTGTGGTATATAGCATATTCACATTTAATTGTCCCAAGGAAGCCACATGTCTAAGCCCAAAGGCAATCAAGCAGGAGATTATATTCTCTGTAGTAGAAAACATGGCAAGTGCAGGAAACAAATGAATAATCATGAACCAATAATACATCCACTACATTTTGGAGTCCATATTCTTTGCATTATAATACTTTAGCAATAGCTATGGAAGAAGATGAACATCATCATATACTCCTAATAAAGCTGCGTAACTAATAGAGTGATCAGCTGACCTTAGTAAAGACCAATATATGCCCTTACCTATAGATAAGACACATATTGAAGACAGCATGTTAAAATGGGATATGGAAAAGAATACAGGGTGTTTTTAAGGAGGCATCTGAGCCATCATAATACAAGTGTATGAATTTTTCTATTTGTGCCAAACAAATCATAAAAGCCACCGCCTTAAAGTAATTTTTTAACTCTTCAAATTTGTACAATTCCATATGTGGAATTTACTCAATGAAAATTCATTTGGTAGTTATGAATCTCAAAATGTATTGAATTTTATCATTAAGAACTAATATAATTTGAAATAATCACTTCCACTCTACCCAGAACCCTTAACAAAACTTTTTCTTCTCTTTATAACATCTGGCTAGAAGAACACAGATATCTGCTTTGAAAACCATTTGGTGAGCAAGGCCACCCATGATTGAAGTCAGTCATACAACTGAATCTATCTCGCTAGTTTTAAAACATCCAATTGTTTGGTGAAATTCAGTCTTGTATCTACCTTTTTTCCCTTCAAGCTGGAATAGTGTGTGCCTCTGTGTGTGTGTGTGTGTGTGTGTGTGTGTGTGTAATATCCTCAACTATAAGTTCCACTTATTGATACCAATTAAGAAAAAACAATTAGAGAATGATGGCTGACTGGGTAAATTTTCCACATCTCACTTAGATGCACAGGTGTTGTGCTCTTATACAGAAGACATTGTATAAACATAAGTTCACTGCAAATTAATTAAACAACTAGACATGTAAAGAATATATAAAATAGTTTGTATTGTTTCACTTTCATTAATGGTGGGCAGGATACACTGGATCTCTATTAAGTTAAAAAGACTGCTGAAGGGTTAAGGGAATGGGAAGTTGTTATTTAATAAATATAAAGTTTCAATTTTACTAGATGAATGAGTTTTAGAGATGTGCTATATAACATAGTGTCTATAGTTAACAATATGGTATTGTGCACTTCAAAGTTTGTTAAGAGGGTAAATCTCATGTAAATTATTCTTATCAAACACAATACACACACAGAGACAAGCACACAGACACAAAACAACGGGATACACAGAAGTTTCAAGAGTTGTTGGATGCACATATAATGTACATTACCTTAATTGTGATAATGGTGTCATAGGTGTTTGCATATGTCTAAGTTCATCAAATTGTACACATTAACTATATGTGGTTCTGTGTATATTAATTAGACCTTGATGGAGCTGTTAAAGTTGCATATAGACTTCATTAAATATATCTTCACAACTGAACATTAATATAGGTGCTGTAATGCCAACTTACTTATGAGGCTCAGAGTTACTAAATGATAGTAACACTTGTATATATCAAAATACAGTCCACTTCTTCCTAGGTCTGTCAGAGTTTCTTTTGCTTCATGGAAGAAATTATACCTATTTCTGTGAGTCTCGTAAGCAGTACCTTGTCATGTGGCTGTGACTAGATTCAAAAAAATAATAATAATAGTGATGATGATGATGATTATTATTATAATAGACACAGTCTTCACCCTCCGTGAGTTGATGGGTAATCTCTATGACAGTAAGATGGACATAATACTCACAGTACATCAAGCACTTAGACATCTTTAACCCCTTGGAAGGCATATGCTATTAATTAATAGAAATACAGTTCTTACATTTCAGTTCAAAATATATACATGTAGCATTTATCTTCAGGTCAATGGCTTAAGGAGGGATTAAGCAATTTAGTCTAAGGACAAGATCAGTTGACCTCAGTCTGGTATTTCATTCTTAAGGTACTTTGGGATAAAGAGGGGGGGATGCCTTCCCATTCACATTATGTAACTTGGAGTACACTGTAAAGACTTAATTCTAGAAGAACTTAAAGCAATAAATTCTTATAACTTCATTAATGGTTTTGTAAGAAGAGACATTAAAATTCTTCCATGTTAATCAGCTGCATGGGAGGAAAGAAATATATGAAAGAAAGAAAACAAAAATTTTAAATTTTAAATTGTATGTTCAAAACTTTAATAAAATAATTGATGCTGTGATTTCAAAGACTCAGGGCAAAGTCAACATTGATCATAATCACGAAAAATTAGAAAGATCCTAAATATCCAAAAACAGGAAAAAAAGTTACTCAAATTTTGACACATGTACATAATTTAACATTAGGAAGTTATCAGTAAAATATACTCTTTTTATACTACATATTGTGTGAATAGTGAAAATCCAAGTATAAAATATAATGAAAGTAGTGGAAAGAGAGAAACAAAATATATAACATAATATAAACATTAGATATATTTGAGTGGTAAGAACATTTATTTTTCCTTTTATTTAACAAATACTAATATAATGCTAGGTGACAGGCATGAATTCAGCATCTTGTGAATATTAATTTGTTTATCCTCCAAATAATTATATGAAAGAGGGGCTATGCATTAGTTTTCTATCGCTGTGTAAAAAATTACCACAAACTTAGTTGTAGTTGCACTTTAGCAGGACTGCATTCTGATCTGGAGGCTCAACTAGGAAAGAGTCTTCTTCTGAGCTGATGTACATTGTGGGCAGAATTCATTTCCTGTGGCTTGATGAGTAAAGGCTCTGGTTTCTGACTGTCAATTGGAAAATATCCTCAGGTTTTTAGAAGCTGCCTGAATTCCCCTGCCACGTGGTCCTCTCATAGGGCATTAAAGACACGGCTGTTTGTGTCCTCAGTGTAAGCAGGGAATCTCTCTTGCTGCAGTCCACCAAGACAGAGTCATATAATGTAATGGAGTCAGGGAGTGATAGTCTATCTTGTTTGCCATACAATGTAGCCTAATCAATGGAGTGACATCCCATCATTTTGACATATTCTATTGATTAGAAGCAAGTCACAGATTCTCCACGCACTCAGGAGGAAATTGTACAAGGACATGACTCTTTGGAGGTAACCTTAATTTGCATCAGCCACTTAATACTTTTCTTATCATTTCATGAATAAGAGAATTGAGATTCAGAGAGATTAAGTAGCTTGCCTATGGTTAAAATTTAGTAGTAGGAAATGCCGGTATTTGAACACAAGCAATATGGATCTAGGATCCTTGCTCTTAATCTTATCTTTTCTAAAATTCAATATACATTCAATATATAAATTGAGTGTCTCCAATGTGTTAGGCATTATGGTAACATTGGAACTACTGTAGCAGAAAAGATATAATCTTTGCCCTCAAAGACTATGCAGTCTAGTGGGGAGATGATATAACCAGGTGAGCAACAAATACAATCGAGTATAAAGACAATGCAGACAAAGTGTGGAGTGCTGTGGAAGCCCAAAGAAGGGCCACCTAATCTAGAATTGTAGAATCAATGGAGACATTCAAGAAAGCATGACATGAAATCTATGGTGAGATGAATGGATAGGAATGGAGATGGAGGGAAAGAAATGAGTGAAGGCAGCAGTTAGGCAAAGTGCTTCAGGAGATGGAAGCAACAATATTCAGAGGTACCATGGTGAGAGTAACATCACTCTGACCAGGAATTAAAAGTGTCTCCACAGCTTCAGCCAAAGATTATGGGGCCATAAAGGGAAGGGTAGATATAAAATTTCTGGGTTAAGAAGGGACTTGTGAAGGAACTTGGCTTTATATGAGAAAATGGGAAGTCATTGAAGAAAGTATTTTCTCAACTTATAAATATTTTACTGGCTGCAGATAGAAGGATAACTGCAGGCTGGGGGCCCAGATAGAATATTGTTGTAATAACCCAGGTGAGAGATAATAATGGTATGGGCCAGGTTAATGAGATTTGGGTTGGACAGGGTTGATACATTAAGAGACTATCTCTATGCTTTTTTGTCTTCCTTACAGTTTTCTGTATGTTTTCAGGATTATAAACAAGAAGCATATCTCACTTTTAATGTCAGAGATACATGATTTTAATAAGGAGTCAAAGCAGATATTCTCCCCAAACACAGTGCTCTACTAATTTTCCTACTAAAGTTAGGTTCATTTACTGAGAAGAATAATTTTTACCAGCTGGGGCACTTATGCATCTTTTTCTACCTGCTTTCCTAAAGAGCTTAGGGTTTCATAATGAAAAGCTGCTTCATTAGTTTTAATGGTTTCCCTGTCACATGGGTCTATCCAGAATTAGTTTTTCGTACTTATCTGTAGGAAATCAAAAGACCCCAAAACCTATCTTATAAGGGCCATGAGATAGGAATGCAGGAGTGTTCCCAGAAACGGGCCTCAGTGCTTATATTTCAGCTCGCTGGACTGCAGTGGCACATAAGGAGTGAGCAACTCAGTGTGAGTCTCAGCATCATCTCCTCCCCAGATGCTCAAAGATATGTGATATAAAAATCTTGGCACCAAGAGTCCAGAGTCCTGACTCCAGAGCATTTGCCCCATTTCTATCATCTCAGAATGTTCCATTGAATACCATTGGTATATATATTCTCCTCAAGTTTTACAACAGTTTAAATTCTTCATTCTAAATGGCACTGAGACTTGGATGTGCTTGAATTCTCCTCTGTCTGAAAAAAACAAAAAAAAAAACCTATTCTCAATCAATCATGCTGCATCCCCAAGATTAAGCTATTACCTGGAAACAGTTTGAGAGATAGACAGTAGGCTGGATAATGACCATATAAAGATACCAAGTATTAATCCTTGAAGCTTGTAAATCTTACCTTATTTGGGAAAATGTCTTTTGCAGATATAATTAAGGATTTTAAGGTGTGGAGATTACCTTCAGTTATGCATTTGGGCCCTAAATGCTATCACAGTATCCTGATAATAGAGAGAGACAAAAGGAGATAACAGAAGAGAATGATGCTGGATGGAGCAGAGAGAAATGCAGCCACAATCAAGGAATGCCAAGAGCTGCCAGAAGCTGGAAGAGGTGAGGAATGGATTCTACCTTAGAGCCTCCAGAGGGTGTACTGCTCTGCTGACATCTTGATTTCAGGCTTCTAGCCTCTAGAACAGTTAGAAAACACAATTATATGCTTTAAGCCTCTAAGTTTGTGGTAATTTGTTATGACAGCCCTAGGAAAGTAACACAGGAGGGATAAGATAGTGTTAGAACATTTTCTGTGCAAATTAAGAAAGGACTTTTCTCTTTGAATGGACACAGTTCCATAGACAACCAGCCTGAAGAGGAGGTACCTGGGTTGGATTTTAGCCTCCACTTATCTCTTCAGAAGGTACTTTGTGAAGAGAACAACTTGCACCACAGTCCTAAGAGTGGAAGAGATAACAAGATTCTGTGTTTACACAGAGGTAGAAAGAGTGCAGAAATAAGAGTCAGGTGGCGTGGAGGACGCATTCCAAAAATCATGATTATAATTCTCACTTCAGAGTGTATCTCAAAAATGCTTCATGTGAATTATCTCTGTGGCCTCACGGTAAACCTTGAGAGAGACACTAGCCCAATTGCCTCTGAATTCTGTTGGATACTCTAAGAAGATTCACTTCCAAATATTCTTCTCTGTTTCTTAGTTTCCTGTCACTGTTGGGTTGACTAGGCAGAATCACTTTATTCTATAGAGAATTTAATTAAGCAATTCTTTCAGGAAGCCCAGCAAGTCTAGATTGATTAAGATTGCTTTCAGAATGATATTTAATTGGGATAATGGTTTTCATTGGTTATTGATGGGGGAAGATTTGCTTGTAACTAGCTTAATTCCCACTGGATGAGATCAGAAAGCTTTCCCCAGCCAGTATGTAGTTCCTCGGATAATCTGAAAAAAATTATATTAGGCATAATTAGTGACTGAGAAAATGCTTGACTAAGATGATCTAAGAATTTAGCCAAACCGTCAAGAGTATAAACTCTCTAGAGGAGACACACTCTAAGTGACAAACGATTTCCACAGAGTTGACTGTGAATTTCATGCTAATTTTTTGCTTTCATAATGTATACTACGGGTAAGAGGCATGCATTTGCCGGGTAAGCAACAACTAAGAAGTCCGAAGTCCTGCCAAAAACAGAATTAGGCATTGGACACTCCATACCTTTAATCACTATGCTGCTCTGAGTAGAATTTTATCATTCTCATTTAACAAGGCTCAGAGACACCAAATAAATAATCCAAGACCACACAATGAGTAAATGGTGATTGGTAGCTTTAAAGCTCAGATCCCTCGGAGTCTGATGCTAGTTCATTCATTCAGCAACTATTTAATAAATACCTACTGTGAACTAGGCACTAATCTAGGCACTTGGGATAAAGCAGAATAAAATAGATTCTGTCATCAAAAGCATACATTTGAGTGTGGGAATCAGAGAGTGAAACAATATAAAAGAAAATAAATTAAATATCAGGGTATAGGAGAAGTTAAATGTCCCAAAACATACTGTTCTCTCATTCATTCTTTTCTTTTTTTCCCCAAGATACTGTCTTTGTCAGGGACCACACAAGGTCATGGATTCAAACAAGAACTTTTAATATTAAGTTTTCAGGAAGATATCCTCTAAGCAGACAAGGGCAATGTGAAGAGTGCCTCGTTTCTAAGAGGTTACAATGGTGATTTTATAAAGATGAGGTCTTAATAATCCCCCTGTTGTAGAACTTCTCAAATCATCCCATCTAATCTATTTATCACTCCATTTATTTGTTAATCATTGATGCTCTGGGACAAAGAGGAGAAAATTCTGACTTGAGTGTAGGATTCCATGGTAAGATTATTCAAGGTTGAAATTAGACCTTGTCATCCACTAGTTGAGCCTCAGTTTTCTTATCTGTACAGGGGACCAAAGAATCAATGGGAAAGCATAGAGAAAGTGCTTAGGATAGGGACTGGTACATAGTAAATGCTCAATAAATTTTAGCTATTAATACTAATCATTATTCCTTCAAGATACTTTATGGTGAAGAAAACAGGTTGGGGATTGGGCAAGGTCTTTGATGACAAAGTTCTGAGGCTTCCTTCTGTCCCCAACTCTCTCCCCAGCTTTCCCCAACTCTCTCCCCAGCTTGTTCTGTGATTGACTCTCTCCCTTAACTGTGTGTCCCACAACCCAAGTTACATAGTCCTGCCTCCTCCTCATACTTGCCCATCATTTTCTTGTCAACTTGAAAGTCAATTCTCCTAAGTTCTGGCTTTGCCCTTTCATGCCTGTGTGGCCTTCAGCAAGTTTCCTAACCATCTGAGCCTAAGTTTTATTATTTTTCAAAATCAGGATAGTAACTGCATCACAGCATTGTTATGGAAGCTAATAATTGCTATAACTACTATATATATATATGTATTTGTATCAAGCAGAGGGTAAGCACTTTACAAGAGTATTTTCACAGCAACCCTATACAGTGAATATTACTTTTCTTTTCTTTTTATGTTTATTTATTTATTTTTTTATTAGTCATCAATTTTATACACATCAGTGTATACATGTCAATCCCAATTTCCAAATTCATCACACCACAACCTCCAACCCCCACTGCTTTCCCCCCTTGGTGTCCATACATTTGTTCTCTACATCTCTGTCTCAATTTCTGCTCTGCAAACTGGTTCAACTATACCATTTTCTAAGTTCCACATATATGCGTTAATATACAATATTTGTTTTTCTCTTGCTGACTTACTTCACTGTATGATAGTCTCTAGATCCATCCACATCACTACAAATGATGCAATTTCGTTCCTTTTCATGGCTGAGTAATATTCCATTGTATATATGTACCACATCTTTTTTATCCTTTCGTCTGTCGATGGGCATTTACATTGTTTCCATGACCTGGCTATTGTAAATGGTGCTGCAATGAACACTGGGGTGCATGTGTCTTTTTGAATTATGGTTTTCTCTGGGTATATGCCCAGTAGTGGGATTGCTGGGTCATATGGTAATTCTGTTTTTAGTTCTTTAAGGAACCTCCATACTGTTCTCCATAGTGGCTGCATCAATTTACATTCCCACCAACAGCGCAAGAGGGTTTCCTTTTCTCCACACTCTCTACAGCATTTGTTGTTTGTAGATTTTCTGATGATGTCCATTCTAACTGTTCTGACGTGATACCTCATTGTAGTTTTGATTTGCATTTCTCTAATAATTAGTGATGTTGAGCAGCTTTTCATGTGCTTCTTGGCCATCTGTATGTCTTCTTGGGAGAAATGTCTATTTAGGCCTTCTGACCATTTTTGGATTGGGTTGTTTGTTTTTTTAATATTGAGCTGCATGAGCTGTTTATATATTTTGGAGATTAATGTTTTGTCCGATGATTCATTTGCAAATATTTTCTCCCATTCTGAGTGTTGTTTTTTCGTCTTGTTTATTGATTTCTTTGTTGTGCAAAAGCTTTTAAGTTTCATTAGGTCCCATTTGTTTATTTTTGTTTTTATTTCCATTACTCTAGGAGGTGGACCAAAAAATATCTTGCTGTGATTTATGTCAAAGAGTTTCTTCCTATGTTTTCCTCTAAGAGTTTTATAGTGCCTGGTCTTACATTTAGGTCTCTAATCCATTTTGAGTTTATTTTTGTGTATGGTGTTAGGGAGTGCTCTAATTTCATTCTTTTACATGTAGCTGTTCAGTTTTCCCAGCACCACTTATTGAAGAGACTATCTTTTCTCCGCTGTATATCCTTGCCTCCTTTGTCATATATTAGTTGACCATAGGTGTATGGGTTTACCTCTGGGCTTTCTATCCTGTTCCATTGATCTATATTTCTGTTTTTGTGCCAGTACCATATAGCCTTGATTACTGTAG
>NC_041220.1:98143734-98144252 GCF_002837175.3 Physeter macrocephalus | reverse complement strand
TTCTTTTTCTTGCAATGGTAAATGGGAGTGTTTCCTTAATTTCTCTTTCAAATTTTTCATCATTAGTGTATAGGAATGCAAGAGATTTCTGTGCATTAATTTTGTATCCTACAACTTTGCCAAATTCATTGATCAGTTCTAGTAGTTTTCTGGTGGTATCTTTAGGATTCTCTCTATATAGTATCATATCATCTGCAAACAGTGACAGTTTAACTTCTTCTTTTCCAATTTGTCTTCCTTTTATTTCTTTTTCCCTGATTGCCATGATTAGGACTTCCAAAACTATGTTGAATAATACTAGAGAGTGGACATCCTTGTCTTGTTCCTGATCTTAGAGGAAATGCTTTCAGTTTTTCACCATTGAGAATGATGTTGGCTGTGGGTTTATCATATATGGCCTTTATTATGTTGAAGTAGGTTCCCTCGATGCCCACTTTCTGGAGAGTTTTTATCATAAATGGGTGTTGAATTTTGTCAAAAGCTTTCTCTGCATCTATTGAGATGATCATATGGTTTTT
>NC_041220.1:98140491-98141458 GCF_002837175.3 Physeter macrocephalus | reverse complement strand
ATTGTTTATTTGAGATTTTTCTTGTTTCTTGAGGTAGTCTTGTATAGCTATAAACTTCCCTCTTAGAACTGCTTTTGCTGCCTCCCATAGGTTTTGGATCAGCGTGTTTTCATTGTCATTTGTCTCTTTGTATTTTTTAATTTCCTCTTTGCTTTCTTCAGTGATCTCTTGGTTATTTAGTAACGTATTGTTTAGCCTCCATGTATTTGTGGTTTTCACATTTTTTTCCCTGTAATTGATTTTTAATCTCATAGTGTTGTGGTCAGAAAAGATGCTTGATATGATTTTAATTTTCTTAAATTTTCTGAGGCTTGATTTGTTACCCCAGACATGATCTATCCTGGAGAAAGTTCCGTGTGCAGTTGAGAAGAAAGTATCATCTGCTGTTTTTGGATGGAATGTCCTATAAACATCAATTAAATCTAAGTGGTCTATTGTGTCATTTAAAGCTTGTGTTTCCTTATTAATTTTCTGTTTGGATGATCTGTCCACTGGTGTTTGTGAGGTGTTAAAGTCCCTCACTATTATTGTGTTACTGTGAATTTCCTCTTTTAGAGCTGTTAGCAGTTGCCTTATGCATTGAGGTGCTCCTATGTTGGGTGCATATATATTTATAATTGTTGTATCTTCTTCTTGGATTGATCCCGTGATCATTACATAGTGTCCTTCCTTGTCTCTTGTAACATTCTGTATTTTAAAGTCTATTTTATCTGATATGAGTATTGCTGCTCCAGCTTTCTTTTGATTTCAATTTGCATGGAATATCTTTTTCCATCCCCCACTTTCAGTCTGTATGTGTACCTAGGTCTGAAGTGGTTCTCTTGTAGAGAGCATATATATGCGTCTTGTTTTTGTATCCATTCAGCAAGCCTGTGTCTTTTGGTTGGGGCACTTAATCCATTCATGTTTAAGGTAATTATAAATATGTATGTTCCTATGACCATTTTCTTAAGTGTTTTGTGTTTGT
>NC_041220.1:98011664-98140351 GCF_002837175.3 Physeter macrocephalus | reverse complement strand
TCATCACTTTGAGTATATCATGCCACTCCCTTCTGGCTTGTAGAGTTTCTGCTGAGAAATCAGCTGTTAACCTTATGGGAGTTCTCTTTTATGTTATTTGTCATTTTTTCCTTCCTGCTTTCAATAATTTTTCTTTGTCTTTAATTTTTGTCAATTTGATTACTTTGTGTCTCTCCTTGGGTTTATCCTTATGGCACTCTCTGTGCTTCCTGGACTTGGGTGGCTATTTCCTTTCCCATGTTAGGGAAGTTTTCGACTGTAATCTCTTCAAATATTTTCTCGGGTCCTCTCTCTCTCTCTTCTCCTTCTGGGACCCCTATACTATGAATGTTGTTGCATTTAATGTTGTCCCAGAGGTCTCTTAGGCTGTCTTCATTTCTTTTAATTCTTTTATCTTTATTCTGTTCCGCAGCAGTGAATTCCCCCAATCTGTCTTCCAGGTCACTTATCCGTTCTTCTGCCTCAGTTATCCTGCTATTGATTCCTTCTAGTGTATTTTTCATTTCAGTTATTGTATTGTTCATCTCTGTTTGTTTGTTCTTTAATTCTTCTAGGTCTTTGTTAAACATTTCTTGCATCTTCTCTATCTTTGCCTCCATTCTTTTTCCGAGGTCCTGGATCACCTTCAGTCTCATTATTCTGAATTCTTTTTCTGGAAGATTGCCTATCTCCATTTCATATAGTTGTTTTTCTGGGGTTTTATCTTGTTCCTTCATCTGGTATATAGCCCTCTGCCTTTTCATCTTGTCTATCTTTCTGTGAATGTGGTTTTTGTTCCACAGGTTGCAGGATTGTAATTCTTCTTGCTTCTGCTGTCTGCCCTCTCATGGATGAGGCTATCTAAGTGGCTTGTGGAAGTTTCCTGATGGGAGGGACTGGTGGTGGGTAGAGCTGGCTGTTGCTCTGGTGGGCAGAGCTCAGTAAAACTTTAATCAGCTTGTCTGCTGATGGGTGGGGCTGGGTTCCCTCCGTGTTCATTGTTTGGCCTGAGGCAACCCAACACTGAAACCTACCGGGGCTCTTTGGTGTGGCTAATGGCGGACTCTGGTAGGGCTCAGGCCGAGGAGTATTTCCCAGAACTTCTGCTGCCAGCGTTCTTGTCCCTTGGTGAGCCACAGG
This sequence comes from Physeter macrocephalus, assembly GCF_002837175.3. NCBI lineage: Eukaryota > Metazoa > Chordata > Mammalia > Artiodactyla > Physeteridae > Physeter > Physeter macrocephalus. The sequence continues at coordinate 98,139,232 of NC_041220.1, read as the reverse complement.
TGCCCCCCACCTCTGCAGGAGACCCTCCAACACTAGCAGGTAGGTCTGTTTCAGTCTCCTATGGGGTCACTGCTCCTTCCCCTGGGTCCTGATGCACACACTACTTTGTGTGTGCCCTCCAAGAGTGGAATCTCTGTTTCCCCCAGTCTTGCTGAAGTCCTGCAATCAAATCCTGCTAGCCTTCAAAGTCTGATTCTCTAGGAATTCCTCCTCCCATTGCCAGACCCCCAGGTTGGGAAGCCTGATGTGTGGCTCAGAACCTTCACTCCAGTGGGTGGACTTCTGTGGTATAAGTGTTCTCCTGTTTGAGAGTCACCCACTCAGCAGCTATGGGATTTGATTTTATTGTGATAGTGCCCCTCCTTCTGTCTCATTGAAGCTTCTCCTTTGTCTTTGCATGTGGGGTATCTTTTCTGGTGAGTTCCAGTGTCTTCCTGTCGATGATTGTTCAGCACTTAGTTGTGATTCCTGTGTTCTTGAAAGAGGGAGTGAGAGCATGTCCTTCTAGTCTGCCATCTTCAATATTATTTTTCCTAATTTGCTTTACAGATGAGAAAAAGGAGGCTTAGTGACTAAACATGATATGAGATTGAGTATGGAAAAGTAATGCAAGATTAACAGTAGAAGTGACATAACAAAAGAAGCCAGGATACAATTTCCTTTAGAGGGCCAATGACATTGTAATGGTTATGTATAATTTCAAAAGGCATTGCTATAAATTTAAATTGAAACTTAAAGGACCTGGAAGACTTTGGTCAGCTATGGTAACAGAAGGTGCTAGGAGAAGATACAGTTTTTTTAAATTAAAAATTATACCCCCATACAGTTTTTTCACTCTCAACATTTCTGAAAAAGTGGTGTGCCTTAAAATTGATGAGATCATTTAAGGCCATGTTATTTCTTTTTTCCTCTAAAAATCTATCATCAAAACAATGGTTTTGTTTTGTTTTATTTTTGTTTAAATAACTAATGTTGGAAAACCAGGATAAGTTTCCTGTCCAACTCATAGGGTTGGTTACAGATTTAATAAATACGAACTCTCCTGACATCTTTAATATTCTGTATTAAATGTCTTTTATATTTTTGTAAATTCTTTAAGACCATCAAAAACATTGAATTTATTTTCTGTATCTTTGTTTATTCGGGTAGTATTGGCCTGTTGAATAAACATATGATTGAATAGTTATTATGGTAAAACATTTTGATAAAAGTGTAAAAAACAAAACAAAACAAAAGAACCACACACACACACACGCGCGCGCGCGCACACACACACACACACACTGCACACAGGCACCTGTTACTGTTAGGCAACCAACTACTGGAAATCAAAGAACCATCAAAATTTAGCTTGTATTATGTGTCCCGCACTATTCCAGAAGTTGGGGATAACATTGTGAACAGGATAAACACAAGTCCTGCCTGCAGTGCCTTATGATCTTGTAGGATTTAAAGCATCTGCAGACAGTTCAGCAGAGGCAACAGCAGCCTCTCAGGGTGTAGTGAATTATATTCTCTTTAAAAAATTTATTTGGAAAGTAGTGAATCACTTTGATCATTCAGACAGCTTTTCATAATTTTTAAGTTAGCACTTATAGTATAGAAATAGGAGAAACTACATTTCAAAACTTGGATAAGACCTATTTTGTTTCCTGACCCTGGATATTGTAAAATATATGCAGACAGAATACTGACTTAAATTCACTAATTTTTAAAATGATTTTTTAAATTTCAAAAACTGTATAAATAGATGAATTGGTTTATTTTATTTATTTTTAAAATAGTTTTATTTATTTTTGGCTGTGTTGGATCTTCTTTGCCACACACAGGCTTCTTCTAGTTGCAATGAGCGGGGGCTACTCTTTGTTGCAGTGTGTGGGCTTCTCATTGCAGTGGCTTCTCTTGTTGCGGAGCATGGGCTCTAGGCGTGTGGGCTTCAGTAGTTGTGGCACAGGGGCTCATTAGTTGTGGTACACGGACTTAGTTGCTCCGCGGCATGTGGGATCTTCTCAGGCCAGGTATTGAACCCGTGTCCTCTGCTTTGGCATGTGGATTCTTAACCACTGTGCCACCAGGGAAGTCCCATATTTTATTTTAAAAGACATTTATAATGTTACAATTTCATAGGAATTCCCCATAAAACAAAAAAGAAATAAGTAATCTAGTAATGTCTGTTTCTTTTCATGATTAATTATTAAACAAACTTCGAATTTCCTTCAGAATTAATAATAAAACTCTGGATTTCAGCAGCATTCCAATTAGCAGATAAGTGTTTAAAAGACTAGATTAATCTGTGAGAGCTACCTTCTGTGTGCAAAACCCCTGCTTAATATTTGAATGACTATCTAGGTGTCATTCTGGTAGCAGAATTTTTAGAATTAGAAGACAAAAAGATCACCTTTGCGGGGTATATGTTTATCTTGAGATTAATAAGGAACATCAGGAAAGAGGATTCTATGCCCAGTGCATTCAGAGAGAGTGATTTTCTTATCCTATTACAGTATAGCTAATTTCTTAATTATTCTAGATTTCTTTCTGATACATTTAACAAACTGAATAATAGGTCCATTCACTCCCTTGTTAAATAATGCCTTTTCTGTATTGCTGGTTGACAACTGAATTATCGGTTGAGAGTAACTCTTGGCTTTTAAATAATTCAGATCTAAGGAAAATAGAAATAAAATCTCTGTGAAGAGAATAGCTGAGTGATTCTTGTAAAATAGCTGAAGATGTATTTGTTCACTTCGGCTGCCAGAAAACCCCAAAGGAAATGAAGAAAATATGTCTTAAAACAAGATGGCAGGGCTATATCAAACATAATTTTCATAGCAAATATTGAATTTAAAAACCCACAAAAGTATATACTATGTAAAAGCAAAAAACTGGAAGCAATGTGATTCAGAAAAGTTTAAAATTAAAGGATGGGCAAAGGCATAGAAAATAATATAAAACTACAAGGAGACTTAGGCAGAAACACAGTATTATGAGTTATTAATATGTTTCTGTTTTACCTCCACTTCCCAATTTAAGCAAAGAATAATAAGAATGAAATAGAGAATGTATTTTTAAATGACCATAAAAATGATCATATAATAGATAAAAATTAAACAATATTTATTAAAATTCAAATTAGTACATCTTGGATAATTTGATACAGATGGCCTGATTTCCCATTCCAGCTCAGCCACCTTGGACAATTCCCATAGTCTTTCCATGCCTCAACATTCTCATTGTAAAATGGAAATTATAATGGTACCTACCTTATAGGGTTATTGTATGTGTTAAATGGTTAATAATAAGTAAAGCTCCTAGAACATTGTCTGGCACTATATAAATGTCAACTGTTATTATTTCTAGTTCTCCTCCTGTCAAATAATAATTTCTCTGTTCTGTATGTCTCTTCTGCAATCATTTATTTTTCTTTTGCTTCTGCATTCTGGATAGGCTTTACAGCTTTGCTGCAGTTCTCAGCAAAACCAGTTCTTTATTACCTACAAATATATTTCAATTTTTCTATTGCATTTCATATAACCTCATATTTTCACACAATAGTCTGATTATTTTTCATCTCTGAAATTATTTCATCATATCTCCATATGGTTTCTTATTCTCAATTTATTAAAAATATACCTTCTTGTAGGGCTTCCCTGGTGGCGCAGTGGTTGCGCGTCCGCCTGCCGATGCAGGGGAACCGGGTTCGCGCCCCGGTCTGGGAGGATCCCACATGCCGCGGAGCGGCCGGGCCCGTGAGCCATGGCCGCTGGGCCTGCGCGTCCGGAGCCTGTGCTCCGCAACGGGAGAGGCCACAGCAGAGGGACACCTTCTTGCAAACATCTTATGATATTTAGGCAATGCTTTCTAAAAGTTTAATTCTTTAAATGATTATTTTCAGAGAACCTTATTTTTCTGAATTTTAAGACAATGCAACCTTTTCACACATTTCCTTGAAAACAGATAGAATAACTGTGTTCACTTGTGATATATGTTTACAGTCTTCATCTATTCACAGAGAGAATAATTGGGTCTGTAATATTTTTCATCACGCAATCAGTGACTAGACTTTTTTTAGCCATCAGATACCCATTCAATTTTCAATAAAATGTATACTGAGGACTTACTAACTTAAAGACACTGTTCTAGATGATGGGGACACATGAAGCACAGGTCAGAAATGATTACTGCTTATGTGATGGACAGACAGCTGACAAACAATATATGCATACATAAAATAATGTTAGTACTAGGAAACAGAAAGCAGGATAAGGGGCTGGAGAGTTACAGAGAATAGGACAGGGGGGGAATGTGACTAGACAGAGAACTGAATGAAGAAAGGGAGGTTTTCTGTGATCAAGTGGGCATAGAGAATTCCAGGCAGATGTTCAAGGCTAGTGCAAAGGCACTGAGGTGCAGTAGGGTTGGTCTGTTTGAGAAACAGCCAAAGGTCTGGTTAGCTAGAGCAGAAATATAAACCCAAAGCTCTTGTGTGCAGGCTTTAATTAAATTACTGATACCCAACAAATTCTTGACTGTCCTGGAGCTCCTTGCATGAGGAAGAGAAGTTTCTTCCCCTCACTGTTAGGTTTTCTGCCTGAACTAGAGTCAAATGCACTTTTTCGACTTTCTGAGGACTGAGGTTAAGGGAACTCTTTCACCTTGCAATGGCGTCCAATTTTCTGATCAAATACACCCTGTATATTCTACAATTAGACACAATGAGGAGAAAAAAAGCAAAACCTTTCTGTGGTATCTGAGAGCACATCCTACTCTGCATTAGATTGGAACATATGCCACTTGCAGAATTATGTGTTTTTCTAAGTCTATTAACATTCACAGCACTGATAGAAGGTTTATCCATACTGAACATATGCTCTTCGATAGTTTTTAATACATAGACCTATTGTCAATTTTTGCTTTTTTACATATCTTAGTTAATAGACAATTTCAAAGAGACACATATCAGACCAATCTATCCCTGTGTTCACCTGTGAATTTTGAGGGAACAGCTTTGAGGAGTAGATGATGGATTTGATTCAATAGTCCTTGAAACCTTCCATTTAGAGCTCTCTGGTGTGTAGCAGAACTCAGGGGAGAAGTCAAGTTTGGAAATAGAGATCTTTGAGTGATTCACATAGAAGTGAGAGTTTTTCATTCCCTGAAGCAGGGTGAATATTTCTCATTTTAACAGTCCCTGTGCTTGGTGAAGGGCTGTCTAAGTGGCATCGATCATATTTATCTCCTTTGCTTTGCTTTACTTAGCTGACCCCTTCTCATCCTCTAGGATTCTATTCAAATTTTTTCTTCTCACAAAGATCTTCCCTGATCAAACAATCTATCATGGGGCATTTTGTGTTTGTTTATCACCTAGTGACTACCCTTTTATCTCATAGCACTATCCTACATGTAATTATATATGTTTTTGTCTTTTTGTATAATACCTGTCTCCATCATTAGATTTCAAGTTCACTGACAACAGGGTTGATGTCTGTTTAATTTATCACTGTACTCTAAGCTTATCACAATGTTTGCCCCATATGAAAAGTTAATTATTATTTGTATTTAGAAGGAATGAGGGGAAGACGAAATAACATAGAAGGTGTTTGATACATATGTATTCAATGAGTGCATTATGAGAGAAAGAAAGGGAACAGGAGATGAAGGGAACTGTGGAAGAAAATCACATCACCAAGAAAATAAAAACAAAAAGCACACCGAGAAATAAAAGTAGAAAATGAGAAAAGAATTGGGTTTGGTCAGCCTAGTGTTATTCAATACTAGTTTCCTGTTTTTTGTGGAAAAATCTTCTAAGAAATATATATTATAGTTAAGTATGAAATTTATATTTCATCACCAAGAAATTTCTAGTTAGCACAAATATTCCTACCATAATAACAGTAGACAAATCACCTCACCTACAAAACAATATTTCATGCTTTATGTGTAAGATACAAGAGAGAGATTCACTGAAGACTAATGTCTTCTAAATTATACATCTATCAAAAGAGGAATTAGTCTGGTTTTGGTAAGAAAGTGGGGGGGGACCAAAGAGGTATGGTGAGGTGAGGGGATATTAAAAATAACTTGCTCAAAGCTCTCTATGAGAGATCAGGAAAAGTAGAGAATATAGGTTGTGTTCAAAGATAAACTGAGGCATATTAAAAATCTGAAGAGTTTATTTGGCCAAAAATCCATTGGAATAGGGTAGCGCCAAACCAAAAGTAGTTAGGAGTGCTCCAACTATAGGAGCTGGGGAAAACCTTTTGTACAGAAGAGGCAGGAAACAAAGTAAGAAAATTATTGATTGACTATAGCGTAAAGCCCAGTTGGCTGTTTGCAATTGGTTGTCCTTAGGTTTTGATTTTGTAATCTTGAGGTATTTAAAAGTTTAGATTTTGGTTTTCTCATGTAGGCCACCACTGCATTAGAGTCACCTCAGTCTAATATGGCCACCTTGTTTAATTAATTTAACAGTTTAAAAAACTTGTTTTTTCTAGAGAAATGGAGAAAGAGCAAGAAATAATTACTATGTTATCTTATAGAACATAGGAGATTTTAAGAGTAGAAAGGTCAATTTTCAGTTTCTTAAGGAACCTATATACTGTTTTCCTTAGTGGCTGCACCAACTTACATTCCCACCAAGAGTGCTGGATGGTTCCCTTCTCTCCACACCCTCTCCAGCATTTATTGTTGGTGAATATTTTGATGATGGCCATTCTGACTGGTGTGAGGTGATATCTCATTGTAGTTTTGATTTGCATTTCTCTAATAATTAGCGATGTTGAACATCTTTTCATGTGCCTCTTGGCCATCTGCTTATATGAGGAATCTAAAAAAAAAATGATACAAATGAACTTATTTACAAAACAGAAACAGACTCACAGACTTAGAGAGCAAACTTATGGTTAACATGGGGGAAGGGGTGGGGGAAGGGATAGTTACGGAGTTTGGGATTGACATGTACACACTGCTATATTTAAAATGGATAACCAACAGGGACCTACTATGTAGCACAGGGAACTCTGCTCAATATTATGTAACAACCAAAATGGGAAAAGAATTTGAAAAAGAATAGATACATGTATCGGTATAACTGAATTACTTTGCTGTACACCTGAAACTAACACAACATAATCAACTATATTGCAATATAAAATAAAAAGTACAAAAAAAACCCCCAAAAAACAAAAAAGGCAGAAACAGGTCAAGATTTCTCTTATCCTGCTTGAGGACAGTTGGACAGGGAGAATGTTTCCTAAACAAACTTCTTCCTCAGTTAGGGGTTCATGCTTGAAAACTGATAGAAAACAGGAAGAACCAAGAAATTAAAAGGAAAGACAGCTCCTGCAAGATTTCCGTGCCTCTCTTGCAGATTCAAGTACTTCAGGGCCTTCCATGCAAACTAAGCCTCCAACATAAAACACTGGTCCCAGAGGAAGGAAAGGAATTCAGTCTAAGTAAGCAAGGCCTAAGAAAGTAAGCTAGGTGTAGTCTAACAATATTTTTTTTCTTATCAGTTGCTCAGTGAACACAACAGGAATGCAGGAGTGGTGGAAGCAAGCTCAGCTAACAATTCACATGGAAACATCATAGTAATGGGCAAAAGTAGAAAAACATTGTCTCACATTTTAGAATATTGAGGAAAGAAATATCACAAAGTCACCATTAAAAGTAAATTGTAATTTCAATGATATTTGTCTTCCTCTGTCTGGCTTACTTCAATTAGTATGATAATCTTTAGGTCCATCCATGTTGCTGCAAATGGTATTACTTCATTCTTTTTTATGGCTGGGTAATATTACATTGTGTAAATATACCACATCTTCTTTATCTACATGATATTGCTTACATGTGGAATCTAAAAAAAAAATTATACAAGGGAACTTATATACAAAACAGAAACAAACCCACAGACATAGAAAACAAACTTATGGTTACCAAAGGGGAAGTGGGGGAGGGATAAATTAGGAGTTTGGGATGAACATACGCACACTACCATATATAAAATAGATAACCAACAAGGACCTACTGTTTAGCACAGGGAACTATACTCAAGGAATCTGAAAAAAAAAGTACATATATATATATATATATACACACACACACACACACACACACACATATATAAGTGAATCACTTTGCTGTACACCTAAAACTAACACAGCATTGTAAATCAGCTATATTTCAATTAAAAAAAATAAGTTTAAAATAGTCAGTTGCGGGCTTTCCTGGTGGCGCAGTGGTTGAGAGTATGCCTGCCGATGCAGGGGACGCGGGTTCGTGCCCCGGTCCGGGAAGATTGGGGGAGGGATAAATTAGGAGTTTGGGATGAACATACGCACACTACCATATATAAAATAGATAACCAACAAGGACCTACTGTTTAGCACAGGGAACTATACTCAAGGAATCTGAAAAAAAAAGTACATATATATATATATATCAGTTGCAATAAGCAGAGTGGGGAATAGCAGAATGAAGGAGAAGACTTTCAATAAAGGAGATTTGGGAAATGCATAAAGACATTCTGCCTTCCAGAGAAAGAGCCAGAGCCAAATCTACTCTGTTCTATACCATGTACTCTAACTTGACTTCTTCATATAAACTTTGAAGAATATGGGCCTTTGAATTTTTCAATGGCATACAAAATAAGAAATCCCAAGAGCAAAGATCAGATTTAGAGCATAAAGAAAAAGAAGAAAATATATTTTTCACTTGAGATAATTTATTACTATTATTTTCACTAATGATAACTACAAAGAGGTTTTCTTTTTCCACAGAAAGCTTTCATTCAGGAAGGAAATTGGAATTAAGGTTTAAGTTGATTGAAAACAAAAAGTACAATAATATTCATTTAAGAATCTACTTGACATATTCCAGGCACTCTTCCCTTTCTCTGTTTCAGGAATGAGGGAGGGATTTTTGGCTTTCTTGAGTTCCTCTAAAGAGATAGGAGCAAAACAGCTAAAAGAAATCAGAGGAGAGCTGTGGTTCATAATGGGGCTCACAGGACACCAGAGTGAGGTACTGGGGTTCGAGTGACAGCATTTCCTTCCCAGATGCCTTTACTCAGGTGTGAAATGGAAAGAGTTCCTACTTCATTTGTTTGTCTCTTGACAATTATTCCCTCCAAATATTTTCTTTATACATGTATGTATGTTAGAATGATGAGTTACCCCATGGTTAAACACAGGAAATCAGAAATCTCTAAAAATAGAATCACCTTCAGTAATTCATGGAAAAGCCAAGCCTCCAGGATACAATTTATGAAAACAGAGATAATGAATAATAATTGGAACCTCGTATTAATTAACAGCTATGATATCCAATATTCCTGGTATAGCCTCTTAATCACATTAGAAATGACTCACCTGTGCTCTTTAAGTCCAATAATGAACTAAAGGCTTAGCTAGATTTCTGGTTTTCTTGGCAGATAAAGGAGACTCTGACCTCTGCTCTTGCTGAGATGGTGGTCATTTCATGAAAATCCAATACTTAAAAAAAATCTTTTTAGCTCCTCAATCAGTTTAATTTTACTTTAAAAAGATCTTTGCCACTTAAGGCAACCTAATAGAATTCCAGATGAAGAACCCTTGTCACCTGTATTACCTATATACATGAGATAGGGGAGCAACCCATAAGATCTTCAGCAGAAGTAATGATGACCTTTGTAAAGGGCTAGAACATTACATATTTAATAAATACATGAATAATTGACATCTGGAAAACATTGTTCTGGTCCTATGACGGCTACAAAGGTCATATGGATCAGAATGTTGTTTAGAAGCTTGCTGTTTTGTAATGGAGATGAAATGTGTGCATAAATAACTCAAATAATAGTCAGAACTAATATAAATCCACCCTAAACAAAAACCCAATATGAGAATACAAATCAGAGAATAGCAGCCATAGAAGTTAAAATAAGGAAAATGTATTCCTTCTACAGAAAATAAGGATGTTTTAAATGAAGAATATGGCAAGTTCTAAATGGAAAGACAAGATGTAAGAGAAAGTAAGGGATATTTTGGATATAAGGAACAACTCGGGCAATAAAGATAGGCTAGAAATTATAAGGATATTTATTCCAGGTTTCTAGGGTCATAGAATATATTTTCACCAATGGCAATAAAGTGGGAGAATTACTTTCTGGGTAATGAAAATTTTTGGATGCATGTGAAGAATTAGGAGTGCTGAGTGAAAGCTTCTTTGAAGGAGACTACCTGAGGCCTTTATGTGATTAGAACTAGACACTTAGAATATTAATCTGTCAATAGTTATTAAGATAGATTTTGGTTGTTAGAAACTGAGTGAAGTATTCCAACTAAGAGATTACTGTTGTGAAATTTTTGCAACAGTACCATTAGAGTGGCAAATATTAATATTGGCACCTGATTAGATGGCAGACACAAAAGTCCAGGAAAAAAATGCTATGAAATATTTTATTTAGGGTAAAATTATTACATGTCTGTTCTACAAAATACTAATTAAAAAGAGTTGCTATACCTAAAAGGGCTCTCTGGTGAAATGTGTTGAGTAAATAATAAAAAGCCTTCATTTTATTGACTGGCCTTGTCAAGAGAGTGGTATTATAAATGTTGATATCTAAAGACTAATAGTGATGATAATGATGATGATGAAGATGATGATGATGATTTCAACAACACTGTGTCAAACAGTGTGCCAAACTCTTTATATGCATTATCTCATTTAAAACCATTAGTGGCCTTATGAAATAGGTATTATTATTATGCCTATTTATGAACAAAAATCTTCAGATGCAGATAGCTTAATAATTTGCCTAAGGTCACATGGCTTATATGTCATGAATCTGCAGTTTGAACACAGGCAGTTGACTCCTAACCTACACTCTTAACCATGATGATATAATTACTAAGAAATTATTTATATATGTGATTTTAAAAGTATTTAATAGAGGGTTAAACTGTTATTAAAAATGTAAAAATAGAAACTCCCTAAATGTTCCAAATTATGGAATAAATACATCCTTTTTATGAAATAGTGTTAGTAGGCATCAAAACCTATATTTTCAAGTACTAGTCATGTCACCTGACTATAACCAAGTACAATATTAAGTGAGAAATACAGCACACAAAACAATATATAGTGTGATTTTGTAGCTGATTACATAAAAAAGTAAAAGAAAGAGAACAGCACATTTGCACATTTTTCCTAACGGATACGTTTATATGTGAGTTCAATTTTTTCAAATTTTTCTCTGTTTTCTAAATAAACCATAATTAGGGTGTATTACTGTTATAGTTATTTGAGTTTTATGATCAGCATTTGAGCATTTTCATCGTAGAACATTGTCTCTAAATAGGATAGGCAATGATCTCTACATTTATGTTATCCACCAGCTGAAATCTCTCTAATCACCATCCATTCCTCTTAAAAGAAAATCCAAACCTTTCAATGGCCTCCAAGGCAAAAGTCAGAATGAGTAGGTGATCAGGCCAGTCTGGTTCAAGGAAAGTATTTTGGGAGATGAGAGTGACTTGTTAAAGTAGGGCCAGATTAAAGAAAAGCAACCATGTGTGGCTATAGCTCTTCATATGGGACATCATCAAAATCATGGTTCCACATTTGCCTGAGCTGAGGAAAGGTGACAACATTTTGTTTTCACCTAATTCCTCATACACCTGTATTTATTTGAAGTTTTCCATTTTGTGTATAATCTAAACTGCCAAGAGAACCCCATGTTTTATTGCTTTCATATATTAGTGGGCATTAAGACACTAGTGACTAGTCTTTGAGAAACAGTCATGGTGAATCTGATATAATCTAAGTATTATGTCTTTCTCAGAGTTAACCATGTCACCACAGATTACTCAGCAATCATTTTAGCTACAGTTAGAAAATCCATTTCAGACTGGCGATTTTCTTTCTCTTTTCTTTTTACTTGTTCTGTTGTATGACTAGGGGTCAGGGACCCCTTTCAACATATATAACTTTCAAAATTAAACTTGGCTAAAACAGTGAGACTTTATTTTCAAACAATTTGTTCAATGTTGTTAAGACAAACAGATAAAGTTGGATTGTTTAGCAAGTTGATGGTTTTTTTTCCTCAAATTAAAGGATTAGTTTGAACCATAAAAGGAAAACAGTCTTACTGTTAGTAAATATGAGAGCTTTTCATATTCAGGGAGATTTTGAATATTTAAAATAAATTTTTTGTTGTTTTCCTATAAGTTTAAAAAATCAAACATTAACATACAGAAAACTTAAACCAATGTAAAACAAAGAGTGGAATATATTTTCTATGTAAGGAAGAGAGATATTTTTACTAAGAATACACAGTGGGAAAAGGAGAATCAGTAACTGACAGTTTAAACTTTTAACGGTGAAGAGAGAGAGCCATCTGTAGTTAATCAGCATAAATCTATAGCTTGCCTTAGCTCCACAATTAAGATACTCATAAAAATCCACTGTGTAAGAGCTTTCCTGAATCATAATTTAACCACTATACTCTATCAAATGACTTTTTTATTCTTCAATTTAAGACCACCAAGAAAATACATGAAGCAAATACATGCTGAAAAAGGAAAAAAATATTTACCAGTTGGCTGTTACTTTTCTTCTTGTTAATATAAGTGATAGGAAGTAATTATTTTAATGATTTGATCATTCTAATTTTATAATTTATGATATTATTTATTAATATGTTATATAATAATAACAGATGAAATAGATTTACATTTCATAAATCAAATTAAAAGAAACTTTAGATGTTTTAATTCTGGAAGAAGCAATTATCATATCACCATAATAATAATGTATGGTAAACTATGGACTCTAGCTCTAGTGTGCTTGAATTTTAGGAGACAGATTTTCATTAATATATGTTCCATTTCATTTTGTTGCATTTTATATATATCTACAATATTATCAAGTTTCAGAAAATATAGAAGACATATGGGTGGATTAAAAAACAAAATACAATAAAGAAAAATTGTGAAATTGGAAATTGGTGGAATTCAAACTCAAACAGTTGAAGTGGATTGGTGAAATCAAGAAAAAACTTTTATCACATATTCGTGTCTTTTACAACAGAGAGAAGAATTTTAGTAAATGAGGCAGAAATGAGATTTGGAGCTTAGCAGAAACAGGACATTCAGAGTCACTAGATAGTCAAAGAAATATTGGGGAAGAAAATGACATTTTCAACGTTTCCTGAGATGATGTCTAACCTAATTTTATTTAAATCTCTAAAAGTAACGTAATGTCAGTGGACATCTGGATTAACCTGAAGAAAACCCTCAGTCGTTAAGTTTGAGAGAGAAAAGAACAAAGAAGCTGTGACAATATTGATGAGAACCTCAGTGGAGGGTACAGAATAATAAAAGCTTGGTAGAGAAAGATGCAGTTAAATAAAGAGACAATTATCTATGGCTATAACATAGATGAGCAAATGATCTTCTATAAGCAAAGCATAAAATGTTAACAGTGGTTGAGTTTGTGAAGCATGAGGCTCTCAGAAGAGTAAAAAACAAAGAAAAATAGTGACCAAGAGATGTATAAGGGCACAATTAGGAAGTACCCTTACTCTAGAAGGGATTGGTATAATTAAGTACCATCCTATGTATGGATTAAGGAAGACTTTGTACAAGGGGATTCTGTAGAACACTTACTTGCCTGTGAAAAGATCTGCCCCTCCCCAATTAAGAGAAAAGTAGCTCTGTACTCAAATCAGCTTGGAAGGTGCTGTAGAACATTGCCACACTCGTCCATGGAAATTCATAATTCATATTAGCACACTACAATTCCTGAAAAATTGTGCATTGAAAAATAAATATTTTTAACCAATTTACCTTTATTTAACACAGTGTTAAAACCTCTGGCAAGGGACATCATTTACTCTCCCATGAAAGTGTGATAAAAGTTGTAAAATAGTAATTATTTTATTTGGCAGAGTTGGGTCTTCCTTGTTGTGCGTGGGCTTTCTCTAGTTGAGGCGAGTTGGGGCTACTCTTTGTTGCGGTGTGCAGGTTGCTCATTGTGGTGGCTTCTCTTGTTGTGGATCACGGGCTCTAGAGCGCAGGCTCAGTAGTTGTGGCTCATGGGCTTAGTTGCTCCGCAGCACGTGGGATCTTCCCGGACCAGGGATCGAACCCATGTTCCCTGTATTGGCAGGCGGATTCTCAACCAGTGTGCCACCAGGGAAGTCCCAGAAAATAGCGAAGAGAACGTTCAAAAATTTAAGCCTATACTGAGCTGAGTTCCTGTGATTTTTCTGAACAGTAAATTATATTTTCTGGAAATATCCGTTTTGTGTGTGTGGTAACAATTTTCTTCCTGAATTGATACTGGGTTTTGGACTAGAGTAGAGAGCAAGCCAAGTAACAGGTGCTGCCAAATAAGAATGAAATACAGAGTAGGCTTTCCTTGTCCCTTTCTCATACACTCATGGACCCTACAACAAAAACCAAGACCAGTAGTGGTAGTAACTGGACTTAGAGGGTCTTCTCTTTGAGTTTGCACTGAGAGAGGACTTCTAGCAAAAGCCATACAACTAGTTGTTATTCTAAGAGAATAAATAACTTGTAGTATACACATATGATAGAATAATATTGAGTAAGAAAAAGGAGCAAACTATTGACACATGCTACAGTAAGGATGAATCTTGAATATTATATTGACAAATGAAACCAGAAGAATATATACTGTACAGGTCCATTTATATGAAGTTCTAAAACAGGTAAAAATAACCAATGATGAAAACAGATCAGAAAAGTGCTTGCTTCCGGAGATTTGTTGGCTGCCAAGAAGCACAGTGGAACTTTCTTGGAGGATGAAGAAGTTCTATATCTCGACTGTGGTATAAGTTACATTGGAGTATATATCTGTCAAAATCCATCTAATTGTATAATTAGGATCTGTGCATACCATTATATGTAAATGTCACATCCCCCCATAAAAAAGAAACAATAAACAAATTCAGGACTCTAGTTAGTAAAGTTTCTTTTTTTAATAATTATATGGATTAGAAATTCAGGAACTACTTTTTATGTATTTTTAGCTTAAGAAGTGAGTAAATATATTAAAGGTAACAGGAGACAAATTTCTCGCTATTGATTATGAAGTTCTTCATATAAAAATGTGTAAGACTAAATATACTCTGCAGAGCTGGAGTGGAATTGAAAATCTCAGAATGTATTCATATTTCATAAACACATACATACACATGTACAGGTATATATGTAATAAATGCACACACATATATATGTAGATACATATACAAATAAATATATATATATATACAGGGAGAGAGAAACAGAGAAATAGGCAAATATACTTGTTTTTCCACATACAGACACAAACACACACACAGAGATAGAAAGAGAGACATAGAAATAGGTAAATATATTTATATATGTGCATATATATATATAGTTACACATGTGTGCATATGTGCGCCTGCGCGTATGGGTTTCCCAGCTCTGTATGATGAGAGGGGCAAGAACTGTTATTGGCAACTCATTAATAATGTGCAAATTGTTTCCAAATCCTGCTCTCCACTAACAGGAACTATGGATTCTTGGAGAAAAAGCTGAATCCTGGATTGGAGCAGAATATCTGGAGCTTTAATAGATAAGAAATGAATAAACTTATATAAGAATGATGGCAACTTATCAAAAGGACAGAGGAGCCAACTTGAGGGAACTCCTCCTACCTAAGACTGGGATAGTTTGAGAATCAACATAAATAATGGCAATACTGTATTATAGCTCAAAGAATAAAATAAAAATCCTCAAGTCTATAGTTAGTTATACAAATCAATTTAATCAATCAATACAGAGAGAGCAAAGCTCTTTTTTATGGTAGAATATCAAATAAAAAAACATAGAAAGGATGATGGAGTAAGAAAGTTATTGAGTTAGAAGATGTTACGTGGTATTATGATATCTCCCCACAAATTACCTATTTGATGCAAAGGAAACATCATAGTGGAAAACAGTTAAGATCTCCAAAATTGGGAAAAACCAACATCATGCGATGTGATGCACAAAAAAGGATATATCACTTTTGATATTCCTCCCCAAATGCACAAATAAATATAAACCTAAATAGAATGGAATTCTATAAAATGTCTGGTCTGTGCTCTTAGGAACTGTCAAGATGAAGAAAAATATTGGAGGAGACAAAGGAAATAGGATAACTAAATTAGTGAAATATTCCGCATTGAATCCTGGAATAAATAGCTATAAAGAATAATATTGGGACAATTGCTGAAATTTGAATATAGTTAATGGAGTTTTATCCAAGATCTACCATCTCTTTTTGTATAAGTTCTGATAAGAAATGTTTTAGATGTTGGAAGCTGTATGGTCTCTATTGTAACTACTCAATTCTGTGTTGTAGCAAGAAAGCAGCCTGGATAATATGTAAATGAATGAGTTTCTGTTCAAAATAAACTTATTTATAAAAACAGGTGTCAAGCTTCCCTGGTGGCGCAGTGGTTGAGAGTCCGCCTGCCGATGCAGGGGACACGGGTTCGTGCCCCGGTCCGGGAAGATCCCACATGCCATGGAGCGGCTGGGCCCGTGAGCCATGGCCACTGAGCCTGCGCGTCCGGAGCCTGTGCTCCGCAACGGGAGAGGCCACAACAGTGAGAGGCCCGCGTACCGGAAAACAAAACAAAAAGCAAGAAAGCAGCCTGGATAATATTTAAATGAATGAGTTTCTGTTCAAAATAAACTTATTTATAAAAACAGGTGTCAGGCTTCCCTGGTGGCGCAGTGGTTGAGAGTCCGCCTGCCGATGCAGGGGACACGGGTTCGTGCCCCGGTCCGGGAAGATCCCACATGCCGTGGAGCGGCTGGGCCCGTGAGCCATGGCCACTGAGCCTGCGCGTCCGGAGCCTGTGCTCCGCAACGGGAGAGGCCACAACAGTGAGAGGCCCGCGTACCGGAAAACAAAACAAAACAAAACAAAACAGGTGTCATGGCAACAGAGTCCAGACTGATATCCAGGGAATATTTTCCTTATTCTTCTATCTTCTCTGGTATTAATCAAAAATTTTATATAGTTCTACTTCAACTTCTCTTTCAACATATTAGTCATATTTCTTTATAAATATTTTTTACCTTCAAATATGAATATATCATTTCACACGTAATTCAGGTACCATATAACAGGGTGTTTCCAATTTCTTCATCCCATGTCTTATGACATTGCTGTCTTTCACTTAATTTATCCTTATGATGCAAACACCCAATGTATTATTATTATTATGTTAACAGTTATCTTATAGATTAAGAGGAAAAAATATTTTTTTTCTATTTTACCCTCTTTGATTCCTTCACTGATGACCTTCCTTTTTGTAGATACAAGTTTCTGACATACATAATTTTTCCTTTTGGCTGAAGAACTTCTTTTGAACATTTCTTGCAGGACAGATCTGCTGGTAGCAGATCTGATGTATTCTTTCATTTTTTTGTTTGTCAAATAATGTTTTTATTTCTCCTTCACTTTTTTTTTCAAGATTTTTTTTTTTTTTTTTTTTGGTATGCGGGCCTCCCCCTGCCGTGGCCGCTCCCGTTGCGGAGCACAGGCTCCGGACGCGCAAGCCCAGCGGCCATGGCTCACGGGCCCAGCCGCTCCGCGGCATGTGGGATCCTCCCAGACCGGGGCACGAACCCGGTTCCCCTGCATCGGCAGGCGGACGCGCAACCACTGTGCCACCAGGGAAGCCCTCTCCTTCACTTTTGAAGCATAATTTCCCTGAGTGTAAAATTCAAGGTTGTTGGTTCTATCTTTTATCACTTTGCATGCTTCACTCCACTCTTTTCTTATTCGTGTGGTTTCTGACAAGTCTGCTATAATTCTCACCCTTGTTTGTCTACAGGTAAACTGTTTTCTCCTTACCCTATGACTTCTTTCATGATTTTATCTTTGTCTTTGGTTTTCTGCAGGTTGAATATGATATGCCCAGGTATAGATTTGTTTGGTTTTCTTGTTTATTTTGACTTTTGGCTTGATACTTTTGTATTTTTTGTTATTGTTGTTGTTGTTTTTATAGTGGTAGTATTTATCGTGCTTGCTCTTCTCTGAGATTCATGAATTTTGCCTTGATGTCTATTCCTATTTTTAGAGACTTCCTGGCCATTATTGCTTCAACTATTCCTTCCACTCTGTTCTCTCTTGCTGGTATTCCAATTATGCATATGTTACATCTTTGGAAATTGTCCTACGGTTCATGGATGCTTTTAATTTTTTCTTCCCATTTCAGTTCATGAGGTTTCAATTGATCTTACTTCAAAATCATTGATCCTTTTCTCAACCATGCCCAATCTCCTGAGGTATCCATCAAAGTCAATACCATTTAGATTATTATTCTTTCATTTCTACTATTCCCTTTTGAGTCAATTTCCGTCTCACTGTTTATCTTTTCTTGCAGGTCATCTACTTTTTATCATTAGAGTCCTTAATATATTAATTAAAGCTACTTTATGGTCCCTGTCTGATAATTTCAACATCTCTCTCATATTTGGGATGCTTTTTTAATCTCTTAAAATTATTTTTTGTTTTCAAGGGGGGGCTTGATATGCCTTGTGATTTTTTTGTTGAAAGCTGGACATGTTGTAAAGTTTATAGGAAATGAAGTAAAGAATGAATGGATATATGTTAATTTGTGTAGGAGTTGGTCTGTGTTTAAGGTGTTAAGGTTTTTCTAAGGTTTGTTGAACCTGTAAGTGCCAGAGGCTTCACTTCATTCCAGTGTCATTTATTTTTTTCTCTTTTTTTTTTCTCCCTTGTTCTCAGGTGTTCCTAAGAACTCCTTAAGTAGAATCTGTATCTTAAAGCTTGTTCATTGTAATTCATGATTATTATACTAGAACCCTATTAGTGTAGTAAGGTGTGGGGCAGGAGAATTGTTCTATAATCTTATGATTAAATTACATTCTTTTACTGAACCTATGTCAAGGGACTGTGACTTTCACAGAAATTGTTCCCTTAATATATCTCCTCTCCCCTTTTTTGTGATATGGGAAGGCTAGAAGGGTCTAGAGTGGGAGAAATGCCTTTTCTCTGGATGAAATAAGGCTGCAATAAAGTCTTTTTCCCTTTTTTTTTTGAGAATATAGTGAGAGTGTTTCACAATATGACCTTTCCCTTACCCCTTCCAGAGACCCGAGGGGAATCTTTCTTGACTTTTTTTTTTTTTTTTTTTTTGCGGTACGCAGGCCTCTCACTGTTGTGGCCTCTCCCGTTGCGGAGCACAGGCTCCGGACGCGTAGGCTCAGCGGCCATGGCTCACGGGCCCAGCCGCTCCGCGGCATGTGGGATCTTCCCGGACCGGGACACGAACCCGTGTCCCCTGCATCGGCAGGCAGACTCTCAACCACTGTGCCACCGGGGAAGCCCCCTTGACTCTTTATAGTGAGAACTTGGGGGATACTTAGAGGTCAAACCCACAAACATATAGGCATGCCTCTAAGCCTGTAGCCCCTAGGAGTTTCTCAGTCTCATGCTAGTGTACACTCAACCTCACGTAATCTGTCAGAAACAGTTACCATTTAACTGTTTTCAAAAGTTTGTGATTTTAACAACTTCTGCTCCAGGTAAGCTAATTTTGGTTGTGACCCTCTGGATTCTCCTATCTCCCCAGATTTGTTCAGTTATTTTTGTTGCAAAGACAGGAGCAGTGACTTCTAAGCTCTTTAACTGTCAGAGCTGTATAAAGAAATCTTTCAATTGGGCCTTTAAGATAAATTATTTTGGGGACTCCCCCCCATCCTTATATTATAGGAATTCTCAATCTAGAACACAAATATACTTTATTTTCATTTTGGGGAAAGGGACATTCTTCACTGAGAAACCTCTGTGAAATATGTTCAGGTTTTCCAATAGATGAATTTGCCCATCAAGGACTTCAATTGCATTTCAAAAAAGTGCCTTGTTCATCTGTATGTCATTCTTTTGGAGGAGCATAACCTTCTAAAGTCTCTAAATGCTTACATGGATGTGACTGGCAGTTCCTGTTGATCTAGTGGTATCCTAGATAATATTTAACAATGTTTACTTTGAATAATTCCAATCATTGTGTCTGAAAAAAACTCCACATGATTCTAATTAGAACTCAGAAAATAACATCATGTAGTGACCTAGAACACATGCCTGCAATACTATCATATCTTATTTAAAACTCTTGCAGACCCAAGACTTAAGAGAAAAAATAGAGATGTTGGTAACACTCTATCTCATGCCACTTAATCCACGTATTTCCTTTTCTCCTTCTCCCTTGCCTTCTTTCTCTCATTTCCCCATTCCTTCCTTTTATGTTTCTGATTCTTTCCCCTTTCTGTTCTGCCTTCTCTTGATATAACTCCATTTATTTGTTCATTCATTTATCTATTTTCTTTTTTCTTTCTCTTTCTTTCTTTCTTTCTTCTTCCTTCTTTCCTTCCTCCCTTCCTTCCTTCTTTCCTTTCTTTCTCTCTTTCTCTCTCTCTCTCTCTTTCTTTCCTTCTTGTTTATACCTTTTTACCCTCAAGGTAGTCCTTAAAGCCTATAGTGACTAACACAGGAGGAACATTGATGCCTTAAGCATTTGCTGACCTCTGGTTTGCAGAAAACAAAAGAAAGAATATGCACTGATACACTGATTTCTAAGAGCTAACCAGCAGATTACTTCCTTTATTCTCAGCGAGTTAAGGCACTGATAACTTTTCATCCTTTACATAACTGATTTTTTTTCATATCACTGCAAATGTAGTTTATTCAGGATGAAATTACTATAAAAATCCTCAGAATCTGTTTTGTCATTCAGCTTTGAGGTGGAAGTTTACAGTTGCTGAACCTACCTTCTGGAATGTGCCATTGAATGGGAAACCAAATAATTGCTTGATATCTTGATGTTAATACCACCTCATTTTTTCACAGTGAAGAAAAATTAATAAAACTGTAGACATGGAAAATTTTTGGAATTCTGTCTGGAGAAAATGGATTTAGTGCAGAATCATGAACATGGTAATCAAATAACCACTATGTCACCCACAGCTTTTAAAACTTACAAAAAATAGATGAGGATTCAGAAGGAAAAGGGAGATCATACACTTTACAATAAAATGCTAAGCTTTTTAGCTCAGGGAATCAGTTTTATACTGTTTCCTATTCTCCACATTAGCATTACCTACAAAGTGCTAAGAGCACTATAGCTTCTTGATTAGTACATGCTAGTTATAGCATGTACTGATCGAGTAACCAGTGCTGATTGGGTAAGGAATTGTGGTTTCCTTACTGGCTTTAGAAACAGAACTTGTCTACATTTCTTAAGAGGGGTGAAGGAAGTGATGAAAGAAATAGCATGGACATTTAAAAATATGTCTGCAAAATCTCTTGACACTTCTTTCACTGAGATAGGAATCTGTGTGCCCCCTCCTTAAAAATGGGTGTATCGTGGTGGCTGTTTCAACCAACAGAGTTCAACATTCAACAGGACATAATATTAGCAACTCATGAAGCTAGATCATAAAAAATGATGTAGCTTCAGCCTTGATCACTGGAATATTCACACTTGAAATCTTTAGATGCCATGTAAACCCTATGGCAGCTTGGGGCTGTCAAGCTGTGAAGAAACTGAAAGTAGCTCAAATGGAGAGACTACATGTAGAGGCTTTGAGACCCCACAGACATACACACACACGTGCACACATGCACATATGTCCCCTTACACACACACTCACACACATGCCCAGAAAGCCCCAGTTGTTCCAATCACCTGAAGTTCCCATTCCAGCCACAGTTTGGCTGGAACTGCATGAGAGAACCCAAACCAGAACTCCCTATTTTGAATCTTTCACAATTTCCTAATCCACAGAATCCAAGACAGCATGAAAGATAACATAGTGATAACTGTTGTTTTAAGCCAATAATAAGTTTTTACATAGCATTAGATGGCCAGAACAAATGTGCTTCTTGTTTGTTTTTCTTCTTTTTCCTCATAGGACCTCAAATTTAATGATGTGTGGTTACATATAGTGTCTGAAATGAGTGTAAAGTTCAAGAGTCGTTAAGTATAAAATAACCAGAAAATACCCACCTATATTCACTAATGCAGGGTTCTGCAGAGAGAAAGAACCAACACACTCCTATAGACTTATTTTAAAAGATTAGCTCACATAATTTTGGAGGCTAAAAAAGTCCAAAATCTGTTTGGAGACAAAGGCTGGAGATCCAGGAAAGAGTTGCAGTTTGAATCCAGGGTCAGTCTGCTGGTGAACAAGGAAGAGTTGATGATTCAGAAGAAGTACAAAGGAGGTCTGTTGGCAGAATTCCTTCCTGCTCGAGGAAGGTAAGCCTTTTGTTCTAGTCAGACCTTTAACTTATTAGATGAGACCCACCCACATTCTGGAGGGCAATCTGCTTTACTCTAAATATACTTATATAAATATAAATCTCACCCAAGAATCATGTTTACATCTAGTATAATGTGTCACCAAATATCTGGGCACCATGACACAGCCAAGTTGACATACAGAATTAACCGTTACACCACCTAAGTAAAAAGCAAGGTGATCTCTTTTGATACAGGGTCAAATTTCTTCATTAATTGCTTGAAAAACAGAAGAGAAGTGTTTTTAACCTTTCTTGCCTCATTATCATTCTGTATGACATTAGTTTAGTAATACAATTTATAAGGATATTGTAAAATTATAAATAAAAGTTGCTAATATGTCTAACACATTTATGCCTGGCATACAGTGAGCATCAATGAATGGTAACACCTGTACTCTTCACTTTAATATACGTCATGGATAAACAGAGAAATATATATAACAATAGGATTGGTACCTTGGGGGTCATCTAGTCCGTATTTATATCAAAAACATCTTCCTATTCTTTTCATTCATTGAATAGAAGCCAGAATATGAAAGGCAACAATGCAATACCTGTGCAACGAGGTGTCCCACATCCTGGCAGTACTAACTGATCCATTTAGTTGAGTCTTTAAGAGGCAAGGAATCCGTCCCAACATAATATTGTCAGCAGCCACTGCTAACAAATATGATTTGCTATTTAAGATGAAACAATGGTTTCCTGACCATGGTCCAGTAATTCCACCATCATTATATATACATTCTGGACCTCCTACTATGTGCCATGCCCTGTGTCTTTTTAACATATGCAACCTACTCTTCACATTTATTAATTTCCCTCTAAGCTTTATTTATGCATGTATAGCCTTGCTTTAAAAAAAGTAGCCTGGTAGACACTTTATATTTGTTACGTACTACTTTATCCTGGATGCATTTATGAAAGGAAAGGTGAGGTTATGAGAAAGATGTGGTGTAAGAGGGAAATTTACCTGGGTGCAATTACCGAAATAATTTCCAAGTCCTGGGGCCACCTTTGGGAACTAAGATGAAAGAGACACCACTGAAATATAATGATGCAAGGAATTCAGTTCAAGGGGTACAGTAAAGATATAGTATTCCAAACATAAATTGACCAATTCTGTTTCTGTATAGTTCAATAAAATACTAAGCATTGGGTAAGTCCAAACCAGAATAAGTTGTCTTAGAAGTAGACTATGACAGTAATTTGTTAAAATAGATAATGAATATTGGGGAAATACGAAGGCAAATTTCTTTATTCACTAAGTGTCCATCAACAGATTAATGGATAAAGCAGATGTGGTGTATATATATATATATATATATATATATATATATATATATATATAGTGGAATACCACTCAGCTATAAAAAAGAATAAAATTTTACCATTTGCAGTAACATGGATGGACTTGAAGGGCATCATGCTAAGTGAAATAAGTCAGACAGAGAAGACAAATATTGTAAATATCAGTTACATGTGGAAGCTAAAAAATCAAACAAACCAGTGAATATAACAAAACAGAAACAGACTCACAGGTATAGAAAACAAACTAGTGGTTCAGTGGAGAAAGTGGGGAGTGGCAAGATAGGGGTAAGGGATTAAGAGGTACAAACTATTATGTATGAAATAAATAAGCCATGAGGATATATTGTACAACACAGAGAATATAGTCAACATTTTATGATAACTGTGTCAATGTCAAGTGTAATATTAATGTAAAACTATAAGTTAAATAATAATAATGATAATAAACTTATGCTGACCTGTTATATAAAACAATTTATGACAACTATAAATGGAATACAACCTTTAAAATGGTGAATCAGTATGTTGTACACCTGCAACTTATATAATATTGTACCTCAACTATATTTCAAAAATTTTTTTTTAAATTGACTGGCCTTAATGAAGAATAATGGCAATAATTTTATTCTGAAAGGATAACTCCTAGCACTTACAATAAGAAGAGGAGATTGATGTTGGAAAGATCAATTAGGTGAAAAATACTGAGGACTTGAACCAAAGCTCTTATGATGGTAGAAAGGAGGTGACAGGTTGAAGAAACATTCAGAAAACCAGGTAATTCAAGTGTGACATAAAAAGGATGATTCAAGGATGACCCTGGGGATGCAGCCTTGAATAACTGAATGTTTTAACTAGAATAGATTTATTTACCAGAATAAAATACAGAAGACATTGGCATAAAAGGCACAGGTTCGGAGCCTAGAAAAACAACAAGCTGAGTTTAGTTTAAAATGTTCAGCTTGAGATTCTCCGGGATTTACTACATCTCATCACATTAGTGTCAGTCCATCATTTCAGTCTTTTTGACCCTTCACAAATATCAGTTTTTCATCTGCATTGTGAGCTAGACTTCCTGGCTCTGATATCATCGATGATGAGAAATGTGTGAAATGAAATAGGATTAAAATTATCCTTCCTTGAGCCCCTTCTTTGTATCAGACACCTCTCTACATGATATTCATATATTTGTTTTAATCTAAAGTTCAGAATTGTTAATGAGTATAAACTAGGTCTTTGTGAAATGTGCCATTTTTTGAGGTCAATTATCCTCATAAATATATCTAAACAATACTCATAACCAATTGGATACTCTTGATACTCAGTGGTAGACAGGAAGAGTTCCATTAAATATTTTACAGAGTGGTAATTTGAGACATGCAGAGAAATCTTTCTGGTTAAATACATGTTATCTCCTTCCAAGTATTTTAATACCTTTTCCGTTTCTTTCACTCAGCTTTCACATGCTACCCCATTATTGAGCTATCCGGGATGCTATCCACCCCTGTTAAGGAGGCCACAGGATGAATTGTGTCTTCATGTTGTAAACCACTTAGAGTTTTCTGGGTAGAGTAAATGTTACCACTTGAGGGCATCCTGTCATTATGTTCTGTGATAGTCCTGAACTTCAAAATCTACCTGAAAACCAGAGCTCTCTGACAGAAGGGACTAAGGGAAGGAAAAAAAATCGTTGCCGGAAAAGCTGAGGCAGCAGGGAAAATGGTAATTTACCATGCTAAATTGGTGTTTCCTGGAGTACTAGGTCAGTGAAGAATGTATTTCAGGAAATGCTAAGTCAACAGAAGAGGGCAAGTGACACAGATAGTAGTTGATGGACTCTTCCTGGCAGGGACCAAAATAGATCTTTCAGACCCACTGAGTGCTCTACACGTTAAAGTGACTTTGGAGGAGGAATCTGCATTCAAAGTCTTCTTTGAGCAGAGCAGGTAAGGAAAACACCACGGTTAACAGCATTCCTTCAGGTAATAGTGGCAGCTTTTCTACTTTGAGCCCATCAGTTGTGGGGAAGAAGTTGAGAATGAATTACATATCTAATTGGAAAATTTTAATTGACAGTAACCCTAAACATTTAGGATGTTTTTCCCTTGGGTCTTCAATAAATATGATCAGACAAATGCATTAAAATATGTGTAAGTATGTCTGAAAATTTAGAATTACTGTTAGAATACTTTTTTTTATCTAATGTAGAATAGTAAATTTAAAATATAGATACTCATTATGAACACTTAATTTTCCCTCTGTGCCTATTCAGGCTTACAGAAAATAACAAAAAACATAAAACCTAACTAAGGCATTAGTTCTAAGGAAGGAGAAGTATTGTGCCCTAAAGAGAAAGCCATAGTCAAAATTAGGGTGCAGTATGCAAAATTATATTATAAAATATTAAACTCTGGTGAACCAATACATTTAACTGATCCAATAAAATCTACTATTTGGGAGAGTGTCAAAGTATTTATGAAAAATAGTAAGTTTCTAGTTTCATCCAACCCCTCAAATTTTTAGCAGTACATTTTACAATTAAAATGGATAACAATAATTTGCAGTACACCAGATTGCCTTTACTATTGTTGGGGGGAGTATAAAAAGTCATATTTAAAAAAAAATGCGTGTATGACAAGCCTATTTCTTGTGCTTAAAGGACATTGAACTATTTTTTTCTATTAAATTTAGTATGATGAGTATAATATAAAGAGGAAATATGTTTACAATAAGGAAACCCAAATCAGAACTAATCATAAAGAAATTATATCCATATATACCAAAACATAACATAATATATAAGTCTTAAGTACCAAGGTTAATTATATTTACAGAGCAGCTGGTTAGTCTTAGGAAATTTGGTTCAATACCATTCCTGACAGTTTTTAAATGAAGGGATCATGAGTGATAGATTTTTTTTCTGTCTTCATGGTTTAATGCTTCTCACCAGTAGCTACTTTTAGGCTATTAGCAGCCACAGCAGGTCAGCAGAGGAATGAGCCATGTCAAGTCGTTATTGGTTTAGGGTCAGTGTTCTTTAACACACTGTCATGACTGCTTCCTTATGACAAGATAGCATCTTAAAAAGATCTGGAAGTAAACTTCTTGTTAAAGGCAAACTATCAATTCTCCCAACCGGCAACATTTGTCAGCGATTTTCTCAGAAGCTTGGTCTTAGATTTCTATTCAAAATAGAGTTAAAATCCTGCTTATTCATTCAGGGAAAAAAAAAAAAAAAAAAAAAAAGCCCTGGGTCCAGAAATAGAGACTATGACAGTCAGATAAAATAAAATTTTCTAGTTTGGATTTTACTGATAGCTTCAGTAAGACAGAAGCTCTAGTGGTAGTAGACTAGAAAAAAACATCCATTAAGGAATTGAAAGTCATTTATTGTAGGCAAACAGACAAGGAGTGGAGGACAAAATCTAGTGAGTTCTTGTTTATAGTAAATTTCAAACAAAGCATGTGTATGTGATGTATAATAATCTACTACCCCAAAATGATTTCCCTGAGGGAAAAAAAAGTTGCTACCCAGCAAACTTTATTTATTTTTTTAATAAAGTTTTTTTTTTTAAATAAATTTATTTTATCTTTGGCTGTGTTGGTTTTTCGTTGCTGCGTGAGGGCTTTCTCTGCGGTGAGCGGAGGTTACTCTTCGTGACAGTGTGCAGGCTTCTCATTGCGGTGGCTTCTCTTGTTGCAGAGCACGGGCTCTAGGTGTGTGGGCTTCAGTAGTTGTGGCACGTGGGCTCAGTAGTTGTGGCTCGCGGGCTCTAGAGCTCAGGCTCAGTAGTTGTGGCGCACAGGCTTAGCTGCTCTGTGGCATGTGGGATCTTCCTGGACCAGGGATTGAACCCACGTCCCCTGCATTGGCAGGCAGATTCTTAACCATTGTGCCACCAGGGAAGCTCCCAGCAAACTTTAAAAGCAACACCAGGAAAAAACACACAGAGATCATTACTATGAAATTTTTAATCACCTTATGAATGGAGGGTAGAAAGCAACAGACTTCAGGACTAACTCCTTTTTCATCTAATCAACAAGTTGCTCCTGTTCCATGCAATGAATGCCATGGCCATTTTAAGCAGCATGGGGTATCTATTTATTGTGAGAAGAGATTTGCTGAATAACTGTAAAATACAGAGATAATTTTGGAAATCAGTTAACAGCTTTGCCGTGGACACTCTCAGATCCCACCTGCCCATGATATCTGTTCCCCTCCAACGACATCTGGAAATCACTTTTCTTACAATCATCAGCCAAGGTATCTGCCCAGTTTAAAAAAAAAAAAAAGGAGTTTCAAAAAGTGACAGTGACAATGACATGTGCTAATTCTTGGTATGGTAAAGATAAGGGACATGAAAAATTGTCATTCAGTGTCTATTAATTTCATTGTAAAACAGAAGAGGGAATGTGTTTCAGATTTTTTTCATTAGCACATGTCTGCTGTGGTTCTTTGTGTGAATGACATGAAAGGAAGGTGAGCAGTGATATGAAAAAGGTACAGTCTCTTTTGGTGGTCCATAAAGGTATTCCTCACTCTATTGGCTAGAAGAGATGGGCTTGTGAAAAGATGTTGCAAATTGAATCTTTACTGTTATTATGAATATCAATTATAAACTTTTGGAAATGTAATTTTCTGGAATTTTACTTTTACCCTAAGTTATAATACAAAACAAAATAGCAGCATTCATTTTTGTATCAATATTTAAAGCAGAGATAATGAAATTCTTATAAAATATATAAAGATGCTCAAAAACATAAAATATATAAAGTCATTCCCATATTTAGCAAAGTAGCTTATATAAAGAGGAAAAGCAATAATAAGAATTTAACCAAAAGCAGTAAACTCATTCTGAAGCCTTCCTCCCCCTTTCTCACCCTCAGTTTTTATTCAACCAATTGTGCATATTTAATGGTAAAATAAGTAAATGATTTTTTGAGAATAGTTAGAAGATAAATACATTTTAGGCTTGAAGACATTACTTTGGAATAAAGGGGTGAAGGAAACACAAAAGAACAGAGATCATGATTCAGAGCATAACAGTAACACAGTAAGAGAAAGTATATTTCCTTGAACATGTGTGACATTCAGTAAAGCCCAATTATCTGAATAGTGAAATACTGGCCTCCTTTAAAATTATATAGATGTCAATTTTTATAGATCTCTACACAAACAGGTATTCTGTTATTGAGTTCTGACTTAAATGACAGACTTCTATTTCCAGTGACATGATGGTCTCTGCACCCTGAATGACCATCTCCCTGAAACCAATGAAGTGTTTGAAAATAAAACATTTTAAATCTTATTTACTGCATTCCTGAGCAGGCATGATAGGAAAAGACCTCATCAGAGACCAAAGTAAAGCTAAAGCAGAAGAAATCCTAGACAGTAAGTGATCTCCAAAACCAGCTGGGGGCTTTGGCCTAAAATTGGAACCCCCAACATGCTAGATCTGTCTTTTAAAACTCCAGAGACTAAGCTCTTAACCATTACATATAGACATATAGTGCCTGGCCATATGAGAAACCCCAGACACAATTTCACATAGCCTCCAGAAGTCCTGCAGTTAGGTTTCCTGATGTCGTTTGGACCAGGAAGAAAAAGTTTTGCTTTTAAGCTGTCTTACAGTTTAGAAGATATTTAGACATCTATTTCCTCATTTAACCTCAAAACGACTCTATGATGTCAGAATCTTTTATTACCTTGGTTAAGCGATTAGGAGACCCATGGTCAGTGAGAACAAAAGACTGATGCAGAGTTTGGAATTAAACCTAGTTTTTCTGATTCTGAAGCCTGTTTGCTGTCCCAAACTGTCCAAACACAGTCTGTTAATGTGGTGAACTTCACCTCCTAAAGCATCTAGCCTACATCTGCAGAGTAGTTTCTGCTCTGGGAAACTTTAACTCCCTGCCTAATAGACTGTTAAGAGTCTTAAAAATGTGAAACAGTTTTAAAAAATTTATTTATGTATGTACATATGTATATATGTATGTATGTATGTATGTATGCATTTCCTGATGACCCAGCTTAGAAATACAAACAGAGCAGCAAAAAGCAATGATACCCACGTCATCCTGAGGCTTTTCTTAGAACAGTAAGGTAATGGTCTTTAAAATAGCTATGGAGGTTATTAAACACAATGTACTTAAGTCACACCTGAGTAGATAGTTCAATTAATCAGAACCAGAGGAGTTAACCAAAGTGTCAATTCAAAACCATCTCCGTCTGAGGTTTCATACCAACTCCTTTCTCTTCCTCAAGTACATTGGGCCATCTATGAGTCTGAAAAAGGTTTTGCATTAACAATCCTAAAATCTGTGTTTAAAATTTTTATTTATTAAAACCATCTAATGCTTTAATCAGAAGTCTGATTTTAAAAAAACCAAAAAACTAAAAACAAAACAAAAATAACAAAGTAACCTAATACCCAACTGTAGAAATTTCATGGCAAATAAAATCTTACACAAAGAAAACAGTGGGAGTTAAGTTTTCATCAAAAGGAAAATTTTAATGATGATGGTGATGATGATATTGATGAAAATTGTGTATCATGTGAAACATATTTCTAGTTATCTGTATCTTTCTATCTATATCTGTCTGTCTATCTATCTATTTACCTATCTATCTACCTATCTATCTAACTAATATCTCTCCCTTATATCATTAGAGGTAATCATATTAAGGTGTTTTCCTTTGACATTTGAGATATTCGCAAATGGAAGAGTACAGGGACTAGGTCTATACCATTAGAAGGAAAACCTGTTACACTGCAACACCGAAAAGCTACTACTGAAATGGAGGACTAGCTTCCACAGTCCTGAGGCATTTGACAGACAGCTCAGTAATCCAGCAGATGACAGTTTCATATCCTGGAGGCTGGTAGTAGAGTAAGTGAAAAGAATTTTGAATTCATATTTGGATGGGTGAATTTCTGTCTTTCTCCTCTCTCTCTCACTTTGATTTTTATCATCCAAAAAGAGTGAAATACCAAAAAAGTGTTATTTACAAAACAAAAATAGACCCACAGACATAGAAAACAAACTTATGGTTATCAAAGGGGAAATGGGGGAGGGATAAATTAGGAAGATGGAATTAACAGGTACACACTACCATATATAAAATAGATAACAAACAAGGACCTACTGTATAGCACAGGGATCTATACTCAATATTTTCCCCTATAAGGAAAAGAATCTGAAAAAGAATATATATATATAATACATATATATGTATATATATAAACTGAATCACTGTACTGTACACCTGAAACTAACAGGGCATTGTAAATCAACTATACTTCAATTTTTTAAAAGAAAGGTGAATTTTGGTCTCTTCACTGATACAGTGCAAAGATGACTGGGGTACATTTGTGCACCTTGCCTCCACCGGCAGTAGGAAATTCTTTTTCCAGCTCCTCCTTCAAAGTCTGCCGTCTCCTTCAGACTTCTCACAAAATAGCAATAATAACAACACTGCTAAATTGCAAAGCTATCCCTCTTCAGAAATTCATAAAACTCTTCCTAAATATCATTTTATTTAATTATTACCACAGCTGTAATATGCTAGAAGGGCAGGCACTTCCATCTCCATTTTGTAGACGGAGATACTAAAGTTTAGAGTGGAGACTTATTACTGAGGCTCACAGTGATTGCTCCCTCTTGTGAAGTCTTACAGAACATGCAGCTTGTACCATTTTTTAACCTAGGTCTTTGAAGGAGATGTTAAGATCTTTCTGATGAGTAATAACATAATGGCAACTACCACGTATCATTCTTGCTATATGTCAAGCACTGTTGAAGAGTTTCACATGTATCAATTCATTTAATCCTCACCGTACCCTATGAGTTAGGCAATATTTTATTCACATTTTACAGATGAGGAAACTGAAACACAGAGAGGTTGAATGACTTCCGCAAGGTGGTAGAGACTGGATACAAACTATAATGGCTTGGTTCCAGAATTTGTATTCTAGTAGACTAGCCTTAAATTCCAGTTTTGATATAAATGGCATTGCCTTTACTATTTTCAGTGATAACTAAAATGCTTTATGTTTAATTATAGCTGCAAGGATACTTTCAATTATTTAATAGAATAATTATGGAATTCTGTTTGAAAACTATCAACCTCCAAATGCTCATGGAGAGGTTTATCAGCAATCTGTGCCTGTCTCAAGCCCCATAACTCAATTACTTGTTAACTATAATAGAATATAGTGTAGATTAGAAAATGGGAGTGATGGCTCCTAAGATCATCAGGTTTCTTCGGCCAACTATAATTTTACTATTGATCTATTAAAGTATGCCTCTGAAAGGAGAAGGGTAGAGACTGACCTTATTTATAGTTATTCCATATTTTACAAATCAGAATATCAAGGGAACCAGGTGTTGTTATTTTGTTTATTTGACAAAGTTGTTTTACTTTTCTATTTTACCTTTGGTTCACATCCCCAAGAGCATTTCAACTTTTTAACATGTTTTCACTTTAGTAAAAGTGTTCTTTCCTGGAAAAACCACTGTGTCTCCATTATCCAGAATTCAGCTGGAAGTGAAGTGGTACATGTTTCTCTCCACTGGAGTCCTAGAAATTTGGGAAGCTTCACCATACCCACAATTAATGTCTCTCTCCTGGGTCCTGAAGTCACCAGATAGGTCACAATACATCCTACGGATATTTGTGAGATTAGCTCTCCAGCATGATGGGCCCTGGCTCTTGGGATTTTTCCCCCTTCTAGTATTAAACCTCCCCATAACCAATAATTTGGAAGTCATTTAGAAGGATCCTGTGCAATTCCAGGTGATTGGTTAATCAACATATATTTAAGTGCTTGAGATTCAATTCAGGGAATCTTGAAGACCGTTTAATTCAAAATACTAACAGAGATAGTGCAGGAGGACTAATGTCAACTCTCTGGCTTATTCCCATTACAAAGATTTGATAATTTAGGCATTCTATATGAGGCTAGAGAAAACTTAGTACAGTGGTTAAAAGCAGATTCTGGAGGTAGACTGCCTGGATTGACCTGATTATGCCACCTGGCAAGAGGGCATTTTCAAACACTTAGAATAGTGCCTGGTACATAGCATGCCATGCAAGAGTTTCTAGTATCATTATGACCTACAAAGAAGATGCTATCCTCTAGATTTTTTGTACGCAAAGTATATTCTACCTACGAATGACATGAGGAGACTGTTAAAAATATGTTTATGAACTCCACTCAGATCTATTTAATCTATATCTCTAGCAAATTGCAGCCTAGAAATTTCTATTTGAAAAAAAATTGATGATGTTTATGCAGGGAATTCTGATATAGCAGGTTGAAGACAATTCCTTGAGCACAACTGACGAAGACTTTTTTTACATATATAGCAGCATTTCCTTAATGCTGTTAAGTCTTCACATTTGTAAGGTATTGCACAAAAACTGCAAGAAAACTCCATCCTTGAGTATTTATAAAATGTCTAGCTTATCTATTTTGCTTGTTTTCTAGCTAGAATATACATGGCAGTGTTCACATTCATCTCACAACAAAGTAGAGAAAGTAGTAGAATCCCACCCCAAATTATCTTCCCAGCCATCCCTTAGGACGCTTCGGGTGCCATTAAAAAATTTTTGTGAACATTAGCAATTAAGGGGGAAAGGGCAGTAAGAGACCAGGTTATTCTTTTGAGAATCCTAATACAAAGGTGGTGAGTGGGTGTTTCCTTCAGCTTCCCCCAGTGTGATTGTTGCGGTACTTACACGATAGGAAACACTTGAGCAGAGAAAGTGAAAACTCAATGCTCTGAAAGAGAAATGATGAGTTCTCAGAGCAAAAGAAGGAGTAACGCCAACAAGTAACAGAGACTCTGATGTGCCATAATCAGTCTGAACCAGCTCTACAGCAGAGTTAAGGGAAAGGAACAGCTTACATGCTTAAGCACTACTAAAGGGAATGTGTAACCTTTGGGAAAGATTGTGAGACCGGTTAGCTCAAGAGGCTTAGGCAGGGTTCTCTCAGTGTCACTTAGAGGCAGTCAGTCAAGCTACTTTACATCACACAATATGAATTATACTCCTTGAAGATGAGGGGTTTATAGCTGTAAAATTGAGGGTGGAGGGAACAATGGTACTTACGTTATCAGGTTGTTGTGATGGTTTAAAGGGATAATATTTTGAAAACACATAGAAGAGTCCTTTGCACATGATTGTGTTATGTAATTATTAGGGTAAACATTATAATATGTCTTATTAAGATTAGTTTATACTGGAAGTCCTCAAAGTATGACCTGTAAACTCCTGGATATCTCAGAGGAACTTTACACGTTCAAAAAGATCAAAACTATTTTTTTTAAAAATTTCAATTGTGGTAAAAAATAAAAGGGAAACACATATCAGAATTGATAAACAAAATGTGGTATATATATAAACAACATTTTATTTACTCATCCAGCCATTGATGGACACTTGGATTGCTTCTGCCTTTTGCATATTGCAAATAATGCTATTACTAGCATGGATGCACAAATATCTATTCTAACTCCTGCTTTCAATTCTTTTGAGTATATACTCAGAAGTTAGACTGATGGATCTTACAGTAATTCTATTTTCAAATTTTGAGGAACCACCATGTTTTCTTTAGTGGCTGCATCATTTTACATTCCCAACAGTACATAAGTGTTCCAATGTCTCCACATTCTCACCAAAACTTGTTAATTTTTTTGTAGTAGCCATCTTAATTGGTGTGAAGTAGTTAGCCCTCATTCTTAAAGTGATAATTTCACTAGAATGGAGTTTTCTCCTAACTTTGTAGATATTATTATTTGAATTCAGTCTTCTAATGCTGCTTCTGAGAATTCAGCTATGGGTATAAATGATCATCTTTTGTTTACAAGTAAATTTGTCCTTTCTTTCTGATTGCTTTTAAGACTGTCTGTCTTTAGTGTTCAGTACTTTGATTCATGTGTGTCTAGGTGTTCACTGATCTATTGAAATGTACTTATGACGCCAACAATGACCTCCAAACTAACTTCTAAAATACGTTAATATCTGTCCCTCAGTCTTTCTACACATTTTGGAGTTATTCAGCAGAAATAAATACTCTCATATATTAGAAATATTCTTTCAATTTTTGTGATTTCACATTCTCATAGTTTTCCTTTATCTAACTGATAATTCCATGTAGGAATTTTTAAAAATATATTCCTTATTCCTATCTGACCTCTAAATATTTGCTATTCCCAAGATTGGTCCTAGGTTTTACTCTCTTCTCTCTATATATACCTTCTCTCTGAATTATCACCTCCATGTCAGTTGCTTTACATATCAACTATATGATCATGACTCCCAGTTATATATTTCTGGCCCAAACTTGCTCTGAACTTCATATACATGACAGATTTTGCTATATCGAGTGATCTCTGAAACTTATTAAGAATGATATTAATGGCTCTCACCATTCTAATATTTTTCTCACTGAACTCAGTCTGTTCCATGTAAATAAATGATACCACCATCAAACCAGATGTTCAAGCCAAAATGTAGTAGTTAGTCCTCTCTCTGTTTCCCATACATCTAAACTCTTCACATATTTATTCTATAATTATCGTCTACATCTTCACTGCTTATCCATAGTTAAAACCACTCTCATATCTCACCTTGTCACCTCCAATAAAGTCTCTCAGACTGGGCTTTCCATCTTACCTTCATATAATCTATTCTATTTTAACTAGAGCAATCTTTTAAAAAATGTAAATCAGAATTAAATTACTCCCCTGCTCAAAAGCTTCCAATGGACTTAAAATAAAATCTGGACTTCCTAATGACAGTCCACAAACTTAGCATGAATTTTTCTTGGTCCACCTCTGCTGCTTCTCTCTTCTTTGCTCACTGGTCTGCAGCGCAGGTGTTTCCTTGCAGTTGCTTGAAGCTGATTTGTGCCTTGTAGTCTTTGTACTTGTTGTCTCTATGATTGAAATATTCTTTCTGGTTCTTTTCAGGCTTTAGATCTCAGTTTAAATTCCATTGAGGCCAAACCTCAATCCTTTCTTGAGTGGCACCATCCTCTCATCCCCAATCATTACTACTTCAAGGCTTTTTTATTTTCTGTGAAGCACTTATTAAAATCCAATATCATCCTAAATATTTTAATGTCTACCACCTTCTACAAGAAGATAAACTTCCTGAGGCAGAGACCATGTTTATCCAGGACCTATCAAGGATCCTATCAGAGAAGATACTCAATAAATATTTGCTGAATTAACTCTAAATAATTAATCAAATAGTAAAGTGTGATTAAAATATGTCCCTAACCTTATCTCTGTCTAATGGTGGAGACTGGTATGAAAAAAATATATTTCCCAATAATAATAAACTGTGATAATAATATGAAAAATGATATAGAATTATATTTACTTATACTACATAAAAATTCTATTTTTGATTCTGATTTTGTACTTATTTTTACATTCAGAAGAGTAACTTTTATGAAATAAATGACCACATCTAATTAGATAATAGGTCTATGTATCAGAAACATCTGGCTCCTCTTAGATAGACAAAGAGGGACTGGTGAACATCTTCTGGATCTTCAAGAGGGATTATATTGCAGAAGGCTTTATCTGCCAAAATCAATTTGTTCTCTCCTTTGACTTCTTTGTGTTCTACTTGCTTCCTACAGCTTCAGGTCTTGACAGGTTTTTATTATACTTCACCAAAGTCATTGCTAGTAGTATTTACTTGCCTCTAACATTATTCTCTTTACCTGCATCCTCTTGATACTCCTCCCTAGCATCTGAGGACATTTTTCATATTTTTAACTGCTCCACTAGCTCTGACCTCCAACATAGCTTTTAGTTTTACTTTCAGAGGACCAAGTCTTGTTGAGAATAGTGGTGCTGAAATAGTTAAAAGAAGAAAGACAGCAACTGGACCAGAGTAGTTAAGGCTGACTTACATAGTTGGTTCCTCATCATCGTGAGTATAGCATGATGGAGTTACCTCCATTACTGTAAGCTCAGAATTTTACATCTTAGATACTTGAGAATAAAAACCGCTTAAGCAAAAACAAAATTATACCATCTACCATCCTAAAGTAACTTTAAGTTCTTCATATGTGACTGCCCACCACAAACAAGATTCATTCCTTTAAAAAAAAAAATTATGGAGGTGTCATTTTCTTCCAAGCGCTGTTCAAGCATTGGGAAATCCACAATGAACATGAAGAAAAAGGGGTCTCTGCCCTCATGAAATATATATTTTAGTGGGGAGGGGAAAGATAATAAACATATAAATATATACTTGAGATAAATCAACATGTAACGAGTGCATATATGTGACAAACATTGTTCTAGGTACTTGTATTGCAGAAATTTAAAAAAGTTAACTAACAAATTCTATGGAAAAATAAAGTAGAATAATAAGATGGAGAGTAATGATTGAGGATGGAAGAGAATAGCATAATACATTTAGATCCATGGTCAGAGAAGAATATCAAGTTGGAATTTGAATGATCATGAGGCAACAACCATGCAAAGATCTGAGGAAAGAAGAGACAGAGGAAACAGTCCAAACATAGCAAGTAGTGAACTTGGCTTGATCAAGAGACAGCAGAAAGTCACTGTGTCTGTAACATGATGAAAGGGAAAGTAGTAGGAGATGAGACTGTGTAAATAGGCAAGCTCAAGGGTTTAGAGATAATGGTCAGAAATGTTGATTTTATCCAATCACATTGTACAGTCATGAATTAAATTCTTCATAAGGATGTTGTGTACAGACAACCAGCCTGATGTGTGCATCCAATGCCTTCGCAAGTAATTGTTCTACAAAATATTGTCCTAGCTACTCTTGCCTTGAGTCAGAAGCCCTAGTCACCTCCCTTGATTAAGCCATACATCGGAGTCAACAATATGCCTCTACAGGAAGTGGACCTTCCCTGGCCTCACAGCTGACTTTTAATATCGGGTTACAATGCTAGGGGGACTTTACAGAGTGTAATGTCTGGAAGCTCCATTGATGAATGAAAGAACAATTGTTTTCCTAATACTTAAAATAGACAATTACAGGAAGATCATTTTTATTTTGTATTTTTAAAATTTGGTTTTGGTAAAAAGTTTACTTCCCCTCAGGTAAACTTGCATATAAACTGTTTTGATGAGTGTGTCTTCTGTCCATTTGGTCTTTGAAACATTGTTAATTAGTAATGTTGAGGTTAAGAATGCTCTTCATCAAATTATAAAAGTTTGAATGTAAAAAAGGACTAGGAGGTTTATACACCAATCTCCAAATATGCTCCTCAAGTCTGTCCTCCATATTTTTAGTAACCCATATACTACTTGAGACAGCTCAATCATATTTTGATCATATTCCATTGTTAGAAAAATTTATCTAATGAATGAAATTTGTCTTGAGACTTCCACTCTGTGTGGTCCTGGTTTTATTCTCCGGAAAGACTTCATAGCCCATTAACAGTCATGCAAGAACACGATCATATCTCAGCCTAACTCCTCTCTAAATTATACACATAAAATTTTCTCAAATTGTTTCCATTCAAATTAGTTTGAAAATCTTTTTCTATTCGGTCGCTTCCCAGGAATATAATCAAGTAAATCAGTATTCTTTTTAAAGTGTTATGTCTAGAAAAAGGAAATATTTCTGATCGACTCTAACCAGCACTAAGTAGTTATTATCACCTTCTTTCTGAAACTCCCTGTTCTTTCTAAAAACCTAATCACTTAGTTGTTTCTTGCTCTAGGACTTTGTCTTAAAGAACTTTTCACATTAAACACTAGTTTTGTTTGTTCATGGAAGCCCTCCTCATGACCTGTGTTGCCTTCTCTCTTTCGTAATAATAGACAGCATCTATGGAGCTGTTATTATGCACCACATACTATTACAAACTCTTCATTCACCAAGTCATTTAATGTTCATCCCTATGAGATAGATGCTGTTTTTATTCCCATTTTATTGATGGATGATTGAGTGAAAGAATCAATGAGTGAAAGAATTCTGATAATTCTCCCACCTTGTCCGGAGCCACAAGTGGAGTCTGAATATCATCCCTATTCTTGAAACATCATGCTTTCAGGATGCCATTAGCTGACTTGCTAATGGAGAATATTACCTCTCAAATAAGGGAGTATGAGATGTAGACAACTTTTTTAAAGTATCAAAAATAAAACTATCATGAACAAAACAATACACATAGAATTGATTTCTAACTGAGGGCTTGTTCACCTTAAAAATCATGCCATTTAGGCAATGCCTTATTTTCTGCACACTCCAGCGGTTGTACCTGCCCAAATTCACACAGGTGATCTCTCAGGAACCCAGACAAGGTAATAATAGGGAGGCTTCCATTCTCGTCCCCTCACTCCGGTGTGCCAAACTGCCATTCAGTCAATCTGGGTAGTTTCTAGGAATTATCCCTGTTCCCTGCAATTCCCGTAAGGCAGCAGCCTACATATTCCCCTTTTCTTAGCATACAGAATGTTCCCCTTCATTTGTTGTTGTGATTTAGACAGCACAGACTAACTCCCAAATTTAATTTCAGACGCATGTGCCTTGGATCAAATATTCTGCTGGCTGCTGTCCAAACCTTTTTTTTTTAACCTTGGATTTCCTGACTTAATTATCTCAAACTCAGATAAGCCAGATCCAAATTGTATGAAAAATCATATCATTAGCTTTTGTGGAATGGGCTTCAGATTTAAAACAATTGCAGAACATAAGCTGCGGTAAAATAATGAGGAAAAACTTTCACTCCTAAAACAGTTTTCCTATTAAGCATCTTACTAGGTGTGAATATGTTTTAAATGTGTTTTGCTCTACCTGCCATCTTTGTCAGTTCCCCAGTAAATAGGTCTGTGTAGTAAGACCTGGACTGGAATTGTGGAAGAGTGACTCAATAACCACCTTCATTATCACGAGTATGATTATATGGAGGATGGTGACCAGCTGTTCTCTCTCTGATGAGAGCAGAATAAGAGAATAAGGGCATAAATTGCAGTTGGAGGGAATTCAGATGATGTAAGGAAGAACTCTGGGGGTAGCAAGCACGGTAAGTAGCAGAGGAGCTAGCAGAGCAGTTAATTCTATCCCTGACAATGTGTCTGGAATGGTTTGGTGAGCTTTACATAAGGCAAGGAGTCCACCTAGATGACTTCAACAGAAATTTCTGGTTCCAAGATTCTGCCTTCATTCCTCACTCTGCATTTCAATTGGTGGCCCTCACGGTCTTTATAATGCAAATGAATTGCAGAAGTAAAATCAATGGAGGCATTTTAAAAGTTAGGCAATTAAAGAAATTATATATTGTACAGATTACAAAAATTCAACTTGAGAATCAAGGAGACAAGAGGAGTCCAGGCTCAGCTATGTATTTGTTTTCTGACCTCAGGCAAGTCATGTTATGTTCCTTGACTCAGTTCATGGTGGTGTCATGAGAAATGGATAAATTGTCTGTAAAGCACAAAATACATATAAGTGAAAATATTCCTACTTTAATCAGCAAATCTTGGTGGACTTCTTAATTGTTTCTTTAGAGCATATATAACATTTGTTTATATCTCATCTCTTGAATTTCACCATAACCCTTGAGATCAAGGGTTAGTATTTTATAGTGCCAGAAACTGAGACTAAAGAAATTGAGAAACTTGTCCGAGATCACATGGTTAATAAAGATGATTTCGACGCTAGAACTGCAACTTTGCCTTGCTTTTCCAGATCTAGATCAATTGTTTCTATTGTGTCATTATTTATCACACTTCAGCTAATAAAGTTTGTAAATTTACTGTGACAAAAGAAGGGAACAACAATAATTGTCACAACTGTGACCTTTTCTCAGAATGAGAAAGCACTTTAAAGCAGCCTGTTCTGGGGACATTTTAATCCATAGTTCCAAAAAAAATTCGATGTTATTTTTTGACAGTTTTCAGCAGTAACGTCTTTACTTAGCGAGTTCCTTTTTCTCTTTGTATATACTTATACTATTTTGCAATAATCCCAGCATCACAGACAGTGGCCAATGGGACCTGATGCACCATCTTCACCGGCTAAATTCATATGACCATATATCTATATGGGTATTTCTTTAAGGGTAGAAAAGATCCTACGGAAATTGGGAAGACCTATTAAGTAGCTTCCCTAGGAGTAAGATTCTGAAAAACTTAGCTTAGACTGGAAGAAACTAATTCTCATGTGTGCCCCCCTCCATCTGGCTCTAAATTGGGGGTCAGCATTTGCTGCTCAAATGATCTCTTTCCCACAGTTTTTTGAGAGTGAAGGAGTGACAGAATGTGCAACGCTTTCCTCAGCTCCTCAGTTGGGATTCTTCATCTAAACTGTATAACCCAGAAAATGATTCCAGTGACTATTATCTCAATTCCTTCAAAGATGATAGTTAGGTAGTATCATACTAGATGAAGAGGAAAGAAGGAAACTCATTAGGTAAAATAGATGTCCGTTGGAGCTTCAGGGCTTAATTTTCTTGTGGAGCCCCTGGTTTTTTTTGTTTGTTTTTTGTCTTCTGTTTTTTTGCTGCACCGTGGCATGTGGGATCTTAGTTCAAGGACCAGGATAAAATCCAGGCCCCAGCAGTGAAAGCGCGAGTCCTAACCTTTGGACCGCCAGGGAATTCGTGGACCCCCTGTTTAGAAAGGCAGATGAAAGCAACTATGTAGATGGTCTTTCCTCATTCTTTGGGGTTCCTAATGGTCTCAGTCTTCCTAAGATGCTCCAGCTCCACTGTCTGCTAGCAAAATGTAATTGGTACTAACAGTCCTCATCATCCATGGGCCCTAATACAACCTATAGACTGCTCTAGCCTTGTTTCAGCACTAACTAGTAAAAGCAAATAGCAAATTGAATATGAGAAAGGGATGAGTCATGTGAATACAAATGTTTATGTAAATTCAATTCATATTGGATAAATTTTATAAGCATATAACTGTGCTAAATTTCACAAGGACAAGGAGGCTTGTGATAATCTCATTTTGGCTCAGATCATTATTTATCCAATGATTTCAATCCTGATATATTTAGAAACAATAGAGGACAATAGGGCACAATGAAATGTCATAAAAATTATTTGACAGCAATTTTCAAGATAAAATATAAGAACTAGATTTTCAAGTATTGTGTCCACCAAAATGCCCAGATTTGGGAAAGAATATGAATAGAATCTGACTAGAAGTCTGGGTGGCAAAAATATCAATTTATTATAGAAGCAATATAACTAAATATATGTATATATTTAGTTTTATATATATATATATGTATATATAATTAAATTTGTTCCAGTTAAATGTGGGAGGTTGGAGGCAAGTTAGCTAAGCTGGAAATAGGTTAAAATTAACTTGTATATTCTGGTGTCTGTTAGAGGTACAAAAATGGAAAGTGGATGCTCACCTCTTAGTTTGTTTGCACAGTGACACAGCATCCAGTGATCTCACCTGGACCTGCCTTTCCCCAGTTTTCCAAGGCAAGAGGATGAATGAAAGGAGAAGATACCAAGGAAAACACTGTAGATCCTTAGTGATAGCATCTTTGCCCTGCCTGGATGGGCAAAGATGATTAGGTAAAGGTGATTTATCTACTATGATTAGGTAAAATTAAAACTGCCATATATTTGGCAAAGTGGCCAGATGTTAGTTTATATTAGCAATC
This sequence comes from Physeter macrocephalus, assembly GCF_002837175.3. Classification (NCBI taxonomy): domain Eukaryota; kingdom Metazoa; phylum Chordata; class Mammalia; order Artiodactyla; family Physeteridae; genus Physeter; species Physeter macrocephalus. The sequence goes on along the minus strand of NC_041220.1, from coordinate 98,096,931 downwards.
TCTACCCAGAGCAGAGGTTCCAGGGAACCCATCTGGAGTTCAAGATAAGATTTCAGCCCTTCCACATATATACAGTGGCATATTACTCAACCATAAAAAGAAACGAAATTGAGTTATTGGTAGTGAGGTGGATGGACCTAGAGCCTGTCATACAGAGTGAAGTAAGTCAAAAAGGGAAAAACAAATACTGTATGCTAACACATATATATGGAATCTAAAGAGAAAAAAAATGGTCATGAAGAGCCTAGGGACAGGACGGGAATAAAGACACAGACCTACTAGAGAATGGACTTGAGGACACGGGGAGGGGGAAGGGTAAGCTGGGACAAAGTGAGAGAGTGGCATGGACATATATACACTACCAAATGCAAAACCGATAGCTAGTGGGAAGCAGCCGCATAGCACAGGGAGATCAGCTCGGGTGCTTTGTGACCACCTAGAGGGGTGGGATAGGGAGGGTGGGAGAGAGACGCAAGAGGGAGGAGATATGGGGATATATGTATATGTATAGCTGATTCACTTTGTTATACAGCAGAGACTAACACACCACTGTAAAGCAATTATACTCCAATAAAGATGTTAAAAAAAATTCAGGCTTTCTATTTAACAATGATGTAACTGTATGTTAGTAACTTAAATTCATTAAGTCTCTGTTCTTCTGTCTGAGAAATATGGATAATACATAAACTTGCAGTGTTGGAGAGAAGATCAGTACTTAGGTATATACACTGTAGATACACAAATGGTAATTATTTTCTAGATAAATACTTGAACTGATTTTTTTCCCTAACTATAATAAAAATATATGTATATTAAAACATGCCTCCATCTTGATTTGGATATTTTTCCCTTTGGGGGTCATCTTATTTTTCCCCTCTCGTGAAACTGGTGTGTAAAGAGGGGATGTTTAGTACAACTCCAGGAAACAAACACGATGTCCACTCTATCGTCCCTCTGCCTGTTCCTTTGTCGAGTAGGAAATACAAGACCAGGTGCCTTAGAAAACCAACCAAAATATTGCATTTGTATGATAAAAATGGTCAAACGGAATGACCACAGAATGGTCAAACTCTTTTTCAATTCAAATGCCTGCAGACGCAGGTGGTATTGGAACAGCAGTTTAATTTCACCTCGTGCTGCACCAACCTTCCATTCAGCCCCTGAGCAAAGTCACTGTAATTGAATAAGAAAGAACAATAGCAAAAGAGAGAGTAAAAGGGAATTTTGGGGGAGTTAAACCGGTAATAGACTGAGAGAGCAGGGAAAACTGGTAATGGACTAGCAGTCTGAAGCACGGCATTGGATCTCACACAAATTGTGACTGAAAGTCATTACCACCTGCAAGCTGCCCATTCAACTGTGAGAATGTGTTCTCAGCATTGATTCTATTCCTACTAGTCACAGGTCCAGTGCAGGGGCTCATCATTTAGGACATCTTTGGCAGCAAACAGGACAAAAATTAAATAAGTAAATTTTTAAAAGGAGGAAAAAGAAGCAAGTGCTGGTCTAGTATAGAGAGTAACCTTTTGCCCTGCAAATTCTCTCTTTGAATGGGGCCACCACAAGGCAATGGTTCTCTGCGAAAATAAAAATGGCTCAGACATATCCAATCCCTTCCACAAGCAGGAAGCAATAAATCACAAATTAACTAACGGTAAACAACTATTTTTCCCAGCGTATCGTTTTGAAACTTCTATACCTTTAACTTATTAGGAGGAATTATAGATGACCTGTGACTTTAACGCAGATGATAGGCTGGAAAAAGATGACAACCACAAAAATATTAGACAAGAATAGATACATTCTAAATTAATAGTATTACAATGATTGAAAAGCTACTGAGATAAAACTTTGCATACATTTTCTCATTTAATTTCCACAACAATACTATTATTCATATAACTTTAAACCTCTTTCACAGGGGAGGAAGAGGAGTGTTGTATGTTAAATTGTGTCCCCCCAAATTCGTATGTTGAATCCTTAACCCCCCTCGGAATGTTAACTTATTTGGAAATAAGGTCATTGCAAACGTGATTAGTTAAGATGAAGTTTGGAGTAGAGTTATGCCTGGGGAAATTTGGACATAGACACATATACAAGGAGAAGACCATGTTGATTACTGCAAGCCAAGGAACAACCGACAGCTAGGAGAAAAGCCTAGAAGAGATCCTTCCCTTACTTCAGAGGAAGCATAGCCCTGCCAACACCTTGATCTCAGAATTCTAGCTTCCAGAACTGTGAGATAGTCAATTTCTGTTGTTTAAATTTCCAGTTTGTGATACCTTGTCATGGTAGCTGTTGGTGGGACTGTAAATATACAGCCACTATGGAGAGCAGTATGGAGGTTACTTAAAAAACTAAAACTAGAACTACCATACGACCCAGCAATCCCACTACTGGGCATATACCCTGAGAAGACCATAATTCAAAAAGAGTCATGCACTACAATGTTCATTGCAGCTCTATTTACAATAGCCAGGTCATGGAAGCAACCTAAGTGTCGATCGACAGATGAATGGAAAAAGAAGATGTGGCACATATGCAATGGAATATTACTCAGCCATAAACAGAAACAAAACTGAGTTATTTGTACTGAGGTAGATGGACCTAGAGTCTGTCATACAGAGTGAAGTAAGTCAGAAAAAGAAAAACAAATACCGTATGCTAACACATATATATGGATTGTTAAAGAAAATTTTTTTTCTGAAGAATCTAGGGGCAGGACAGGAATAAAGACGCAGATGTAGAGAATGGACTTGAGGACATGGCGAGTGAGAAGGGTAATTTGGGATGAAGTGAGAGAGTGGCATGGACATATATACACTACCAAATGTAAAATAGATAGCTAGTGGGAAGCAGCCGCATAGCACAGGGAGATCACCTCCATTCTTTGTGACCACCTAGAAGGGTGGGATAGGGAGGGTAGAAGGGAGACACAAGAGGGATGAGGTATGGGGATATATGTATATGTATAGTTGATTCACTTTGTTATAAAGCAGATACTAACACACCATTGTAAAGGAATTATACTCCAATAAAGATGTTAAAATAAATAAATAAATAAAAGAGTTCTTCATCTCAATCCATACTCTTAACACTGCATTGCAATAGAAGGTATTCATGCATCCTTGTGGCTAAATCTTCAACATTTGATCTAGGTCCCATCTCCAACTGTCTTTCTGGTATTATTAGTTACCCTTCCTATGCTTCCTTTCTTATCCTTCTATCTCACTATTGTGTCCTTCACAAAATATGTTGAAAATATTGTTAATTCTCAAACTCTAGTTCTTACTTCCCATTTTCTCTTCCACCTATTTTAATCTGGCTTCCTATCTACTGAAACTTGTTATGTCCACAAACGATCTGGTTGCTGAATCAAATACACACTTTTTAATTTTCAAATTTACATTAATTTTGTGGCACACATTGTCAGTTTCCTGTGAAACTTCTCTTATTCTTGTCTTCCTTTCTAACAGAATGTTAGCTATTCTAGCACACAACCTTTCACCACTAAAGCACATGCACTAGGAGATACCTGTCCCACTCTCAGTACCATCATGGTTGGTCTTTAAGTATTTCCATTTATCTTGCTCATGTAAAAATGAGCAGGTGACACAATCATAGGTAATGGAACATAAGGAGGTGTTTGTGGAAGATTTCTGGGAAAGATCTCAAAAAAGGGAAAGATTTCTTTTAAAGGATGTGAACTCATATAACTCTGTTTTTGACTGGCAAGAGGGAATCTGGCCTGAAGATGAAATTTACACTGTGGACAGCAGAGCAAAGAGGTAGAAAAATCACGTCTTTGTTGAGATGCTGGATCAATCAACCATAATATTTTATCCAATATAAGTTCTTGTTCTTTAAGCCAAATATCTGCAGTGTATCTAAAACATCCCTACAAATATACTTTTCAAAACCGTGACAGACAGCTTTTATGACAATCCCCTGATATTTCTCCTAACTCTTTGTCTACTTCTCCACATTATGCTTTTCATGATTCTGCTCTTTTTTCTGACTAAATCTGAGTGGTCCTGAGGCCTCATCTCCTATGCTCTGATAGTACAGTGCTATTGGCATGTCTAAGAATTTGAGACAGATTTGGCTTCACATGCTGATTTCTTTTTTCTTTTTTTTTGGTCAGGAAGTTTCTTTCATGGTCTCTATCTCTTGCCTGAAAAGATTCTATACATTCTTCAAGTCATGTCTTAAATATAATGTCCTTAGAAAGTCTTTTATTTTTCACCCCCTAATCTATTTCAGAGTTCCTGCTATAATTCCTCATAAGTTCCCCCACTTTTTCTTTATAGCAGTTGTCCAATTTGTTTTTTAATCTTGATAATGCTCATCATGAAACTTCTCCAAACAGAAAAAGAAATTAAAATTAGATGATATCACAGGTAAATAGAGATGCAAATATTAAAGAGCATGCTGATAAATCAAAGAAATGTGTACATTAAAGAAAGCTCTGTAGCTTTATACTGAAGCATATAAAGGGGGGTTGATATAATGAGAATAATAATATCAATAGTGCAAATGAGAAGAAATGATAATATTCATTGATTCCAATTATTAAATAACATTTCTCTATAAAAAACCCTAACTGTATGTTTTTTGTAAATTAATCTTTGGTTTTGATACAATACCTATTAACATGTCAAATATGTTTTTTAATGTTTCTGACATGTTCCACTAAAAATGCTATTTGTAAAAATATTTCTAAAGTCATTCTCCAAATTAATGTTCTAAAGTTAATGTAGTAGTGTACAAAATCTAGAATACTCAGGAAAATTATTTAAGTGGAGTATAATGAGGATGTTTTAAACCATTATTAAAAGGTATTATAAAACTAAGATAATTAAAATTAGTGTGATGAGTGCCAGATTATTGACATACAGATCAATAGAACTATTTGTAGACTCAAGAAGTAGATCCATGGTATGTATATGTAGTATATGTGTGTACATGTACATATCTAAATGTATACATTTGCATACATATGTGTACACATATGCGTATAAATACATATTTGTATAATTATGTATTATAACATCATATATATTATTCATTAGACAAATTATTTCATAAAAGTCACATACTGATTTATTTATTTTAAGTTAATCTTTATCTTACATCATATAGTGAAGCAAATGTTAAGGTTATTCAATATTTCATTTAAAAACAGAAAAGTAAATATTAGAAGTTATAGGCGACTATTTTAAAATATTGCAATGTGGAGTATTATTTGAAAACATTACCAAAATTTGAAATTAAAGATAAAATGGTTTAGAATTATTACAATTGTAATGAAGGAAAAAACAATGAAGTAAAGTCAAACAAATGACAAATGGAGAAATAGTTAAAATATATATGTAAAAGACATACATAATCAAACATTATTTCAAACTATTATAGTATAGAAAAGACAACATTCACCCACCAGGCTATTCCCTTCTACAACTCCAGTTGTGTGTTCTCCATTCTCACTGCTAACCATGCATTCACCCTGCATTGATAATTAAAGAGATATATTACATCATAATGTTAAGAACACATGATATTATGTCCAACAGACCTGAAATCCACTTCTTTTGCCATTCTTCATACTTTCTGAATTTGGTAGTTACTTAGCATCAGTGGTCCTGTATTTGTGAAGGAGAAGAAGAAGATATACCTATTTTATAGGATTAGTGAGGAGAATTTACTGTGAGCTAACATTTACTCTAGTACCCAGTACACAGTAAGGGCTTAATATACATTAGCTTTTTTAGTATATATGCAAACAGAGAAAAGTTAAGAGAAAGCATTTGTATAAAATAGAATGGGATTCATATATTTCAAATCTTTAGAGGAGAAAAATGAAGTAACAAAAATAGGTAGGACGTAATGGAAGCATAAATCAAAAAAGAAAAAATAAAATAAAATGACAAAATTAAGACCAACTATATCTAATATGTTGATAAGCGTAAATGTGTTAAACCTCTCCCATAAAAAAAATTCTCAGGTTGACTTTGAAATACTTAACACAGCTTGATATTGTTTATAGGAATGACATGGGAAATGTGCCTTGTATATGGTTTATTGTCAAAACCAAGGTACAAAAATGTATGTGTGTGAAAGAAACTCTTTTGGAAATGAGTGAAGTGCCAAATGGAAGCATTTCCAAATGTCAATCATGAGAGTAGATGGTTTGAAAACTACAGGCATTTTATTGCCAGACCAATTTGACAATGCCAATAAATTAATTACTTAATTAAAAAATCTCTACTGCCTTATTTATTGTGTAGATTATTTTCCCTTTTATGAACAAAGCCTCTGAATAACTCACTCTATAGAGGGTCCTAATAAGTTTGTTCCTGACAATTTTTACTTATTTTAGAGGTAACGTGTTCAAGATTGTCTGTTTGCCTGGTGAATTGTTCAGGGTTTCACACTAGAGAAGAAAATGTTACACTATTCAAGTGGAGCAACCAAGAGGCTTTTATATCTACCTGGACTCCAAACAGTAAGATTGAACAAGCTATCTCAGTGCTGCAGAAAAGGTTAAGAAACATAGAGGTAACTACATGGAAGAAAAAGCTTGTAATCAGTACAGTTATAGTTAGAGCAAGAGCTCCTTGAGACTTCCCTGAGGAAAATGCCTTTATTAACAAGGGCCCACACTCTGGGGAACATTTTTTTATTTTCTTTTGTACTTATATTACTTTTTAAATAGCCCCTTACTAGACACTTTCCTAGACACCCTAGTCTCTCTACTCTCTACTTTCTTTTCACATGTTACCCTCTTCAAATTGTAGTGGAATCATTTCAATTGACATGATTTGTCATTGTTCCCTTTTCTTTCTAATGTTTTTTTTATTCAATTCTGTCTTTATTTGCTCATCCTTTCAAGAAAGTGATAATTAAATTTAAGTCCCTTATCTTGAGAGATGCAGTTTTTCTCTAAATTTGCTTCAAAATTTTCCTTTTTGTTCTCTCTATGGTTTTCTCTAGCCACAGAAAACTTGTTCTTAAGTGTCCAAATAGTGTTATATGATACACCTTCAGGAATTATGAATTAGTATAATTTAAAATTAATTTTGATTCTCAAATAAATTTTCATTTTCATATTGTTAGTCTACAGGAATTTGCTTTATTTCTCTTTTGGAATCTGCAATTTTGGGGCACGTTTACTGAAAAAAATTAATAACCCAATCTTTGTGATATAAACTACTCAATATGTACTAGAGTAAAATAAACCTCCATAACTTTAAAATTTCAATATTTTCTTCTACATGAAACTTTCAATATACAAAACTATCTAGAGTAAATTTGAAATCAGGTTTTCCTCAATAAATATTCTCCTTTTAAATATTAAGGTGAAAAGTCAACGTAAAAATTGTATTGATTCCTCTTGCTTGAAATGCTTTTAGTAAATAGTTCTCTGTCCAAAAATGAGAAAATGTGGAATATTAATTCTGACTCGAGACTAAATCACTCACCAGTTAAGAGTATCTGTTTCTAAATTATTTCAATCATTCTGAAACTGCAAATAAAAATATGCGCAGTAGTTTTAAGAATCACAAGCACTTTGAGATTTATGAAATGGGGGAACCTTAGCCATTTTTCCATCAGCTGTTGCAACCCTGAGAGTTATTGGTGGATTAACTATATGTGTAAGTGACAGTGATATAACTAGGTGGAAAGTATCAGAAGTCTGGAATGTGTAAGTTTTACATCAAGTGACTTTGAAATGGAGAATTCTTGCAGTTCACTTACAGCAACATTAAATAGCTATTCACTTAGGTTCCAATTTTAGCCTTTATAATTGGTTCGCTGAAAAACAATAACACACCAAAGTTCTTATTCAAGCAATTTTTCTATAACAACAAGGTTTTTTTATTACTTACGTATTTTGGTTTAGTTTTTAAGAGTCAGGTATTTCCCAAAGAGATTTGCATGTTTCCATTGAATTTTTTAAAGTAATGAGTTTCCATATTATAAATGAAAGATAGGATGGAAGGTTAATTTTTCAGTGGAAGAAGTTATAGGAACCAATAGACCACGTTTGTATTTCATTCAGGCAGACAATTTTCTGCATTTGCTCAGTGGGAGCCCAGTAGTTACTTCCATCAGTGGTCAAATATCAGGGGACCAAATTTCAGTATGTTCTGAGATGTAGACTGCTATTTAAATATTTCACCCATTTTACAACTAATCTTCAAAATCATGGCAGCTGGTCAGTGAGGTAGACATTGGGATCTCATGGTTCCCTACCATTCAGCATGTTCTGTGGGGCCACCTGGTAGACAGGAAACAACTAGGTGAATTTTTGGTCTTCAGTTGCCATAGTAGATAATCTTACATTAAAATATTCCATTTTTAAGAAGGCCTATAAAAGAAAGAAATTCATAGGGATTATGAAGTTAGCAAAATTCATATAATATATGAATAAACTTTGTGTAGGTCATAACACACAGTTAGAATCTTTGAGAAACATCACCCAAAGCTTCATGTAGGAAACCTGAACAAGTTACTACATAGAGAGTGGTAGGCCATCTGTAGGAATGAGCACATGTTGAAGTAGCTATCCCATCACCATGCCGTCATTTTCTCTGAACTATGGTGCCATTCAGGAAATGAAAGTTTGGTTTGATAGTTTTTAAAAAGGTTATATTACCTTAATAAGCCTCATCTTGTTTGAGTGAGTGTGGTAGATAACAACCAGTGTAGTATAACAGTGTAGTATAACAACCAGGATCCTCACCTTCTGAAGTTCTGCCCTTCTTTGGTCCCTTCACCTTGACTGTGGGCATGACCTGTGACTTATCTCTAACGAAGAGAACACAACGAATGTGGCAGGATGCATGTGATTAAGTGTATATGATATTCACACAACATTGTAGAACCTGTCTTCTTGGAGTCCCTTTCTATTTTGCTGGATTTGAAGAAGCAAGTGGCCATCTTGGGAAACCTTATGTGTCAAGGAACTGTGAGCAGTTTCTAGAGCTAGGGCTGCCTCTTGCTGACAGCCAGTAAGAACCTGGAGCCCACAGTCCTATACTTCAAAGAACTGAATTCTGTCGATGTTCTGAGTGAATTTAGAAGTGCATCTTTCCCCAGTCAAACTTCAGATTAGACCACAGCAGTGGCCAATATCTTGATTGAAATATTATAGAGAACATAGCTAAACTATGACAGGAGTCCTGATTCATAGAAACTGTGATATAATAAAGAAGAATTATGCAGTGTCCAGTATCTGTTTGTTTTTTAATAAAAATAAATAAATAAAATCTATAAATTTGTAACACATACCTCAGCTACTCAGGAATGTTCTTTCAAATCTGCATTTTGCTCTTTTGGCTAAGGTTTTTTTGAGTTCCTATGCTATATCAAGTATTTCTTCAGTATTTTAAATATATTTGCTTTAAGCCAAGACATTTTTACAAAGGTTTGCATTCTTCATTTACTGATGAAATTAAACATCAAGAAGGCTGTTATTTTCCAAAGTTCATTCAACTGGAAATCCAGGTTTGCAAAACTCCAGAACCCGTTTTCTAAACATTATGATGTATCTCTCAACCAAAATGTCATTACAAATAACTCTTGTGTGAAAGATATCATGCTGTTAATTTTTATAAATTTTCTCAATCCTCAAAATTCTAAGTGTAATCCTCTTTACAAAGCAGGAAACCGACTTAGAGTGTTTTAGTAATGCCACACTAAAGTAAGTGATCTACCTAGGAATCAAACTTATGTCTTCTATTCCACATTTACACCATGTCTACTGTACCATTTTATATCCCATACTGAAAAGAGTTTTGTATTTTGTGGCAGTTTTTTGGCATCTCCCCATCATAAAGATTTATGTAAATGGGCAATCAGGTGAGTGGTATGCAGGGCTAAATTTGTTGGCTGCACTAGAAAAATCAGGCCACCCACTGAGATATGAGATAATTAATTTGATACCCATTTAGTCAGTTCCAAGTGTTCTGTAAAACAAAACAAAACAAAACAAACAAAACAAAACAAAAAATACAAACTAAACCAACAATAACCTAGAAAATCAGAAACGTGACCATCTGCAGTGGTAGATTTATTGAATGGAAATGAATAATGATGGTTCAAATAACTCTAAGGGTTAAAACATGGAGCACTTCCAATTTCAGCATATTCTCTCCAGCTAGTTCTGCGTAACAGCTAGTTCTGGGTAACACTGGTGAGGCCAGATGTACTTACTATCAGGACAATACGAGACACACAGATACACACACAGACAGTCAAATGCAGAGGACATCTTCTAAATTTTTATAATGACCACCGCTGATGCCATAAAAATGTAAAAAAAACTAAAACGTGGGAATATACATGGACATTAAAAGGAATGAAATAAATCATTCAAATTCTTAAAAATTAAGACACATAAATCTTAAATATTAAATGTGTTTATTTTTTGTTTGTATGCATTATAGAACAAAGAAATTAAATGCAACTTTAAAAGATGACTCATTTCATAAATTACATAAAACAGAAAATTGAAGTCATTAAGTAAGCTAGGAATGGAAAAAAGAAAAGTACTTTCATTACAACCAACATCTGCTGAGTTTTCACTATGCTTTCAGCAGAATGCAAGGCATACTGTGGAATGCAGAACAGTATGAGCCACAGTTCTCCTCCCTAAAGATAGTACAACCTAGTTGAGAAGACAACACCAATATTTACAAGACAGAATTGATCTGTACAAAACAGGGATTTTTTTCAGCAATGAGTTTCATGGAATTGATTGTGAGCACAATAAGAATTCAGAGAATGGCCCTTCAGCAGGGCTTCCTGTTCTTTGTCTTGACAAGGAAGATTTTAAGAAGATGAATGAATTAAGGTTTTGAAAGCTGAGTAAAAATTGTCTGGAAAGAGATGCCAAAAAAGAAGTCAAGTTGAGGTATATGAAGGAAGCCAAGAGGACAGAGACTGGCAGGAAGAGTATGGCTTTTTAAAAAAAAAAAAAAAAGAGAGAATAAAGAAAAGAGATGAGTAAATGTCTGATTAAGAAGAACTAGATGATACCAAGGGGAAAAGGTGGGGGCAGTGGGACAGATTGGGAGACTGGGATTGACACATATACACTACTGATACTATATATAAAATAGATAACTGATGAAAGCATAATAAGGACTAGAAAGACAGGAGAGGAGGCCAGCCAGAAAGAGTCAGTCAAGGGGGATTCTTTGAGCAAGGAAGTGACTTGATAAAGTTGGTTTTGAATAAGTTGATGGAGAGACTGGAACTAGAAAAGTGAGCTAGGAGATGATTGAAAATATGTCATGAGGTAGGAAGCTAAGCTAAGCTAAAGTGTTGGTTCAGGGAATGGAGACGATTTATTTAAGTACAGGACTTACATTAAAAAAAGCTAAGAACTGTCAGTGTAGTATATCTTCAGAAATCATATGCATTGAACATTAGCTACTCTTGGGACTACTTAACAACAAAACAAAATAGATATCCAGTGACAGTAAAAAAGAAAAGTTTTGTGCACCTGTGTGTATATTTAACCAGCAATTCACCCAACCTAAGGAATCAGTTTTTTATATTACATGAATGAGAGAAATGAGAGAATAAAGAAAGGCACCTCAATAGAAATTCCTAAGTAGTTTGATGAATGAAAGATTTGAATTATATACCAAAAAGGAGCAAAATCAAAGTGCTAGTTTCTAGGGCTTCCCTGGTGGCGCAGTGGTTGAGAATCCGCCTGCCGATGCAGGGGACACGGGTTCGTGCCCCGGTCCGGGAAGATCCCACATGTCGCGGAGCGGCTGGGCCCGTGAGCCATGGCCGCTGAGCCTGCGCGTCCGGAGCCTGTGCTCCGCAACGGGAGGGGCCACAACAGTGAGAGGCCCGCATACCCTCCTCCAAAAAAAAAAAAAGTGCTAGTTTCTGGTTCAGTGGAGTGAGTTGCAGTTTCTAGTTTAGTCCTTTGCCCACTCATATCCTTATTACAGGGAAGAAGAAAAATTTTCCCATTCTTCACCTACTTAATTCACTTGGCTTATAAGATTAGCTCACATTTTTACCACTTACCCTGTGTGCAGGTTGAAGCAAGTACACCTCTTCTGTATCCCACTATACTACTCATTGCTCCTATCACAGCACTTTTCACATTGTATTATAATTTTGTATTTACTGACCATCTCTTCATTAGATGGTGAGCTTCCTTTTCTTTTAAAATTCGGAACAGAATTACAAAAAAATCAAGAAAAATAAAGCCAAGACACAGTGCTGAATAAATGACTAAATGACAAAGGCAACTTCTGAACTTAGAACTCCTAAGTTTGCTATTCACACAGGGTGGGAAAAGGATAGTGGCACCTGAAAGGAGGTCTGAGATGCAAGTAGAAATTGTTCACATTGAAAATGCTTAACTTGCAGATAATTTCCAGTCTAGTAAAAACCTGCATATACTCACATATGCAAAGTGAACGTATATTCGCCTTAAGTGTTTGGCTTCTTCCCAAATCTTTCGTGAAAACTCTGCTTTGGCAGTGGTCAGCAACAAAACTCAACCTGGCATTCATGGCTTTCCTTTTCTCTGCTCATGCTATCACCATTTCCCTGATAAATGTCTTCCATGAAGACGTCAAGGTCTGTGTACCTTCTCCTTTGCCATCCCTCACAGAGAAATGGGATTTATGGAAATAGATTTCATGGGACATGACAACATCTCAGATCATGCTCTTTCATTACTAAAAACTGAGAAAGAGCCTCCAGTTAAAATAAAATTACAATGCGTGAAACTAATGAAATAAGACTCTCAGGTAGGGGCTTCCCTGGTGGCGCAGTGGTTGCGCGTCCGCCTGCCGATGCAGGGGAACCGGGTTCGCGCCCCGGTCTGGGAGGATCCCACATGCCGCGGAGCGGCTGGGCCCGTGTGCCATGGCCGCGGGGCCTCGCTGGGCCTGCGCGTCCGGAGCCTGTGCTCCGCAACGGGAGAGGCCACAACAGAGGGAGGCCCGCATACCACAAAAAAAAAAAAAAAAAAAAAAAGACTCTCAGGTAAGTTGTGAGGTTAACTAAGAATGTGAATTGTTCTTAAATTTGTAGTAAGTAATTTGAAAAAAAGAGTCCTAAAGCCCAAATTTAACATGAGGTATCTAGTCTGCTGTGAGTTCCCAGAATCAGTGTCTCTTCCTTCCTTGAAGTTCAAAGACTGCTGCCCTTCACATTTTGGAAGATGCAGTGCAGGAAGCTCAGCTACAAGCCTGGGGTGATGCCTGTGGAGTATCACTGTTTTATCAAAACGACTTTGGAAAACTAACTTCCTTCAGTGGCTCCTGGGGACAAACAGGTACTTGATTCTTTGGGGTGGCTCTTGTTTTAACTTGCTTCATTATCCTTGTTTTATAGTTTTGTGTGACATGTATACAACAGCCAGGGAGCACAAAGAGATGGAAATGTGCACCGGGTTAGCATGCTTTATTTTCACTGGAATAAAATGACATTTCAAAAGCAGGGACAGGGCTTCCCTGGTGGCGCAGTGGTTGAGTGTTCGTCTGCCGATGCAGGGGACACGGGTTCGTGCCCTGGTCCGGGAAGATCCCACATGCCGCGGAGCGGCTGGGCCCGTGAGCCATGGCCGCTGCGCCTGCGCGTCCGGAGCCTGTGCTCCGCAACGGGAGAGGCCACAGCAGTGAGAGGCCCGCGTACTGCAAAAAACAAAAACAAACAAACAAACAAAAAAAGCAGGGACACCGTATTATCTACAGTTTTCCTTAAAAAACTCTCAACAATGTATAATGCTTATTTTGACCCTCAGTTCCTAGGTAAGGCTGCCATCAGCCCAAACTGTGGGGCTTTCAATAACAGTGCTTTATTCCTCGCTCTCAGTAGTGGCTGTGGGTCTTATGGAACTCTGCAACTCATGCTTTCTCATTTCAGGTTTCAGGCTAAGAAATACACTGCTCCCAAGGAAGACACTGAAAATCGCACAGCAGTTAATAGGTAGGAATAATGCTCTAATAGAGAAAGGGAGCAGATAATTGGGCACTTACCCACCGTATCTGTTTATATAACAATTATTTCTCTTGGACCCCTTTCACTTCCCTTTCCCTTTCTCCTCCTCTTTTTCTCCCTCCTTTCTTACTCCTTTTTCTTCTGACAGCAGAATTACTGTAAAAACACTGTTTCAATATTGCTCAAATGTGAGTCATGTAAGGTACAATTTTACAGGAAAATTATACCTATGGACTTCTGCCATTGATTTACTTTTATTATAATGTTAACGTTTAAATATTCACACTATAAAACTAGTATAATTTTCTTGTGCTTATATCTCTTTTTCAAGCAGGAAAGAGAAACAAATTTATATATTAAATGCAAGAAGACTGCAAAATATTAAAATTTAACTTCAAAACATTAATTTATTGTGCCCAGTGATACATTTTTACATAAACTACCTCACCTATGTCAAGTTGAATTGTGGAAAAAGTATTATCTGGCCCAGCTCAGGGATAGCGTTGTAATAATGTTAATGCAGAAAATGCCTATTTGCATTAATATGTATAAAAATGACATTAATGCATCTAATTTATCTTTGTATCCTCCAGACCTGCCAAGGTGCCTGGTTCACAGTAGATGTAAAGATATTATATGTCAAACTTTATTTACCAGCTCATGATAATCAGATCCCATATTTAACAAATGTTTAAGAAAATGATCCCTCAGCTGCTTATTTTAATGAGTGCCAGGCACCCTGTCAGGCACTGAGAATATGATGAAAAGCAAAACAGTTTATTTCTTAGCCTGCAATGAATAAAGGAAAAAAAAAAACATGGTAAATGTTAAAAAGTAGAATTATCTGTTGCTCGAGAATATTTAAAGGACAATTAATCTAGTCGGAAAGATCAGAAAGTAATGATTGAGCTAAGATATGAAGGAAAAGAAGAGTTAACTGTGCAGCGGAGGAGAGAGGAAGAAGGCATCTCAGGTAGGAAGCAACAATTATGAAGGCATTGTGGTGGGAGGGAACACAGCACAGCAAATAAGGCCAGTGTGCTAGACCACATGGAGAAAAGGGAGCACAGGTTGTAATATTGCTATGGAGATGCATTAAATGAGGTATCAAGTATTAGTACTCTAAAAGTTGTTATTCTAAGAAAAAAATAGAGGCTACTAATTTTATTTTTTTAGTTAGTAAAAATTTTGGTCATTTATTGATTGTGTGATTATATATCTACCCAAAAGAATTTACAATCTACTTGAGCTTTCAGGTCTTCTTTAAATTCACTCAGCAATATTTTATAATTTTTCACATAAAAGTTGTACATTTAAAAAAGTTATTCCAAGATATTTGATTATCTTGTTACTATGATAAATATTTTAAGTTGATTTTCTAGATGCCCATGGTAGTAAACATTAATCTTGTAACTAAATGTTTTAAGCAGAGAAGAATGACCAATTATATATCACAAAAATAAGTGACTTCAGATTATGGTCATGTGAGAAGGTAGGAAAATCCTCTCCTCCTAAATTTGGAAAAAAAGTACAAAAATAAAAAATACAAACCCACACCCACACAAAATCACATAAAGCTCAAAATACCTTTATAGTGACTTGGCAATTAATAAAACCAAAGGTGTAAAATATTATGAGAAGTATCTTTGGAAAGAAAACCCAAAAAACAAACAAAAAAATTCCTGCTGACCTTATAAGAGTGAACATCAGAAGAGTGGAAATCTGTAAAATTCTGGCCCAAGGCTGTTTCTTAACTCACTCACATCCCCACAAGTTAGTAGACATGAAAGTTCTGCCAGAGCCGGGCAAGACATATGGAATAGCAGCTTCTGCTGCCATCCAAGGGGGCTCCCTTATTTTGTAGTGATGGTGATGCCCACTCTCAGTGGCAAGAAGGACCAATGGCTCTACTAGCCTGATTTGGTAGTTGTTGTATATAAGAATCTGTTTGAGGCTTGACTGATGCTAAGACATGGAGGACCTCAGCCAGCCACACACTCCTGACCAAATCTGAGGATGCTCACATGAGCACAGAAAATTTAAAAGGGCTCAATAGAAAGTAAAATCTGGAGTATATATGAAACCAATCTGAATTTAAATACACGTTTCTATACAGGCAAATACATGTCGTATGCAGAGTATAAAAGTCTTATGGACTTGAAGTGGATGAGCATAACCTCAATTATTAGTTGATGACTAAGGTATGCAAACACTGGGAGACCTCTTAAAAATAATTTTAAAAACAATAATAAAAAAAGAACTGATCAAAGACATCAGTAGCTGCACACGGAAAGGGAGACAGACTTCATAACTTTAGTCCAATCAACCATTAAAGGAAAAATAAAAAATGAAAGGAAATAAACAAACAAAAAAAACCACCCACAATTATCATTCAGTAAAAGTCAGAATCAAAAGTTGCTACAGCTAGTTTATCTAAAATGTTCTGTTTCAACAACAACAACAACAAATTTGATATGCAAAGAAACAAGGAAGTATGACCCAAACCATGAAAAAACAGCCAATACAAACTATTTCTGAGGGATCTCAGGCATTTCATTTAGAAGACAAAGACTTCAAAGCAACCATAAATATGTGCAAAGATCTAAAGAAAAGCATATTTCAGGATTTAAAGGAAAGCATAACAACAATAAATCAAAGATATACATGCTAAAATTTATAAATTAAAATTAAGAACTAAATTGAAATTTAATGGTAGAAAGGTACAATAACTGAAATTAAAATTTGTTAGTAGGGCTTCCCTGGTGGCGCAGTGGTTGAGAGTCCGCCTGCCGATGCAGGGGATACGGGTTCGTGCCCCGGTCCAGGAGGATCCCACAGGCCGCGGAGCGGCTGGGCCCGTGAGCCATGGCCGCTGAGCCTGCGCGTCCGGAGCCTGTGCTCTGCAACGGGAGAGGCCACAACAGTGAGAGGCCCGCGTACCACAAAAAAAAAAAAAAAAAAAAAAAAAATTTGTTAGTAGAACTCAGCAGCAGATTGAATAACTAATGAAAATACTTTCTCCAAAGAAAAGCCCAGGCCCAGATGGCTATACTGGAAACTTCTATCAAATATTTAAAGAATAAATAATACCAGTCCTTCACAAACTCTTACATAATTTAGACAAGGAGGACATACTACCCAACTCACTATGAATCCAGTGTTACCCTGATACCAAAGCAAGATAAAAACTTCATAAGAATATTACATAACAATATCCATGATGAATATATGGGCAAAAATTCTGTAACAAGATATTAGCATCTGAGTCCAGCAATGAATAAATGGATTGATTATACACTATGGTGAAGTGGGACTCATCTCAGGAATGCAAGGTTCGTTTAACAACCAAAAATCAATTAATATTATACCACAGTAGTAAAGGACATAAAGGACAAAAAACACATGATTATTTCAATAGATATAGAAAAAGCATTTTAAATATCACAACACCAATTCATGATAAAAACTCCCCCCAAAATTGGAATAGAAAAGCACTTAAGCTCAGTCTGTTAAAAGCCATCTCTGAAAATTGTGTAGGCAACATCAAAGTTAATGTTGGAAGACAATATGTTTTCCCTGATATTTGGAATAAGGTGAGAATGTCTCGTTTTGCCAATTCTACTCAACATTGTACTAGAAATTCTAACTAGTGTGATAAGGCAGTAACTAAGAGAGAAAGAGATAGAGGCATTCAAATTGGAAAGGGAATAGTAACGTTTCTTTATGATTTTAACATTCTATGAAGGAAACCTTAAGAAATTCATGGAGATAAGGATGGTTAATAGAAATATAAATAAGTTAAAAAGTCTAGGATAGAAGATCAATATACAAAAATCAATTCTCTTTCTATTCACTAGCAATGAAACACACAAAAAGGAAATTATGAAAACAATTCTTATTTCAATAGCATCAAAATTAATAAAATGCTTAGTTATAATGGGAGAAAAAAATAATTACAAGACTCACAAACTGAATATTACAAAACATGGATGAGGGAAAATAAGATGATCTAAAATAATGCAAAGATATTTCATTTTCATGGATTAGAAGACTCAATATCGTTAAATGATGATTCTCCCCAGATTGATCTATAAATTCCATTAAATCTCTTTTAAAATCCCAGTAGTCTTTTGAAGAAATTATTAAGTAGATTCTAAACTTTATACAGGAATTTAAAAAACCAAGAAGTCCCTCACACTTTTGAAAAAGAAGAAAGTTGGAGAATGTACAGTATCTGATTTCAAGGCAAAGTATAAAGCCATAGTAATCAAAATAGTGTATTGGCACAAAGATAGGTATATAGATTAATAGAACAAAATTATGGGTCTGAATGATTCTGAAACAATTGTAAATCCCTATGCAAAAAGAATGAGAAAGAGGAGGAGGAGGAAGTGGAAGGGGACGAGAGGAACTTAAAGCTTTAACTCACATCATAAAAAAAATTAACTCAAAATTAATCCTATCTAAATGTAAGACCTAAAACTATAAAACTTCTAAAATGTAAGACAAAATATTTGTGACCTTAGGTTGGGCAACAAATTCTAAAAAATGGCAATGAACATAAGAGAATAAAATGAATAAATTGGACTTCACCAAAAGTAAAAAGTTTGTGTTTCAAAAATACCATTTAGAAAATCCACAAACTAAAAGAAAATATTTGTGTCTCATATCTGAAAAAAACTTTGTAAATTATGATGATTATTAAAAACTCTATAAATTTGCGAACAATCATTGAATTGTACAATTACAATGGGGAAATTTTGTAGTATGGAATTATATCTTAATAAAGTCATTGAAGGATGAATGGCTGTAGAAGAGAGAACTGTTTGGTGGGTGGTGGATAAGGAATTTGATACAGAGGATTAGTTAGGAACATATTGCACAAATACAGGTTAAAGAAGGTTAAATGAAAGTGCCATGCATGCACCGATGCACAGAGTTAGAAATGGAAGTGACCCTAGAGATCTTTGTCTTCTCACACTACTGAATTTTAAATTAAAATTCAATAAGAGTAAGTGAGTTTTCTATTTTTAAATAGCTTTATTGGAAGAACCAAAAGTAGATCTTAGGTCTCTTGAAATATTCAGCACTCATTATACTGTTGATTATTCAAGAGTTGGTAAAAACTCAGTTGAAATTGTTAAAAGCAAAGTTTTCTCTTTAAAAACATTATTGTTCACAATATGCTTTATTGGCACCAAAAAGCAAATGCTTTTGTATGAACTGTGTTAGAATGGGCTCTGAGTATGTATTAAGAAAGAAATAAAATAAAATAAAACCAGCTAAAGTTGTTATTCAGAACTTTAAAAATTTTGAATGCATTTTTTCCAAAGGAAACAATGAATACCAATTTGTCCAAAAAAATAAATAAATAAAACAAAACAAAACCATTAAATTGGGAAGTTTCAGATGTAAGCAATTTCCTTGAAATCATAGGCAAGATATAATTCTGATCATGTTCGTTCCACTTGGCAAAGAAGGAAAGGAGGTTGGTGGATGTGCATTCGAGGGTGGGGATCATACCAATGAGATCAGTTAACCCAGGTAGTAAAAATATGGTGTTCAGGTCAATTCTTTCATTTTAGAATGACTACTAGATTTATTTGGATTTAACAAAAGGAGTGAAGATTCCAAAAGCCACAATTTGCCTAGAAATAAGATAAGCAAATTTTAGTTCATTTTCCCTGAATTAATACTGAATTAGTGAATTTATTTCTGGAAGCAAAGAATGATTTACGTTCAACATGTCTGCAATTTAAAGGTGATAAGCCTAGCCTGTGGAATGCTACATGCATGGAAAATCAATCCAAGGAATTTCTTTTTCCTGTGAAACAGATATTTCAATAATTAACCTACCATCAAGCGACACCTACTATAATAATATCTTTCTTACAATGAATACTAACAGCTTAGTATACAGTGCTCTTCTTATTCTATAAGCACCTATTTTGATGAGGAGCGAATCTAGAGATTGTTAACGCAATGCCAGCTGATTGAACGCATTGCATAGATTCAGATCTTCATATAAATGTTACCTGACTACAGTGATCATGATCTAAGTTCTCTAGCCCCTCACCTTCCATGGTAAAAATTCCATGGGATGGAAATATTTGAAATCTAATCCTGCTAATATCACTGATTATCTCTGGAACTTTAGGGAAATTGTTTTAAATCTTTGAGCCTTATTATCGCCTACTATAAAATAGGAGCAATTGGACTTGCCATTCCTATCTCAAAAGATCTGTATTAGTCAGTTTAAGCTAGGCATGTTATGGTGAAAATTAAAATAAAATAACCCTCACATGTCTGTGTTTTATTTCCCACTGGTGTGAAATTCAATCTAGATTGTTGGACCTCCTCCACCTTGTAACTATATTATCTGGAACATGTGCTATTCAAGGTTACCGTCATAGGGAATGGGAGAGATATAAAGAGGCACCTAGCTCTCAATTGCCTCAGTGTGGAATTGACTCACATAATTGTCCCTTACATTTCATTTACCAGTAGTAATCACATGGTCCCAATAAATTGCAACGAGACCTGCAAATGTGGAGGACTACCTGATGGGCACTGTCATTGCACAGTATCATTGATGACAATAATGGTAATCTTATAACAACAGCAATTATTTCATGTAATCTACTCTGCCATCCTCTCCTAAAAGGACTATCATGCTTCCATTTTAGGGATAGGCAGTTTAATTAATTTATATTTTTTGCTCAAGGTCACATAGCTACTAAGTGTTGAAACTAGGAGTCAGATTCAGATATGTCTGATTCCAAAGCTTCTCCTGTAAACCACTATACTATTCAGTACAGAGATATGGAAGGCAAATTTAATTCTCATGGTGTTAAACACAGGGTGCTTCACCTTCTTCTGTACTATTTTGGTCCTATAGCTTCTGATCTAACCTCTAGATAACCTGAACCACTGTAAGAGCTCTTAATGTTTTTTATTTGAGGAACATTTGCAAAGACTAGCAATTTTTAAATAAAGGTGTTTTTATATCTCCTTTTAGGCTTAAATATTGTTGATGTTGCTTATGTTAATTTAAATAAATTGACATTAGTTGATGTTTCATTAATACAATGTTCTGTTCTTCATGAAAATATGACTGCTTAATGAAAACATTTTAATAGCACAATTGACAACAAAAGTGACGGCTAATAAATATTATCCTGTTGATATAGTACTTTATATATACAAACAGATACTATATAGAGTTAGATTATAATATATTGCCTGCCATTTTAACCTTTCCAAATAAACCCTGGACTCTGTTTTGTCTTTTTTTTTTTTTTTTTTAGCATATAACAACTCACATTGTGCCACTAAATGGCATCTCTCTTCAGAGATTACAAAACAATGATATATGCATTAATGAGCATGTTGCTGCGTTGAGAACATTATGAAAGAGAAAGCATATTGGTGGTGATATTAAATGATCCACAATTCAGAAAGGTAAGCTGTAAATGACTAAAATATTCCTTGCTATTATTTAAGTGTAACTCATTTTTCTAGACATTCATTGTACAATGTATGCCTTTTATATAAGTGGAAAGAAGAAGTTAGCAACACGATATCAATTTACATAACAGCTGATCCATTAATAACTTTGCCTATCAGGTTGAGGTCAAAAATTCAATTAAGTTCCACTATAATGATGATTCTTTCTACTAGAAATCTGATTCTCACCTATCCTGATAATAGAATGATTCAATCTTGGGAATTAGAAGTGTCAAGAGCAATTAGATTAACATGTTTGTATTTTGCTATAAAAACATTAGAAGAAAGAATGCTTTGTAAGACATTACAACTATATTAAATTTGATTGAATTGTAGAACCAACTCCTGATATGTAGTTCCTATACTTACAATTCATTCTAAAAGCTTTACACTATAGAAGATATTTGTAGTTAGATGAATATATGTTTACTATTGTTTAGCAGTGATTTTTCTTGTTTGACTTTCTTCCTTTTTTACTTTTTTGTAAACAAAATATATATCTTTCCCTGGGGCTGTAGTTGTAAATTAGCATTTGAATTCAAATGACAGCATGTTCCCTTTCTTTTCCTGTACAATTCTTGTCACAAATTGTGCTGTTTTTAATGGCAAATCAGCTAATTAGAGACAGTGTGGTGTGGAAAATGAATGGAGCTAATTAAATTAGTATTAAAACACTTAGTAATTAATCACTTCTTGCATAGCTATTATTCAGAGCTTAAAATTGTTGGCAAAGCTTACTCTTATCCATAAGTTTTTCTCAATATTACTAGCCTTAAATAAAAAGGTATTTGGGGCATACCCTAAACACACAAAAGTTTGCAAAGGAGCCATTACTTCATTGAAGATTGTGTATACCTACAGAATTCACAATGTCATTAATTTTTCTTAAGATCCTATATTTAAATGCTAACTTTCCTATAAAGAGTTAGCAGATATTGAAAAGACTCTAGGATAAAATATTACTATAAGAGCTTATTTTCAATGATTAATTTCTCTTGTAACTTGTGGGCTGCTAACTGAACACCAGGTGCTCTTCACTCACACTATCTCTGACTTCTAGGATAATATTGGCCTTCAGATCTCAGGTCTTTCACTAACTGTTTTTTCCCTCATCCAGCTTGCCTGAAAATCAACAGCTAACTCACATCTTGTGAACCTTTCCTCTAATTTGTGAGTCAACCAAGAGAAAGCTTCTTATTCTCTAAAGTTTATAGTTTGTTCTCCTTTGGCAGTACAGAAGTATAGGGAAAGAGGATAAATTACTGACAGATTGGTTAATTGAGAATAGAACTTGGCATGAAGAGTTTTTTATTTAAATTACTGCTTCAGTTCTGTTGTACAAAAGCTTTGAATTTTGTTGTACAAATCAAGGAAATATCCTAACACGATTTTTATACGTATTTGTGATGTTAGTTTTTATTCATTCATTCATGTATTCAGTCACTTATTCATCGAAGCAATAGTTCTATACGGGTGGGACTCAACCCTCAACCATAACTGAGGCTCTGAAACCAATTTGGACTATTTTAAAAATAGACATGTCTGTACCCTTGAAGATTCTTCATCAATAGACCTGCAGTGGGTCCAGACCAAACATATTATTAAGGCTATATAGAAGATGAGATAATGGTACATACTGGGGTTAAGAACCACTATTCCAGATGTTATTCTCGGCACAGGGACTATAAAGACTAATAAGAAATGGTCCCTGTAGTAGCTTTCAGTCTAAAACAGTTATGAAGCACTAAGTAAAATGAGAATAATTATCCCTCTTACATGTGACATTGAGAGTGAACAGCTGACCATAGGAGTACATCTAATGGCTGAGGAAATTTCCCCCAGAATCATTTTTATTTCTAAATTATTGAGTTTAAAGTCTAATTTAAATATATTCATTTTCGTATATACACAAGAATATTGGGACTGATTAGAAGTGATATCAAGAGAAATGATGTTTTCTCAATTATAGATTATAGATTTAGAATTAATATTCAAAACAATATTTTTTAAACAGTATTTTTAAAATATATTTTCTATGGCATATGGATGTCAGGCCCAGGTTTTATTCACCATTTTATTGCAAGATCAAAACTGTGAGAGATGCATAGAGATCACTCTATAAATGTTTGTTGAGTTAATGACCAAATGAATAAATAATGTATCTCTGAAATGATGATTATATTGGTTATTGCTTTGCTTTGACTAAATTAATTTCACTAATCACTCCCTCCCCCATTCTTTTTGTGAATGTCAAGGAAACCTTTTAAGTATTATGAAAGGAGTTTTCTGAATTGCCTCCCCAAAACATGACAGCCATAATGACTAACAGAAGAAATTTTCTCACCTGCTGAGCAAACTACCTCAGCAATCTGTGCAAAGTCAAATGCTATTACTGCCAAGATGGGATTTTGAATTCTACAAATCTTGGATCCTTCTTCCTAGAATATAACCAAAACAAGATTCATGAAACTAAGCAAAATGCTGCCAAGGCAATTACATTGTTGCTTTCCAATTCCTGACTGTTTTAGAAGGCAAATAGCATTGGGAACCAAATTCTGTCAAGAATTAATTATGGAATTAGGTGATAATGACAAAGATGACAGAGAATTTGAGCCAATTTGGAGAATTAACTGAAGAATTAAAACTACAGTAACATGGCAACAATTGAGAGGATTTATAGTACTTATAGTATAGCTTTTGCCCTGATTTCGGCACGAGTAAACGAAAATTCTGAAACTCTAAATATCAGTCTCAGACAGAGAGGTGAGAGAACTGACTTATCAGAAGCAACTCCCGAGATTAATAATAGTAGCTCACACTTATCTAATGTTTCTTGTACCATGTTGCAATGATCTCATCCCTGCTCTGAGCATGTTATAAGTACTGACCCCTTTAACCTTCCCAAAACCCTATAAGGCAAGTTCAATTATTACTTTTTTTCTTCCTAATATTTTTATGGATGAGGCAGACAGATCTTTTCAGTGTCAGAACCAAGATTTGAACCCAAGCTTTCTGGTTCTAGAGTCTTATGATTTTAACCACTGTGCTGAAAGAAAAGAATTTTACAGCATCTCATTTTGAACAATATGCTCTTTTGACATTTCCATGCTTGGCTGTTCAGAGACAATAAATGAAATATTTTACGTATTATTTAGTTTCCAGAAAATATAGTCTTATTTTCAAACCCCTCTTCCTTCTGTTATGACACTAGTTCTCCATTATTGAAAAGCCATCCTAGTCATCATTCATTTTTACTCCCAAATATAGTAATATTATTAGATTTACTGTCAATAAGGACCTGCTTAAACCTGAAGAATTTGAGATACAAATGTGTACAACAGGATGTTGAATAAATTTCTGAGATTCCATGACTCTGTATAACACTTAGCAGTTTCAGTGATGATATCTTTGACAGTGTGTTATTGGTGGGAATTCTTTTCAACTATACCATAAATATATTTGGAAAATATTCCTATGTTTTGTGACTTCAGTTTAGAGAGAGAACTGCCAAATGAAAATGGAATTTAATGGATCAGGTTGACTTTTGAAAAAAGAAGTAAACAATATTACTCAGCTTTGAAAAGGAATGAAATAGTTCCATTTGCAGTGACGTGGATGGACCTAGAGATTGCCATACAGAGTGAAGTAAGTTAGAAAGAGAAAAACAAATATTGTGTAATATCGCTTATATGTGGAATCTAGTAAAATGGTACAAATGAACTTATTGACAAAGCAGAAATAGAATCACAGAAGTGGAGAACAAACTTATGGTTACCAAGGGGGGAAAGGAGGATGGGACAAATTGGGAGGTTGGGATTGACATATATACACTACTATGTATAAAATACATAAGAAATGAGAACTTACTGTTTAGCACAGGGAACACTACTCAGTGATCTGTGGTGACCTAAATGGGAAGGAAATCTAAAAACCAGTGGATATATGTGTATGCATACTTGATTCACTTTGCTGTACAGCAGAAACTAACACAACATTGGAAAACAACTATATGCCAATAAAAGTTAATAATAAATAAAAATTTTTAAAAAAATGAATATAAGACTAAACTCCACTTGTGTTACTATCTTGGCTCTCTTTGAATAGCAGAATTTCAATTGTGTCCAGATAGTCTTGCCACAGTAAGAATCTTTATCCCCTTCTCAAGCCTTCTCAGACAGGCTGCTTGACCTAAAGAGCTGAAAAATCTCTTCCCTTTCCTTTTTGAATTAACCCAGAGGATAAAGCATGTGGGTTTATAAGCTTGTCATGATGTCTTAAATTTTGAACTTTGATAATTCTAGGTTTCATTCCAACCATAGTCTTGGCTCTTGGTTGTCTCCTACAGGTAAGATGTGCCATTTATGGATTCAGAAGAATCATTTTCCTTTCTACTAACAAGGACGTAAAATCTTGAAAACTTGACATGATTCTGGCATCTCTCAGCTACAGTCAATAATAAAATTCACCTGCAGGCTTAGTCCAGCCAAATTCCTGAACACTTATGAACTTCTGATCAACTGCAGCATTGGCATCTGGATCTTACCTTATGTCTCTTCTTTTGGCTGGATTTGTATATTCAGTCTTTTGTTTCTGGGTTCAATGCTCCACTGCCCTTATGGGATGGAAATCTTTCCTTGAGTCCTAGACTGCTTGCCCTTTGTCAGTTTAATCTCATGTTTTCAATGCTTATGGTCACTAGAATCTATGTGTGAATAGTTTAAGCTTAATTAATATAAACACCTTAACTCTGCATTTCTAACCATGTGTCTTATCCATATAGTCCTTGATTACTGAAGGAAAGGCAATCCTCTTGTAAATAGAGTCTGGCTCCATACTTAATATTTGATTGCTGATATCTCCTTCTACCCCACATCCGGGAAAGCTGATAAGAAAGCCTACTTTCTCTCTCCTTTGATACCAATGGGAAGATCAAACCCCATAAGCTCCAGCTAGTGCATGGGAGTCCTCACCACAGCCTCATTCCCTAACCACCCTAAAACCCCAAGTTAGTCTCTTTTCTCTGTTCTCTCAAGCCCTTCTTGCACCAGTTTCAGAGCTCACCCGTCTCCCAGAAAGTCTCTGTGTGACTAATAAACCTTTCATAACTTCTTGGTGCATGTATGACATCATTAGGATTGACATCTGAACCAAATTTGGGGTGAGTGTTTATTCTGCTTCTTTTGAGTGATCAAAATTAGTTGTCATTCTTCTTAGGACTTTTCTCATTTTTTAATTTCTCTATATTTCCTGCAGCCTGATTCCTTTTGATTCTTATTTCCTTTCTGAATCCTTTCAAATTTTTTTTTCTTTTCTGGAAAAAGAAACCTTATCTACCTATTTCCTCACCCTCTTCATGGCCTTTTTTCTCTACTACCTTGCATTCTCTTAATCCTGGATCTACCTAAGGACATCACTTCCTCTATAGGACTCAACAATGGAGAATATTCATTTTACCAAACCCATCGTGGATAATCCCACCTGGCTTTTACCATTCCAATGATGCATCACACCATTTCCACAAACAAACTTGTACTGAAGAGTTCTGTGCCTGGTTTAGATTTTCATTCTTTATCCTAGATATTTTCACCATATCTCTAGGAAACATCAATAATTATGAACAAAATCCATCCAAGTAACCAAGTGCTAAATTCCTGGGCTTCCTCCATTTACTGGCTTCATCTATGCTCTGCTTCATTATTTTCTTCCTATACCATTTCATGACCCTTCTTTTATCAGGCAGACCAGCATAAAAGAAATCTTAATATCAAGCACGATTACTCTCTGACCAATAAATCTTGTCCTTCCAAGAATCTCACACCCTCACATTTACTAAACTTTCTAATTAAAGTACTGAGGCTACCAATTCTTTGACCTCTCTTTTCTTCCATCTTAATGGAAGCTCAGCAATATTAAGTCAGTATCACACAGATAGTAAGTAGACAATTCCTTGGTTTGCTTGGAAAATAAAGTTATTATGCATGGTCTGTCTCAACTTTCCTCCCCTCTGTCTGCTCCTCAACTTCATTACTATCTATACTTACTTCCTTTTCTGTAATTCCAAAGAATGAGATCCCTCTTTCTATTCTTAGGCAACCTCTGACTCTATCAATATCTTTGACCTCATTAATCCCTGACTCTTTTGGAATCTTGTACCATCAGTGATCCAGCCTCTAGCTTTTCTATCTTCAAACTCTTCTTTATTCAGACAGTTTTTAGCCTAAGTATCTCATCCTTGAATCACGTTACTCCCAAGCTCATATCCTTCTCAAGCCATTCTAATCCACGATTTCAAAATAATCAGCAAGTCTCTATCTCCGTTTTCTCACCTCCCATTCCTCCAAAATAAATCATAAAAATCTATGTAAATTTTTGGCTTACATGTACCAATAACATCAATTCTCAAATGCAATGGATATTTTCTATTCTTTTCTTCCTTAACCTTTATTCTGTATTTAATTGGCAATTCCTTCCATCTTGAAATGCTGTTTCTCTTTGATTCTGTAACATCATTCTCTGCTGTCCTCTTCATAGCTTTGAAGATACCTTTCTGGTCTTGTCTACCCCCTCCTTTTCCTCTACCCATTATGCTCTTATTACTCATATGTTTTCCCATGACAAGGGCATCCAATTACATAGTTTCATGCTAATCACACTCATATGGATGGCTCAAGTCACCTTCATATATCCACATTAAATTCTGCTGAACTCCTTCACCTGAATATGTCCCAAGCTCTATATATTGACTATGTGCCAATTAAATCTCCACTTAATTCTGTACCATTTGAGTTCCTCAACTCTAAGTCATCTCTCAAGAACTTAGCTGTCATCTTCACTTTTCTTTTACTTTCAGCCACCACTTTCAGTTATTTACCAAGTCCTAAATATTTCACATCCAATATATATATGAAATAAAGACATATTTCACATTATGTGTATATTATATCCATTTATATCTGTCTATATCTATCTGTCTATCTATCACTCCTCTGCTTTCATATCAATCTTTCTGCCCTAGTCATGTCCCCCAAATCTCAAAACTGGATTATTGCACTAATTCCCTAGCTAATCTCTCTGCTTTCATTCTTCACTCTTTGGATTATGCTGGTTTCACTGTTCTGTAAATACAAACCCAAATGTGACAATTCTATTGAAAACCCTACCTTTACTCCACATTTTCTAAATGTGGTTTACCAGGCATTGTAAGGTTTGGACCTACTCATGCAGACTTACTTCCTGCTACCTTCCTTTATACCTTTCATACTCCAGAAGCAATGAATTGCTTATATTTTCTCTATACCTCAATCCCTCCCCAATATATCACACTGCTTTTGCTTATGTTTATCTTTGCCTAGCTATCCCTTCCTAGGTATAGGCCTCCTCCTACCTCTGCTCCCCCAGTCTACCTGGAAAACTTCTACCCCTACTTATCTTTTAATATTCAGATTAGAGGTCACTCTTTCCAAAGCCTTTACTCTGACCTCTCTAGGCTGCATTATGTGTCCCTCTTCTGTATGTCTTTTATTTATTAGACTCTATAGCATGTTTTTTGCCTATCTTTACCATTAGATTATGATATCCTTTAGGGCACAGGCTATGTCTCATAAATCTTTGTTACTCCAGCACCTAGCAAAGTTCCTGACACATGGCCAATAAACTTTTATTGCATGGGGAGTCTTCAAGCCATAAAATGATTCACAGGAGAATTAATGGAGAAGTAACATGGTCTGAGCACTCCTTTGGGAATCAGTACTCTGCGTGATGCTGGTGAGGTCACTTAACCTTTCTGCATCTCTATTCTCTCAGCCGAAAAGAGACCACCTATATATTAAGATTCTTTTTCAGCTCCATATTTCTATGAAATGTGTACTCTTCATGCTGCACATACATTTTTGATTATAGAAATTTAACAACTCCCTTGAGATATTTGCAGACACTGCACACAGTAACTACACTGAAGTTAGGAAGTTATTTTGAACCAAGTCATTTATACAGACAAAGTTCCCTAGGAAAGTAATATAAGTAAATGTGAATTGAATAAATAATAAATTTTTGTGACTTTAAAGAATTTCTTAACAATATTATATATGCAGTGGAAGTACTAAACATATGCATATATATATATACTTATTCAATACATTCTATATATAAAATCATACATATAAACCATACATATTTCTCTCCAGTACTGTTTTTTGCTTCTGTGGCTATGTTCACTTTTTTCTTGACTCTGGATTTAGAAGGTTCTTTCTTCTGTAATGTTTTATTCTCTTTAAGGTCCAACCCAAGCACATTTCACCTTAAAGAAATCAGCATCGAGTCTCTCTTCCTCCTCCTCCTCATTTCCGTCCAAGAACTGCATAGAAATATCCTTGATCTTCTGTACCTCATCAGTGTTAGAGACCAATTGAGCTTGAGATCCTTTTGCTTTTCCCAATTTCTCTTTCCTTTTTTATTCATCTTCTTTTTTTCTTCTTCATGATTAATGCAATTAACCAGTCTCTACTCTGCCCCTTCTGGTCTTTTCCCACCTTTTTGAAGGATGGAAGTAACTTCTCATTGAAGTAAGCTCTAAATTCTTCCACCTCATCATTGGTGAGGGAGGGAGCCTTTGGCTCAATTATTTTATTATCTTGACTTACTACCAGTTCTTTTGTGGGTTGTTTCTGAATTTTCTGAAGAAATTTTACCCATGGTGACACAGCAAGACTAAGAGACAAGTCACATTCAGGCATAGGTAACATACCCACATTAAATACATTTTATCCTTCATTAGATATACTGAATGTATGCAGAGAACAAAGCACCTTTGAGCTCTTTCTTTTGAATCTTGGGGCTAAAAAACTTCCATTATTTTTCTGGATGTCTAAAAGTTTTTTTCTGGATTTATTTTGATTTTCTTCACGGGCACTTTCTTCTGGAGAAGCTGCTGTACTATCTCTCTTCCTTCTGAGGGAAGCAAAATTAATAAAGTGTCACCATTCTCTTTGTACCTACAAGTGTTATGTGTTGGTGTCCTATGGACAAACCCAAGAACCCAATTCACAGCCAGGAATCCAGCCCCTTAGCTGTAATATCAACAGCAAAGAGTATTGCAGATCTCTTGAAGGCAAATTCATTACAGTAACTTCCATTCTCCTCACTGCTGCTGTCACACATGGAGGGCAAGGATAGAAATACCAGGAAGACCAATAGCTGGCAGATCTCTTGGTACAAATACTAAACCTCTTTACAACTGAAGAAAAATGTAATGTGCTTCTTTTTTAGGTGGCTTCTCAAAAAGGAATATATCCCACTTCTTTCTTACTGCAGCTCACAGTCTATGTAATTCTGTTCCAAAGTGACAAGGGTGATGTATTTTGCTTTTTCATGAATTATATATATATATATATATATATATATATATATACACACATATATATGTATGATTTTTGTCAAAAAAGTGTAAAACATAATCAACTATCTACAAGGTTTTATTTTTTTTGGGGGGGGGGGCAGTGGAGGGAGTATGAATACTTCAGATAAGCTATGTGTTAAAACCAAACCATTCTTCCTTAAACCAACATTTTGTTTTTAGAATCTACTGAATTCCAAGACTTTTATTATATGCAGTGGGCAGTCCAATCATCAATAACAATTATATCAAAATTATCAATTCAATTCTATTTTCATTCCACTAAATACTTAGTTTATGTGTCTGGGGAATTTCTTACTCATCTCTCTATGTTCTTGGTAGAATATAAGTTCTGGAAATTCACCATTTGAATTAAGATTCTGGCCCTGCATATCCCACCCGTGTGGCCTGAGGCAAGATATTTGAATTTCCTGTGGCTTAGATTCCTCTTCCATAAAGAGGAGAGAAATATCAGAGAACCTACACATAGATTGGATTAGGCATATCGAATGAGTTACTACGTGCAACAGAAAAACAAAAATGTGTAAACTTAACTTAGCAAGTAGCAACTTAAAATAGCATGTAGTATATAATATGCCCCAAAATATTATTGTAGTAGATACTTACTAAATATGTGGTGGATAACATGAAGTTGACAAGGCATATAGATAATAAAAACATAGAAGATAAGCCATATATAGAAAAAGTTTAATGAAAGGTAAAAAAAATTGGTATCCTTTTGGAGATGTGAATTGTATTATTAGGATTCAAAGTTGAGGTATATTACTGACACTTACACTTTTTAAAAAATCCAGTGTCAAGTATGTAATACATAACAGATATGGTGCTAGGTGCTAGAAATAAAGTGGGAACAAAATGTGGTTCATGTCCTGACCTTATAGTGCTTTCAGTGGAGAGGATATACATTGAATACATGTTTGCATTTATGGAATATTAAGATGATAAAGTTTGATGTCTTATAGGAGCACATAAAAAATAAATCCAATATAATCTTCACGGAACATAGGGAGGACATTGTGAAGGAAGTAATTTTTCAGCTGAAAAACTAAAAAGTAAATAGTTATTAAGTGCTGCAGGAGGTGGAACTGAGAAGTGGTGAAAGAAAAGAAACACATTTATTAAAATGAGAAAGATTAGCAAAAAATAACCTGACCCAAGTTCAAAACTCTTTCCATGCTACTTCGCAGAATATCCAGTACTGAATTCATTTTCCACTTTGAAATCCCCTTTTATAACCACTGTAGCTTATGCATTCTCCTGGGTTATGATTACATGGGCTCTTCCAGAGTGTGCTTTGGGGATCTTCCACACTACTGTGTCAGAAAGTTATCATGAATAACTAATGTAGTAAAATTTTATACAATGATAACAACCTAAATATTTACATCAGACTTTAAAACCTTTTGATACACATTGTCTCACTTAAATTTCACAGTTACTAGTGACTTGCATGTAAATTTTCTCATTTAAAAAAAAAGGAAAATAAAGCTGATTGGCTTGTGCAAAGCTACACAGCTAATGTTGCTAGAAATCATGTAACCAAACTAGATCCTGCAGATGATGCAGTACAGAGACCCAGTTTCTTTGTACTGAACAGGGCTCAATCTGCAGAGCAAATATAAGGGAGAGCTATTCATTCAATAAATACCTAATAGATACCCAGCAAGTACCAGGCATTGGTTTAGGGGTTGAGGATAAACACAGACTAATACAAACTACAGTCATGTCTTTGTGGAGCTAACCTTCTAGATGGGAAAGGCAGAAAATAAACAAAATAATGAGCAAAATATGTAACATGTTATTCTGGACTCAGAATAAAAACAAAGTAGGTATGGGGGATAAAGAGTACCAATGTGCTATTTCTGAATGGTTAGAGAAATTCTCACTAGAATGATAACATTTGATTAAAGACCTGTAGAAGAAGGACAGGGGTGCCCTGAGATCTCAGAGAAGGGCTTTCCAAGTAAAGGCAATTATAGTAAAAGGCCCCTGGCGGGAGATGCCTGGGCCTGGTGTGTATGCAGAACAAGGAGGTCAGTGTGCCTGGAGTAGAAGAAACAAGGGAGAGAATGGGGAGAAAGTTAACAAGAAGCCAGAATTTATAAGGCTTCATAGTCCATTGTAAGAATTGGGGGTATTAGATTGAGTAAGAAGGGCAGTCACTGCAGGGTTTAGAACAAACGAAAGACAGTATCTGGTTTACATCATAAGATCACCTAGGCTGTTGTGTTGGGATGAGACTGTTGACAAAGACAAATGTAGAAAAGTCAGTTAAGAATGACTAAAATAATCAGTGATAAGAGATGTGGCTAATCACGAGGAGGTGATGAGACTGGATCAAATTCTGGATATCTTTTTAAAGTTAAGGTGACAGTACTTGATTTAGGACTAGATGTGGGCTGTGAAAGGAAGAGAGGCATCAATGAATACCACACGTTTAAAAGGTAATAAGTTGTATATAATCTTCATTAATTTTCCTGCTAACTCTGTGAGTATGTACTGCTGAGTTTGTTGCTGTTGTTGTTATTGCTGTTTATCTGTTTATGAGTTGTTTTTCATGAGTGGCTTGAGAAAGTAGAATAGAAAGAGTCAGAAGGGTGAGGTAATTAGTTGGAATTTGGGATAAGTTCAAAGAAACTTTAGGAACTATATTCATAGCAGGCCTGCAGTAAAATTATCCTTACAGAGGCAAAGCTCCATTGCTTGCTTTGCTTTTTAACCCAGAAAATAGTTACTGTTACATGGGCAGAAATTGGGAAAGAATGGTAGAATTGGGTTATATTTTCTGTGGAATTTGGCTTATCGTAACCACGTCAACAAAAATTGTCTCCACACAGCATCCTTTAAGAGATAACAACAGCTTGGCTATCCAAAACTCTTGTTTGAAATGTTATTTGTTTTCAAGAGTATTTTACCTGGACTGAAAAGTCAAGCATCGTGTTTAAACATCAGAAGTCATGCTTATCAGTATACAATTTTTTCAAACTTGGAAGTCAAGTTGCTTTGAGAGCAAATACCTTGAGGTGGATACTTGGAAAGTGTATTTAAGGAGTAGCAGGGCAGATATTAATGCTGAACAATGACAAGTATGACATAGGTGCTAGTCTTCACACTGAGGGGTCACCGCACATTATTTCACAACGGCTGCCTCAGTAGATGAGCTGACATAACAACCCACTGCCAGTGCCATAAACAATTGCCAATTTCATTTTACAGGAGTCACATTCGTGAGCTGAACCATAAAAAGTGATGAGGATAGGTGAAACTGAATATGTTATGACTTATTCAGAGCTGGTTTATTAGTCCACGGACACTGGGACAGATTCAATATTGGAGAGACCAGGTTCAAACCCTAAGCCTGCCATTTAGTAGCTGCATGACCTTGAGCAGACTGCTGAGCTAGTTTACTCACTTTAAAAAGGAGGAAATTAATGTAGACTTATACTAGAGAATCATGTGACTCAAATGAGACAAGGCATGTGTAAAAATGATTTAAAGCATCATATAAATATTTCATGTTATTATTGAAAGGCTTTCCCTTTGAAAAATGGAAAGGGAGAGCGTAAGAATGCCTTAGCAATTATTGAATACTCTCTGTGGTTTCAGGAATTCCTCACATAAAATAACAATGGTGTATCTATCTATCTATCTATCTATCTATCTATCTATCTATCTATCTTTCTGTCTATATATACATCTATCTATCCATCCAGCCCTCCGAGAACTCTGTTGTGCATCTTGTCGAATGTCATTGTGTATGTTAGAGTCAAGATCCAAACTTAGGCCGATCTTTGTGTCCAAGCCTGCATAATTCCTGTTATACCAAGTCATTGCCTGGTCATTTTACATGCAGCAATACTGTGTCAGAGATGGAAGAAATAATAGAAATCATCTAATGGAATAGTTTTCAAATATTTAGTTGCAAAGTCTTACTGGGAAGCTCAATATTTTCTAGAAATAGAACTGACCTTGATAAAGCAGATGTGGGAACTCCAAAATTGCTTCTCCTCCACTGAGTCCTCTTCTACCTCTCTGGGGATGGTAGGTACTTTAGGGTTTGAAAAACATTAATATAGTCCATTCCCCTCAGTTTAATGATTGAAAACAGAGTTTCAGGGAGTTTAAATGATTTACCCAAGAACAAAAATTTTTAATGGCAAAAAAAAGAACAAGGAGCCCAGTTCTGTGCAGTTTTGTAACATATACTCCCATTTACTTCCTACATTTTTCCTACAGTATTAACATCTGAAGGGTCTTCTATCTCCCACTCAAATTCTGAACCAGTTAAGAGATATATAAAGAAGTTTATCCTATGGAGATAAAAATATAACTCAAATAATTGATGGAGAGCACAGCTCACTGTGTGATAACAAAAGGCTGCTCCTCAGGATCAGGGTTCACCTTGTCACAGGTAGCACTGCTTCCTCCACATGGAAGGAGCCTTTACCAATAAACTTAACCACTGGGGACAAAAACGGGCCAGAATACAAGCTTCTTGGAGGCCAGACTAAAACTGAATGCGTAGTAGGTTGAGCTCTGCCTACCTAGTTTTACTCCCTAAATTTCTAGATCACTATCTTCCATGGGAGTGAGGGGTCAGTAAGAGTCCAGTGCTACCTTAATATAAGACCCTTGTTATAAAATGAAACATCAGGAGAATGGGTTTAGTGACTCCACCTACTGGTATAAGGGGCACAGGTCTGATGAGATCACACATCATAACATATGGTTTTATTTTGTTTAAACTTCTGGTTTTAATTTTTGATTTGTGTATTATTCTATGAAGAATTAGCATTCTCATGAACATATCTCAAAGTTTGAGTACATATCAAATTTATAAATATTATATATTTCCTTGTGGCTTTGTAATTTATAGATGAACTTACTTATTTCTGAAACTGAAAGTTACTGTAGTGAGATGTTATGTGAGCCAAACCAAATGGGGATAAATCTTGAAACAGCATTTTCCCCTATAACCCTGAAAGAGAAGAGTAGAAGTAATTGTCATATCTTTAAAACAGGAGATATCCCAAGAACAGGGTGGAAGTTGGAGTCTTAGAATCAGTGAGACCTTGAAGGACTTATGAGAATCCAATAAAGAAGCTGTGACTAGATAGTAATTGATGAAAGAAGCTTGGTGGTAAAGAGGGGCTTGAAACACATACCCTCCAGGTAATGATATTTACCTAAGTAAATTCCAATACAACTTGAATCTATGATTAAAAGAGGATTACTAGATATTTAATTTGAAATAAATATTCAATTTAATTCAAAAACAAGTAGCAATTGGGAGCATCAATTTCAAGAGCAACCATTGAAAAGTCAATGTACTCGGAGGTTACAAAAACCATCTTTCTATGTATATAATTATAATATATGGTTTCAAGAGCTAAGAGTTCAAAATTACTATAAAAATTAATATAAATCCTAGCTACAATCCCCAAAAGAGAAAATTGCATATTACTTCCCATTATTCTCCACTTTTCTTTGAATCTCAGATCTAATTTCTATCACTGGGATGTAGATCACTCTGGTGAAAGTCCTGCCTCCACTGATGTTGCTATTGTCACTAACTTCAACTCATCTTCTGATTCTCAGCTTAAATATCACCTCTGCAAGGAGCTCTCCCATGATGTTCAAATGATAATGAGTTCCCCCGGTTGTGTCTCTCATACTACTCTAAGATTCCTCCTGTCCCTTTTTATAACAGCCCCACTCTTGCTCATTTGGTCAATCAAAAATGTTTATTGAGCATATATTACATGTGAGACATTTTTCTAGGCTCTGGATATACAATGGTGAGGAAGACAGGCTAGATTCCTGCTCTTATGGAGTACACATTTCATGCCATCAGGAATCTCAGTGGTTTTCTTGCTTTTTCCTGCTGATGTTTGCTAAATGTCTATAATAGCTGTTGATATATGTATGCACTCAATAAATATTTATTGAATACATGAGTGAATAAGTAAATGGAAATTATGGGGAATAAATAAATAAATATATAAGATATCGATTAATGTTTTGCAGAGAATTCATACTGGGTGAAAAAATTGATGGTGGATGATTTATCCTAGATTGGTTGTTCATGGAAGACTTCTCTGAGGTTTTAACATTGAAGTTGAGATATGCCTGATAGAAAGAAATCAGTTTTACATGATTTACATGGTCAAAAATGACCATGCTTTGAAAAGTTCAAGCAGTGGGGAGAGACCTAGAGTTTGAGAAACCTCAGAGGGAGAGAATGAGAGTGAGGGAGAGGGAATGAGAAAGAGGTTTGGGGGAAAGAGGGGAGGAAGGAATGAAAAAGAGAGAGAGGCAGGGAGAGGAAAAAAGAGGAGAGGAACGAAGAGGAGAGGAGTGGAGAGGAACGAAGAGAAGAAAGGAGAGGAGAGGAGAAGACAGGAGAGGAGAGGAGAAGAGAAGAAAGGAGAGGAGGGGAGAGGAGGGGAGAGGAGAGGAGAGGAGAGGAGAGCTGGCAAGGTGAACCAAGGCAACAAGCATGAGAGACAAAACCATTTGGAAGTGGATCTTCCAGCCATAACTATCACCATGTGCATCAATGATGAACTATCCAAATTCTTTTCCCACAAAATTGAGAGTAAAGGTAAAACGGCTGTTTAAGTCCCTGTGTCCTAGAGTTGTATCACAGCAACAAATAATTGAAATGTGTCTTTTAGAGTCACTGTAGCATTCACAAAGCTCAATTACCGGCCCACACTAGGCAAGGAAAAAAAAAAAAAAAGGAGGAATCACATCACTAGCTGCTTCTTAGACTCGTGTTTTTATTTATTTATTTATTTTATTGGAGTATAGTTGTTTTACAATATTTTGTTAGTTTATACTGTACAGCAAAGTGAATTAGCTGTATGTATACATATATCCCCTTTTTGTGGATGTCCTTCTCATTTAGGTCACCACAGATCACTGACTAGAGTTTCCTGAGCTATGCAGTAGGTTCTCATTGGTTATCTATTTTATACATAGTATCAATAGTGTATATATGCCAATTCCCATCTCCCAATTCATCCCACCCCCCTTTCCCCCTTGGTATCCATATGTTTGTTCTGTATGTCTGTGTCTCTATTTCTGCTTTGTAAATAAGATCATCTATACCAATTTTTTCAGATTCCACATACATGCATTAATATACAATATTTGTTTTTCTCTTTGTGACTTACTTCACTCGTATGACAGTAAAAATATGGAACGCTTCACAAATTTGCATGTCATCCTTGCACAGGGGCCATGTTAATCTTCTCTGTATTGTTCCAATTTTAGTGTATGTGTTGCCAAAGGGAGCACGACTCTGAGTTTTAGTGTCTTTACATGTGGAGTAAGGATGCTATATAATTTTTAGAATGTTTAAGAGAAGTAAATCAGGTAATATATATGTAATATGTTTAATACTGTGCTTGCACACTGTAGCTACGGAAGTAGTAGAAGTATGTTGTTCATTTCATTCACTGTTTATTCCCAGTGCATAAACCATCACCTATTAGACAGAGTCCTCATTAGTATTTTTTTAATGAATGAGAAAATGAATGCATAAAGCAATCTATTAGACACTGTTTAAGTGACTAGGATCAAAAGGAATAACAGCTCACTATTTTATAGTGGCTATAGATATGCTGTCTGTTCTAATACAATAATATAAGTGCTATAGTCATGGTCTGTGCAAGGGTTTATAAGAGCCAAGAATGGAGCATCAGATTTTGCCTGGAGAGAGAAAGTCAGGAAATATTTTACTAATGTAAGGAGCTTCTGTTAGCTCTGAGTCTTAGAGCATGCCAAATTGATCATTATGAAAACATGAAGTCAATTCATTCCTAACAAAGAAATTTTGTCTTTAAAAAAAAAGACCAAACTGAGACTAATATATGACATATCAAGACACTTCAGATTGGACTTCTGAGGGACTTATCAGGCATAGGATATAGGTGGGAGAATGACATGGTAATCAGATAAGCAGAAATCAGATGATGAAGGGCTGAGCATGCCACCACAATGCATTTGCCCTTCATTGTATAGGGAATAGAGAGACAGTTACATATTCTATTCAGAAGTCTGGCCCTCTTAGACTCTCATTTTACGAAAGTTACTCTAGATCATTGTGAAGAATGGATTGGGAAGCTTGAGATGGAGGCATCTAAGATGCTGGTGCTGTTACCTCTCCTATTACCAAGGAGAGAAATAATGCTGACGTGAACTAAAGCAGTGGCATATAATTAGTGAGTAAAGAAAAATTATGGAGAAATTTAATAGGGATAATTTATTGGACCTGGTTGACTGATTATATATGGAAGTTGAGGAAAACAGCGGAGTCAAGAATGATTCATTTAGATTTTTGTAACTGAGAACAAGATGATACAGTCAACAAAAATTTTCAGTACAATTTTGGATACTGTAGCAATGGAATATGGCCTTTCATAATAGTTCATAACAAATAACCTCAAAATCCCAGTGACTAATGAAACAAACTTTTGTTTTTTGCTCATATGACTACATGTCTGCAAGGGATGAGCTGCAGGGTGTGGGTGGAGCTCAGGTCTGTTCCATATGTCATTCACTCTCTTTAAACCAGAGGCTAGCTGGAGCACATATGTCTCATGGAAAGTCCAGGAGCCAGGAAAATAATCAGAAACATGCAGGGCCTCTTAAAGTGTAGGTACATATCCCACATACTGCCAATCCCATCCACATGCCATCAGTGAAAGTAAGTAAAATGGCCAAGTCCAACATCAACAGGACAGCAACACACATTCTGTCACACCAGGAAGTAGTACATAGTCATATGACAAAGGACATGGGTACACAATTCTAATATAGGGAATCAAGTGAGGAATTGGGAACAATGACCCAATGACCATGATAGTCATGTCAGTGTATCAAGTAAGTATATCCATGAATAGAGCTGAAAAGAGAAACATCAGAGATGTCCACACTGAGTATCTTTCTTGCCACAAAGCTTCTTTACCCTCACTTCATGGTACTTTGAAATCATTGCTTTATGGGGCTTTCTATACTAAATTAGTTATTTTTTAAATCACATTTGCCTAATTTTTGTACTACTCCATGTAAAGAAAGATGCCATAATAAAAATCAAGCCAACCTTCTCCAATAACAACAAGAGATGAACAATGGCACTTGTAGATGAATGTTGGTACTCATAATCTCAAAGATTATTCCCCAAGAATGACCTATTCCTTAGTAAATAAATACCACTTAGGCATCAAGGTACGGCTGTCTTCTTAAGGCCCAAATTTGGACTCATAACTGTTCTCTTACTAACTGCAAACTTGACCAGTACTATGAGGAAGAAGGAAGACAAGGCCTTGCTAAGGGTTCAGGAATGAAAAAAGGTAAATAGTTCAAGATAGTATCAAGATAAGTTTAACTTCTCTTCACTTCATGATCCAGACAGGGACCCTTTTACCTGGTTCATATACCATGCTCTACATCTCTATAACTACCTTTGCTGGTGGTTATACAGGAGTACTTGAGATTCTGCCAAAACCAGTTGAAATTCATATCCAAGAGAAGGGAACCCAGAAGTTCTTGGTCAAACCATTGTGGTAGGAAGAATTAGGATTCCCCAAAGATGTTTGTATCCTAATCCCTAGATCCTCTGAATATGTTGGGTTACAAGGCAATGGACAATTAAGTTGCAAATGTAATTAATTTTACTAATCTTTACTTACCTAAAGATCAAGATATTATCCTGTATTATCTAAGTGGGCTCAAGGTAATCACAAGAAGATTCTTTAAAATAGAAGAGAGAGGGAGAAGAAGAAATCAGAGTCAGAGAGAGATTTTAATATACTGTGTTGTTGGCTTTGAAGTTGGAGGAAGTGGCTACAAAGTAAGAAAGGCAGCCATCTCTAGATTGGAAAAAGCAAGGACCAGATATCCCTTAAAACTTTCAGAAGAAATGCAGCCCTGCTGACACCTTGATTTTAGCTCACTAAGACCCATTTCTGACATTGTACTTCTAGAACAGTTAAGGTAATCAATTTCTGGTTTTTTAGCCCACAAAATTTGTGGTAATTTGTTACAACAACAATAGAAAGTGAATGAAGTCCCATATCTTTTGCTGATGATTGATACCAGAAATATCAAACCCCTTTAAAGAAAGAGCTCTTCAACAAGGGATTAAATTTTTCCGATGGATAACCATACCAAAATGCAGTAAGATCATTGTCTTCCCATAAAAGACAAAGCCAGCAAACTAAGATGATTTTCCCCCTTTAAACCATTTACCATCTATTCTTCAAGAATAGCTTCAAAAATACTGACATTCTGAGGCAAAACAACAAAAATGATACCAATTTACTGACTATGCCTTGGAAATATGGTTTTCTTCCCCTTCAGTAGGGAGAGAGGATATACTAGGGAGGAAAATTCAATTTTCTTCAAATAAGTCACAAATTTAATTTACCCTTTGGGATTGTAAACTACCCATAGGTAATAAATAAATAAATAAATAAATACATACATACATACATACTTCTTTGTATGCATCACAGTCCCAGATTTAGGCTTTATGCATAATAAAAATATTTATGCCTTGCTACCTCAATACCATAACATTCTTATCTCATTCAGTTGTCAGTGAGCTCAGATTAATGGCCATTTCATTTCTGACTCTCTAGAGTCTAACAAACATGCCTGGCATATAATTCCCACTGCATCATCATTGTTGGATTCATTAATTAACCTTAAGTGCTTGTTGAATTGATCCATAACACTTCATAATTTATAAACAGGTCTGAGGATGAGATTTTTGCAGATCTGATCCCTTTTAGAGATAGTTCAGGCATAATGGGCAAGCCTAGGATAAGTTAGTAATATTAACATATTCACCATGCTAAATTGCTGGAACAATAAAAGATAATTACTGAAGGGAGAAAAATATCTGTAGGCACAGTTTTAAGAGCAGAATGATTTCTCCTAAAGTGTATTAAAATTGTTTGGCAGTAACAGTGTACATTGAGCATTTGATTATTTTCAACTGTTTTCATTTTTGTTCATTTTCTCTGTGCAGTATTCTTAAATAACCTTCCACCAATATTTTTTTCCTTTCTTTAGATCTTTAGATCTATGAAATGTAAATGAATATAATCAATATGCTCAGAGGACTAATTAGTTGTGATATCTTCAGGACATTCAAAACTAAAAATAGGGCAGTTAAAAAAGTGAATATGCTATAAGTGATATTCCAGAAGTGTTATTAAAGGAAATAAAAGCTGTTTAAAATAAACAGACATTTTGGCAATTGAATACACATGGGTTTCATCTTATGTTACTATTTGGTTTGACTAAGTTAAATTGTCCAAGTTAAATAATGACTTAGATGTTATAATGCCCCCCAAGTTCTCATCTGCTATTTCTAGTCCTTGAATGTTTCAGGATCTATAAGACTTACAGAACTCACAGTAAGATACTATATGCAAAAGGCAAGTAATGGTGGCCTAGAAAACACAGAACAACTGGCATCGTATCTATGAATAATTTTATTGTGGCTTAAAATTTTACATAAAATGAATGCAATTAAATTACTTAGATTAAACCCAGAACATTTCTGACTTTATAAGATGAATGCTGCTCCACACTCTGTAAGTGTAGGGTCCCACAAAATGAGACAAAAATAAGACATTCAAATCTTTAGGAACGAGAGGTATGTATTCTCTGTGCTCATATACAACACATGAACAAACCAAGGATTTCAGTAGCAAAGACATGTGCTGGTCTTTTCTTTTTAACTTGATGTTGCAGCTGTCCAGCACCCAGTCGCTCACAATCTCTCACAGCAGGATCCAAACAGCTGGGACTTAAGGGAGAGGGCAGCAGGTTTAACCACACAGAGGCCACGATTTAGGAAAAGAAGGTGATCTATAGATATTCACAGTGACTGAGACCTGGGAATGTAATTAGAAGATGTGGCACCACATCAGCTGCAAAAACAGCAGTGAAATATTAAATGGAGAATGATACTAATGTCATTGGACAGTACTCATGTTGGTATTCCTCAGATTTTGCTTAAATCATGTAGAGCATGTTAGTATAAAGGCATGAGATGGAACTCATTCTGTGCATGTATGTGTGTCTGCGGGGTGTGTGTATGTGTGTGTGTGTGTGTGTGTGTGTGTGTGTGTGTGTGTGTGTAATCATTTTGGCTCTTGCCTATATCACTTAGAAATTTGGGCAGGTATTTTAACTTCTCTGCATCTCATGAGAACACTGAAAACTAATTCTCAGAGTTTTATTTTGCCAGAATCTGGAAAGATTTTCTAATTATAGCAGTGACCTAAGATGCACAGCTGGTTTCCAATGCATTATTTGCCATCAAAAATGGAGTAAACCCACTGGGCTAAAAGGAGGGGAGGAGATGCTATTTTTCCTTCATTTTCTGCCCTTGTCTCAGAGACTGAAGAACTGGATATACTTTGTAAGAAGGATAGAATATAGCATTCTTCCTTCCCTTTAATACTTCTCATTCTAAGAATATTTAGTGACTTCCACTTACAAAATCAGGATAAGAAGGAAAATGAGAGGTAGGAACTAACTGTGGCTCACTGGATCTTTGAAACGTGCATTTCCAGAAGAAAAAAAAAAGATATAGGGAAGCAAAACCCAAAAGCATTCCAGAGCTAGTGCAAGCTGTGG
This sequence comes from Physeter macrocephalus, assembly GCF_002837175.3. Lineage (NCBI taxonomy): Eukaryota > Metazoa > Chordata > Mammalia > Artiodactyla > Physeteridae > Physeter > Physeter macrocephalus. Next base: position 98,053,367 of record NC_041220.1, on the reverse strand, counting down.
AGTGTAACTTATGAAATTCATGTTTCTATGTGAACAAAATGAGGGAATGGGGGTAGAAAATGATCCCACTTTTATTTAGCATGGCTCCTTTAGCTAAATTTCTTATTGTTTTCCTAGGTTTTTTGAGATATAATGGACATATAACATTGTGTAAGTTTAAGGTGTACAATGTGATGATTTGAAACATGTATATATTGAGTAATATTTACCACAATAAGGTTATTTAATGCATTCCTCACCTCATATAATTAACATTTTGTTGTTGTTGTTATTTCATTTCCCTGGGATACATACCATCCGTAGGATTGCTGAATCATTTTGTAGTTTTACTTTTAAGATTTTGAGGAAACTCCATAGTGTTTTCCATTTGACTGTACTAATTTACTTTACCACCAACAGTGCTCAGGTGTTCCCTTTCCTCCACAGCCTTGTGAATTTTTATTGTCACTTGTCTTTTCCGACTGGTGTAAAGTGATATTTCATTGTGGTTTTGATTTGCATTTTCCTGAGATTAGTGATGTTTATCACCTTTTCATATACTTGTTGCCAACTTGTATGACTTCTTTGGAAGAATGTCTATTCAGGTAACCTATCATTTTTTAATCCAATTATTTGATGAAATATTGAGTTATATGAATTCCTTATATAATTTGTATATTAATCCCTTATCAGATGTATGATTTGTAAATATTTTCACACATTCCATAGGTTGCCTTGTCACATTGTTATTTCTTTTGTTGTACTTATTAGTTTGATGTAATCCCACTTGTTTATTTTAACTCTTGTGGATTGAGATTTTGGTGTCACATACAAAAGTTATTGCCAAGAACAATATCAAGGAGCTTTTTCCTTATGTTTTCTTATAAGAGTTTTATGGCTTCAGGTCTTATGTTTAAGTCCTTAATGTATTTTGAGTTAACTTTTGTAAATGGTGTAAGACAGTAGTCCAATTTCATACTTTTGCATGGGAATAATCAATTTTCCTCAAACCATTTATTAGAGACTATCCTTTCCCCATTGAGTAATCTTGTCTCCCTTCTCAATATTTGTTCACTATGTATGAATGGGTTTATTTCTAAAATCTGTTCCACTGGTCAATGTGTCTGTTTTTATGCCAGTACCATACTGTTTTAATTACTGCAGCTTTGTAATACAGTTTAAAATCAGAGTGTGTGCTGCCTCCAGCTTTATTCTTCTTTCTCTGGATTGCTTTGGTTATTTTGGGTCTTTTGTGATTCCATACAAATTTTAGTATTCTGTTTTCTATTTCTGTGAAAAATTACATTGGAATTTTTATAGAGATTGCATTGAATCTATAGATGGCTTTGGGTATTATGTACATTTGAACAATATTAATTCTTCTGACCCATGTACTTAGGATATCTTTTAATTTATTTGTGTCTCCTTCAGTTTGCTTCATCAGTGTCTTATAGGATTCAGTATACAGATCTTTCATTTCTTTGGTTAAATATATTCCAAAATTTTTATAGTTTTTTATGCTAATGTAAATGGAACTATTATCTTTATATCTTTTTCAGATAGTTTATTCTTAGTGTATAGAAATGCATCTGACTTTTGTATTTTCATTTCATACCCAAAAACTTTACTGAATTTTTCTATTAGTTATTTGTGGAGTGTTCAGAATTCTCTACATCTATGATTGTTTCATTCTTCCTTCCCTGTTGGTGTGGTTATTCTCAGGTTTTTTTTTGTCTCACTCTGTTGCTTAAAATGGATATTTGAACTCTCTAAGAACTATTTTCATTTATGGATAGCTGTGTCATTGTTGATCTTTGAGGAGAATGGAGGCTGGGTTTTCTACTCTGCTATATTGGTGACATCAGATAAATTTCTTTTTGATAATGGCTATCGGATTTATCTTTGAAATTGAACTTTTCTGCAACTGTTAATCTGAGAAACAGCTTCTACCTAAAACGCCAGTGGACAGTGAGTACGACTGACAAATCCTATGAAGGAAACATGCTTCTCAGACATTAATGTATCTATGAATCACCTGTGGATCCAGCAAAAATATAAATCTTAAGACAAAGCTTGTGGTGATGCATTTCTAATAAGCCTCTAAGTGCTTGTTGCTGGAGACCATTCTTTGGTGTGGTAAGCAACACCAAATTAGTTGGACATTGTCTTAGGATGAATAAACAGGAAAAAAAGGGGAGAGAGGTGTATAACCAAAAATATAGAAGGATAAATGACATAAAACATGAGAAGTACCTTAATTAAATCAGAAAAAAAAGAGATAGGAAGTTAAAAAAGTTAGGAAGTTGGAAGAAGGAAGGAAGGGAAGGAGGGAAGGAGGAAGGAAGGGAGGGAGGGAGGAAGAAGAAGAAATGGAGGGAGGGAAGGAAAGAAGAGAGAAAGTAAAGAAAAATGACATAAAAAGGACCAAGAAAAAATATAGTCTGGAAGAGCTAAAAGACAACCCAAAGAAAATTGTACCTTTCCTAAAGAGTGTTTAATTAAAGTTTGGAACTTGTTAAGATTCTAATCTAAAATATATAAATAAGCCCTTCACAATAAGGTGCTAAAATGAGGAAATGGGTTGACAATAGAGACTATAAAGTAGAAGAAATTAACATAAAATACTATTACAGAACAAACTTGTAGACTAGACACAGCAAGGAATAGGATGGACACAACTGAAAGTGAAGAAAAAATAATAATATTAAAGCAGGATGTGTGGCTGAATCTGCTTGGACTTGAAACCCAGCTCAACCACAAACTAAACACATGGCCTTAGTCAATTACCTAACGTCCCTGAGCCTCCATTTCCTTGCTTGAACAGTGGCAATAAGAACAGCAACTTCTTCACTGGGTATTGTGGGAATTTTAAAATAGAGATTCCTGGAAACATACTTAAAAGAGTATTATTACCTTTACTGGTAATTTCCAATGGCTTCTCATATTCCTCAGAGTACAAAGTGAAGCCCCCCAAATGGTCTCCGAAGTCCTGTATGATCCAGTCACTGCTGCGCCTCTGCCCCTTTCCCTACTATAGTCATTCTTGCTCATTCTCCTTCAGCCACACTGTTCTCCTTGCATATCCCAACTCAAAGTCTCTACACAGATTCTTCCCTCTTCCTCAAATGTGCTCCTCCTGTTACCTACACAGCTCCTTTGCTCATCTCCATGTCTTTACACATAGTTTATCTTTTCACTGTTGGCCACTACCTTTAAAACCCACAATTTATCACATATTTCTAAATTTACAGTCCTTCCCACCTTTGCCCTGACAGCATTTGCAGCTCCTGGACCTTGATTAGCATTGTCACACACACTGTGTTAGTACTTGTCTATCATCTGCCTCCCTCTCACTAGAATATAAAGTCTATGAGGTTGAGACTTTGGCTATTTGGGTCACTGCTATGTCTCTGGCACCTAAACAGTATCTGAGACTCAATATATATTCGTTGAAAGAATGAATTTCATGCACCAAGTCAGTATTAAGATTTAAGATAAGGCCAAATTTTGTGACATACACATACATATAATCAAACACATAGTCATTTATTGCTGACGTAACTGAGACCTCTCACTTTACTAGATATTATATACACATTATTTTACTTATTTATAATAACAAATCTGAAGTAGATTATTGTGCCCATTCTTCAGCTTTAAAAACTGTGCCTCTGAAAAATTAAATAATGTACACTTAGTCACACACATAACAATTCTTAAAACTGAATCTGTGTGATTCCAGCCCATTCTTCTCATCATACCTGGCCTGATACTATATTTGTACTTGATCTAAAAATGAGTTAATACATCCACTCTGACTCCATAAATTGTCAGTCCCATTCAAACAAGTAATAGGCAGCCATATAAAAATGAGCCTTGCTTAATTCCTGGCATTGTCTTTTGTTAGCAGAGCTCTTGACTTGAGGTTGACTGGTTATGGCTTTACAAGCTTGCTTTCATTAGAAATATCTGAACAATAAGAAATAAGAAATAAGAAAACAAAAAGTTGGCTTATTTTGCATTTTTTTAGATATCAAGTACCTATTTTTTTAAAAAAGTGGTATGTTTTAAAATAGCAACTGGCATTTCTACATAAATATCTAAAAGTAATAGTTCAGTAGAAAGGCATGTAATTTTAATCTAGTTTTTTCAGTTTATCAAAATTCTTGGAGTCTCCACTCTGATTTGATTTTGGCCCTTGTTCATTGATGTGACAGGTTTAATGATCACATGTCAGTATTCCAAGAGCCTCCTGTTTAACAGAAGAGCACTGTTCCCTAGAATACTCTCGTCCCCGCTCATCAACTGACCTTTCCCCTGGAAACATTCATCACCAGTGACACTGACTGATGAGCAGCATGATCTCCTGACCTCCAATTTATTCATGTTGATGGTCTTGACACTCTTCACAGTCTCCCAGGCTCCACACAGCTGCCTCATATCATCAGTGGATTTTTACTTCCCAGAAATACTTTCTATTTCCTCACTGTACAGACAGTATTACTTTCTTCTCCATCCAGCATGAACTGTCACTTTTTTTTCACTGATTGCTTTTCAAAATTCTCAGATTTTCTCCCAACCCCACTGACATTTCTAGGCCTTTCATTGAGTAATCTACAGTCTGTCCATCTTAGGGGGTCATCTTCTGAGGAAAGTATACTCTTCCTGGTAGAATATCCTCATCAGTTTGGTAAGAAATTCCACATCAGTAATAAAGGGACAACTCAACCTAAGCATACCTCTCCCATCTTCAGATTACAGTAACCATTTTCATGACCTTACTTAATGACTACTATTATTAATTCCATGTCCCTTCCTTAAGAAGTTTCAGCAATTCATGCTGCTAATAAATATACTATCACTATTAATAGTAATAACTACCATTGTTTTTACTATTTTTCAAAAAAGAATAAATGAAGGAAGAAAGGAACACATTTAATATCAATATTTGTAATAATAAAATACCTTTCCTGAACACTTACAATGTGTTTGAAACTGTGGTCAGTAATAAGCATTACAGTATCCTCCACTTTTCAGAAAGTTCACTCTATGTTACTTCACTTTTACAAGACCTACATTAGGACCTGTTTTCACTAACAAAATAAATCCGAAGAGCATTTTCACTTTATGAAAAAAGGTGTAAAGCAAAACCAGCATCCAGCGTTTGTTTTGCAGTGAGCCCTTATAGAGGCAGCGCATGTTCCAGTGGTGAGAGGGGCACCACCAAGCTCTTTCCTGAGGAACTATACTCTGCTTCTCTGCATCAAGCTGCCACAGGTTTGAACTGTGTCTGTGAGCATCTGTGCTTTATCTCAATTTATTTTTTGCATGCATTAGCAAGACATGCCCTAAGGTAATTGCTTCTTCCTTTTATGCCATTTAAACTTCTGAAAGTTTTTGTAGAAATGCTCTACTTTCAAATAGCAAGAGAAACCTGTATCTCATTTAACACTTCCATCAATTCTGTGCAGTAAGTGATATTACCGTCCTTATTTTGAAAACAAGAAAACTGAGACACAGTAAAGTAATCAGTAGGTAAATAACATGCCCAATGTCACACTGCTGTTCATTGGCAGAACCAAGATTTTGTTAGATGATTCAATAATTATCTTGGATTAGCAAGTTTCATCAACCAAATTTGACTCAAAGAAAAAAATAGTTACGATGATGAGGATCGTGGTGATGGTGGTGATGATGATGATGAAGAAGAAATATTACTAATATAATCTGCTATATTTAGTAACAGACAATATTCTGTGTACTTTATATACAGATTCTTGCTTGTTTTAGTTCTTACAAGAGAACAAGATAGTTATCATCATGACTACTCTATAGATCAGGTGATTGAAAATTGGAGAGGCGAAGTATTTTTCCTGAGATAATGGGAGTGATTCTTAGCAATTTTGTTGGCCATACGAGTGTCCAGAGCATGAATCATTACATTGAGAAAAATCTTTACCCGCAGTAACAGCTGATGGGAAATTTGATCAAAGTCTCTTTACAGGTAGGCATATAATATCCTCATCTTCCCCTTAAATGAACTGGAACTTTCTTGACAGCAAGTGTTCTGTGTTATCTGAAAATCTAGTCCATACACTCTCAAGAAATAGTAGTTGAATTAAAAGGACTGAAGGAAAGAAAGCTGAGAGAGGTTTAGGTGCTTGACCAGCCTCCCAGGGCTGGTTGGTAGATGAGCTGCGATCTAGTGCCCTGATTTATATTGCAATGCTCTTACGTAGTCACCTTCTGATGGATTTACAGATGAAGAATTAAAATAAGAAATGGAAAATATGCTTGTATGGTAGGTTTTCAATGGTTAACAGAGGTCAGAATATGCTATCCTAATTTCCATTTCAGTCTTTATTTCTCAACTATTTATCTACAATTAATTATTGAACATAACATTTATCCTTTATTCATAAATATTTATTATTTTTCTATCTCTATTTTGTCTACTCCTTCCAAGTGGTTTGTCACAGCTCATTAGTCATTTAAAAGATAAAAATGCATTCATGTATTTGTAAAATTCTGGTTCATTTGTGTATAGGTCTTAAAGGACAATAAATCTTAGATGTGTTGCATAATTTTGAAAAGACACTTTCCCCTTAAATATTTGTAAATATTTCTATTTTTAATGGGTGAAATAAATGAGTTTTTCAAGTATTAAAAAGATGCTTATACTTGCTTGTGTGATCACTGCTGATCACATTTGAAGCAGTATACTGATTGTTTTACATTTCCCAAGATAATTTAATTATGTCAATGACTCTGGTTTCTATATGTAATTTGGAAGAAGGCTAACTGAATGATGGGTGCTCTACTTTATCTTGACCCATTGAAAAGCATAAACACTTTGTCTTTTTTTTTTTAACATCTTTATTGGAGTATAACTGTTTTACAATAGTGTGTTAGTTTCTCCTTTACAACAAAGTGAATCAGTTATACATATACATATGTTCCCATATCTCTTCCCTCTTGCATCACCCTCCCTCCCACCCTCCCTATCCCACCCCTCTCATGGTCACAAAGCACAGAGGTGATCTCCCTGTGCTATGCGGCAGCTTCCCACTAGCTATCTAATTTACATTTGGTAGTGCATATATGGGGTCAGGTTTTTAAATTTAGATATAAGAAAGTTCAATATTCTATAAATAAGAATATCTTAAGTACTCATGAACATAACAAGAAGTATAATGTAGTGTCCAATTAATTGATTAGTAGTAAGGTCCTCTGTTCCCTTAAGAAACTATAATATAGTTAATTAAAGGAGATAACCAGAAAATACAAGTTAATGGTTCCTGAAATACATTGTCAATGGTTTCTGCCTACTGGCTTTAAGAACAACTGTTTATATCTAATATTCAACAAAATATTTTGCATCAAAATAATTATCTTACTTGTAACAAAAGCAGCTGGAGAAGATGATCATAGCAATTATGCAGACAGCCATAGAAATGAGCAAAGCCAGCCATCGAATGCTGCCATCGAAAAATGGACCTGATAATGGAAGTAAACAATGAAAAAGACATATTACCTTTCGATCACATCTTAAAAGGAAAAAATAACTTGTAGTGTTGAACTCTAGAAAGCTTGCTTATTGTTAAAACCAGAGAAAATATTTCACTGAGAATCATGATTGCACTTTTCTCTGCTAACCTACCTATAACAACAGGGGGCAGTGTAGGTTGTAAATACTGGTTACATAAGTTGGTCCGACAACATTCTATTGTCCGGCGTAGCTGGGCTTTTGGTGAATCCTAAAGGAAGAAAATTAGAAATAATCTGATACACGAAACTGATAATTAATTTTTAAAATATTCATAAAATACAGTTTCTAATTCAGTGAGTGAAAAGGACCTGCTAAGTTTGTGTGAAAGTGATTATTGAAAAATTTAAATCTATCGTGAAATAGTGTTGTAAAGACTCTAAAATGTTTTTTCTTAAGAAGAATGTATGTATGTGCATGGTGTGTTAGAACACTAGACTATAACTTAATTACAGATAAACAAAAGTTTATATATATCTTTGGCTATTCGGGGTCTTTTGTGTTTCCATACAAATTGTGAAATTTTTTTTTCTAGTTCTGTAAAAAATGCCAGTGGTAGTTTGATAGAACACTTTGTCTTAAATACACCTTCAAGTATTTAAATATTAAGATAAAGAAAAATATCACATTCATCTAACCTCATTTTTCTTAACTTTCCAGAATGCACTACTATATTTATGCTCTTAATATGTATGTTGCTTATATTTGTCCTTTCATTTTTTAGTCCTCCCATCATTTACATCACTAACAGCAATAGTTTTATAAGTCTTGATAACATTTCACAATTTTTTCTTCCTTAAGAATTTCTTGAGGAGTGACATCAGCAAAATGGTGGCATAGGAGTTTTTAGTGCTTTTTTGTCTTCCCAGGCAGCCCCCCAACATCAATTTAGAAAATTATCCATGTGTAAAAATAATTCACAATAGTTAAGGATCCCAGGCAAGAGATTATAGCACGCAGATGAGGCACAGAAATAAGAAAAGATGCATTGAGGAGGGTAAGAATGATAGATTCACATTACCCCCAATAACTATCCCCCAAGCCAGTGTAGCCCAGTGCAGAGAGAGACACACCCATCCCATGGAGGAAGGAGAGGAAAGTGAGCATCTACTTCATCATGGACCCCAAAGCTAGCTCACCCCAACATCATGCCAACTTCCATGGCATTAAGTGTCTCCCTGCAGGCTACTATGAACAAAGGCCCCCAACTTTCACTGACAATTGCCAGCTCCTTTGGCCACATGTGAGTCTCACGACACTAGGATGCTGGAGGTCTCCAGCAATTACAGGCTCCCAGTCCACCAAGGTGCCAGCAAGTTTCCGTGGCCTGGGTGACACTGGGGCCCCAGGATCCCAGTAAGGTCTTGTGAACCTAGGCTCCTGGCCCATCCCAGCAATGAGTGACTCTCCTGGCACCAGGCTCTTAGCAGACTCTTGCCAACCAGGATTTCAGCTCACCCCAGCACTGGCTGGCTTCCACGGCCTTGGGAGGCTCCTATGGCACCAGACTCCTGATGGGCTACCATGGCCCTAGGAAGCTCCTATGGCCCCAGGATACCAATTAGCCCCTATGAACCCTGGCTCCTGACTGGGACCAATGCCAGAATGACTACACAGACCCAGACTTTGGACACACCCCTGCCGGAGGCTGGATCACATACACCCAGGCTCCTTGCCTGCTCCAGTACAAAACAAATTCAATAGCACAATATAAGGATAATATACCATAATCAAGGAGAATTTATTCCTGGAATGCAAGGATGGTTCAACGTGAGCAAATCAATAAATGTGAGGTACCACATTAATAGAATGGAAGATAAAAATCATGTGATCATCTCAATAGATATAGAAAAAGCATTTGACAAAATTCAACATGCTTTCAGGATAAAAACTCTCAACAAATTGGGTATAGAAGGAATATACCTCAACATTATAAAGATCATAAGTGGTAAACTCACAGCTAACTCATACTTATCAGTGAAGGGTTGAAAGCTTTCCAGCTAAAATCACAAACAAGACAACTGTGCTCTCTATCACCACTCTTAATCAACATAGAACTAGAAATCATGTCCAGAGCAATTAGGAAATAAAAAGTAATGAAAGGCATCCAAGTCAGAAAGGAAGAAGTAAAATTGTCTCTAACTGCAGATGAAATGATATTATATATAGAAAATCCTGAGACACCAGCAAAGAACTATTAGAACCAATAAATAAATTCAGTAAAATTAACATACAAAAATCAGTTCTGTTTCTATACTCTAACACATAACTATCTGAAAAAGAAAGAAAGCAATTCCATTTGCAATAGTATTAAAAATATATATAATACCTAGAGATAAATTTAACCAAAGAACTGGAATGAGCTGTACACTGAAAATTATGACAATGATGAAGTAAATTAAGAAGACACAAAAATGGAAAGATATCTCATGTTCATTATTATAAAAATTAACATTATTAAAATGTCCATACTACTCAAAGCTATCTACAGATTCAATGCAGTCCCTATCAAAACTTCAATGACATTTTTTCACAAAAATAGAAGAAAAAGCCATTCAAAAATTCTTATGGAACCATAAAAGACCCTAAATATCCAAAGAAATCCAGAGAAAGAATAAAAAAGCTGTAAACGTCATAATTCCTGATTTCAAACATTATTACAAGTTATAGTAATAAAAACAATGTAATGAATATAGTACTTACATAAAACAGACACATAAATCAATACAACAGAATCAAGAGCCCAGAAATAAAACTACAGATATATGCTCAACTAAAATTTGACAAAGGACCCCAAAAAAACTCAATGTGGAAAGTATAGTTTTTTCAATAAATGATGTTGAGAAAGCTAGCTATTCACATACCAAAAAATAAAATTTGACCCTGATTTTACACTGCTCTCATGATTAACTTGCTATGTATTAAAGACTTACATGTAAGACCTGAAAATGTAAAGCTACTAGAAGAAAATATATGGGAAAAGTTCCTTGACAGTCTTGGCAATGGTTTTTTAAATATGATGCCAAATGCTCAAGCAACAAAGCAAAAATAAACAAGTAGGACTATCAAACTAAAAAACATCTGCACAGAAAAAGGAATAATTAGCAAAATGAAAAGCTAATTTTGGAGTGGGAGAAAATATGCAGACCATGTATCTGATGAAGGGTCAATGATCAATCTGAATCTGTATAAGTAACTCATACAAGTCAATAGCAAACAAAAACAAACAAACAAAAAACCAAACAATCGGATTAAAAAATAGGCGGAGGACTTGAATAGACATTTTTCCAAAGGAGACATACAAATGGCCAAATGGTATATGAAAAGATGCCAACATCACTAATCATCAATGAAATGCAAATCAAAACCACAATGAGTTATCACCTTACACTTTTTGGAAAGGCAAAAAGATGAGACAATTAAATATTGACCATCCTGTGGAGAAAAGGAAATTCTTGTGCTTTGCTGGTGAGAATGTAAATTGGTGCAGTAACTATGGAAAACAGTGTGGAGATTCCACAAAAATTTTAAATTAGAACTATCATATGATCCAGCAATCTCACTTCTCCGCATATATCCAAAAGAAGGGAAATCACTACCTCAAAGAGATATCTGAATTCCTATGTTCACTGTAGCATTATTCTCAATACCCACACATGGAAACAACCTAAGTACCCATCACAGGTGAATAGATAAAATGTAATTCCATTTACCCTTGAACAATGTGGGTTTGAACTCTGTGGGTCCACTCATATGCAGATTTTTTTCAATAAATTCATACTACACCACTATCCGAGGTTGGTTGAATCCACGGATGTGGAACTTTGGATATGGAGGGCCATCGGTAACTTCCATGTGGATTTTTGATTGTGTGGAGGGTCAGTAACCCTAAGCCCGATGTTGTGCAAGGGTCAACTGTATATGTATATATATATATATATATATATATATATATATATATATATAAAATTCAGTCTTTAAAACACACATGGAAACAACCTAAGTACCCATCACAGGTGAATAGATAAAATGTAATTCCATTTACCCTTGAACAATGTGGGTTTGAACTCTGTGGGTCCACTCATATGCAGATTTTTTTCAATAAATTCATACTACACCACTATCCGAGGTTGGTTGAATCCACGGATGTGGAACTTTGGATATGGAGGGCCATCGGTAACTTCCATGTGGATTTTTGATTGTGTGGAGGGTCAGTAACCCTAAGCCCGATGTTGTGCAAGGGTCAACTGTATATGTATATATATATATATATATATATATATATATATATATATATAAAATTCAGTCTTTAAAAAAAGAAGGAAATCCTACCTTTTTCACCAACATGTGTGGACCTGAGGACATCATGCTAAGTGAAAGAAGTCAGAGAAAGACAAATACCATATGTTCTCACTTATATGTGGAATCTGAAAAAGCCAAACTCATAGAATATAAAGTAGAATGGTGGTGCTAGGGACTGGGATGGGGGAAATAGGGAGATTTGGGTCAAAATGTACAAATTTCCAACCATAAGAGAATAAGTTTAGAGGACCTGATGCACAGCATGGTGATTATGATTAACAATACTATATTATGTACTTCAAATTTATTATGGGATTACATCTTTAATATTATAACCACAGATTTAAAAAATGGTAGTTAGGAGAGGTGATGGAGGTGTTAACTAACCTTATCGTAATCATTTTAAAATATATACATGTATCAAATCATCATGTGTACACCTTAAACTTGTATGTTGCATGTCAATAATACTCTAACATATAAAAAGGAAAATAAGAGAATTATTTGAAGAATTAATCTATAGTTAAATAATCCTACTCAAAATCTACCTCCACATATATCACCATAGATTCAGTATTTCATTTTTCCAATTACACACCCAGATCTTGATAGTCTCTCATGGAGAATTTGATTTCACATGTAGTCCTTACAAGTAGAATATCATAGATTAAGAATGATTATAAATCATAGGAGGAACATTTGAATTAAGAGATGGTTTGCTTTTAGAGGTAATACAGCATGTAACATTAATGTGCCTCATCCTTTGTCATTAGGTATTTACTGGGCACTGTAAAGATCAAGTGTCATGCTGGGTTCCAGGGGTATAAAATAATGGTTAATATTCATTACTCTGTGTAAGTGTATAGTCCAAGTGAGGAGGCAAAAAACTATACAGATAAGTACAATACATGGTGAAAATTGGTACTTGCAAGGTGCTTGTCAGAAGTTTACCAGCTTAGCCAGTCTTTGGGGTCAAGTAGGTTTCCTCTGACAACATGTTACCACTACCAAGTTGTGATTAGTGCTTAGGAGTTAGCTAGGCGAGAGAAGATGGGAAAAGTAATCCGAGTTGAGACAAACTGCATGTGGAGAAGCTAGGCAAGAGAGCTGGACATTTCTAGTGAATTTTGAGTTGATCTTGACTGGAACGGAACAGTGAGGAGTCAGTGTCAGGAGACAGCTATGGAGAGGAGATTGTTATCCAGGCTCTATGGAACGATGATCACAAAGGTAACAATGACCATGGAGAGTATATGTTAGAAAGTGACTCATTGGATTAATTTGAATTAATATTTTAGTAAATTCTTTAGGCAAAATATGACTTTATTGTTTAGCATCTGATAAAAGAATTTTGTGTGATATGTGGCAAAAAAATCATAGGTATCTAAGATCCTCTCCTATACTTTTTAATTATACTTGGGATGTGAATAAGAAAATAGAAAAATATGCAAGTGTCCTAGAATAAAGAATGGATAATCTAGTAGAAATAAAGAGAAATCAACCAAGATTAATTAATGTAATTATTCAACAAATATTTATTTAATTTCCATCATGTGCTGGATATCGTGCTAAAGTGAGCACTCAGTGATGGACAAAGTAGATATGTTCCCCATTCTCTAGGAACTCATGGTCTAGTTAGTGAGAAAAAGAACCATGAACATGTGATGTGTGTAGCAGACTTCCAAAGGCAATCTCTGCCTTAGGGTTGGGGAAGTTTTCTGGCAGGAAGGCAAGAAGGTCACAAATTCGTGTCCACAGGTGTCAAGCAAGGTAACACGTAACCCAAATGCTAAGTTTCTTTTCTTGGAATCAAGATTAATGCATGACTAATAATATTCTTTTTTGAAATATCGTGCAAACAAAATAAAAACTCAAATCACAGCATGCTCATTACCTGAGATCTAAGTTCTCTGGCTATATGATTATGTGAGGGAGACCTTACAGTGCCCATCATAGAAGCTCCATGACCCTGGATCATCAAGATTGGAGGACAGAAGTATACAGGTGCCCTTTGACAAACGAAGAATAATCACATCACTCATAGAAAAAGAGTCCATTAGAGAAACAGATTTATACTGTACATCAGCTCAAGATAGCAATTGAGAAAATAATAAGAGAAAAAACATAACCCTCTATCTTAAGACAGTAATCATAAATCTAAAAAAAATACACACCAGGAGATTCATAACAATAATATTTGTAGTGATGATTAAATGGAGAAAATATAATTGTCTGAAAATAGTGACCTGGTTAGCTAATGTATGGTAGATACCCACAATAGAATATTATGCCACAGTTGAAATTCTGCTCCAAATGCCTTTAGTATAGCTGGGATGTTAGCAAAGCATGTGTTGGTAGCCTAATTTTCTAATTGCACCAACTTTTTTTCTCTTCAGACCACAGGGTAGTTTTTTGTTTATTTGTTTTGTCTTGTTCCTATTGTTAGTAGTATTTACCCCCGCACTTTTCTTTCATCCTCTATACCCTATATCCTTTTGTTCTAGATTTATCTAAATCCCTCTCACAAAGTTAAAGATTTATTTATCAGTGTCTAATGACAACTTATCTGTTCACAGAGAATCACATCCTAATAGGTATTAAAATCTTAAGGTTAATATGGAAGTATTTTAGACACCAGGCAGTAAAAGGAGATGGATTTCTGAAGATTGAGTCTGTACCACTGAATCTGAAAGAACCGTAGATAGCATGCAAAAGGTTTTGCACAAAACTGGCCATCCTCATTTCCCTTTTTTAAAATTAAGGTATAATTGACATAGAAGATCATATTAGTTTTAGGTGTACAATGTAACAATTCAATATTTGTATATATTGCAAAATGATCACCATAATGTCTAATCAATATCTGTAACCATACACAGTTACACTTTTTTTCTTGTGATGAGAATTAAGATTGACTTTCTTAGCAACTTTCAAATATGCTGTACAGTATTATTAACTATAGTCATCATGTTGTATATCACATCTCCATGATTTACCTCACTTTTTTTTTTTTTTTTTTTTTTCCGGTACGCGGGCCTCTCACTGTTGGGGCCTCTCCCGTTGCGGAGCACAGGCTCCGGACGCTCCTCCCGGACCGGGGCACGAACCCGTGTCCCCTGCATCGGCAGGAGGACTCTCAACCACTGCGCCACCAGGGAAGCCCTACCTCACATTTTTTTGTGACCATCATTCTCCTCATTTTACAGATAATGGAAGTGAGACAAAAGGAGAATTAACACAGCTGAGAGCCAAACTCAGGTAGGCTGCTTCCAGTCCATTATGCTCTTACGCTCAGTACCATGAGGCTTCCCCAATCATTCCTTTTGCAATCATTTCCGATTACACCTTACTTTTCAAATGTGATGCTTGGTGTTGCTGGCCACAATTCTGTTCACCTTGTTTCAGATTTCCTCTCTTGCCCTCTGCTGCTTTGGACTGCCAAAGGCAGTGTCTATTCCTAGACACTTCCAACAGTCTGCATCTCAAGATTTACATTTTGTTGCTGATAGAAAGATATATTAAAAAGGAAATATAGATCTCTTGAAGAGAAAAATCATACTGTTTATATATTGCCTGGGGCTAGTCTGATTCATTTTGAGTTAAAATTCTTTACTATACATCTCAATAACTTGTATTTTCCAGAATATGACTAACAGCATGGTAGAATCGTGGCCATGAGTATGAACAACATTTTTGCATTTTTGATACCCAATTTATAGTTTACTGATTCCATAATATTTATTTCATCTAAAAACCACTGTCTGAAATTAATATGTGTTCTAAATAAGAATGGTAGCATCATTTTGATAAAGTAAAAGACATCAAATATTGTCTCAAAGTCTAACTACTGATGCCAGTAAAGATAGAGACCAACTTTTAAACAAAAGAGTCACCATGGAGTGACAGAGATTGTTTTCCTTGGTAAGAAAAAAGATACTTGCCCGGAGATAATAATGAGAACATGAAAATTTGAGCAATCATTGTCTTCATCTGTAATGTGTATTTTCCTCTCTGGCTTACCCTTTCTTTTTCTTTTCCAGTAAAATTATTATCTTGTCTGAGGGTTAAATTCAAAATTAACTGTTTCCCTGTACCTTTTACTATCATTAAGAAGTACACCCTCACATGAATGATTTAGTGATTGCTTTCATGTTCATGTTTGACTGTACTGATTAACCTTCAGGATGGAGGCTTTTGTGTGCATGGCAGAGGTTGCCAGCACTCATTGGAATTTTTTCTCCTTCTGGGTTCATAAGAAGATGGTATAACCCAGTTTCAATCAGCTAGGAGTGGCCATGGGATTATTTGAGTGAGTGAGTTTTAGGTGGAAATGACATAAGTCGCTTCTGGGCCAGAGTATTTAATCACAAGAATGAGACTCTATAGCACACTTTTCGTCTGCTGTCATGGACAGTTATGTGGGCATGGAATAGCAATCAGGATGTACCTGACTAGGTTTGAAACACAGGGTCCGCCTTGGAAATCTACATTACACAAAGAGCAAGAGCAAGATAAAAACCTTTATTTTATTATTTGTTTTCTTTTTTATATTTTGCTTAATGTGTTTTAATAAAATATTATTGTTTTTATGGCTTAGGCTATTCTGAGAGATATTGTATTACATTAAACTTTGATTCCACAACAGTACAATACTTATCTCAGTGTTTGAATATGCTAAACATTTAAGACTTGAAATTAATATTTTTCTCACATTTTGTCTTTGCTTATTTATTAATTAGTTTATACAATGTACTAACTGCTCAGGTAGTTGTTTTGAGGTTTAAAAATATTATCAGCATTCAAGGGATTTCTTTTCAATGCCATAGACTATATATGAATTTCTTTTAACGTAGGTACACGGAATTCTTTGACTGTGTGAGAATGTTACCCAGAAATATTTTTATTATTATTCCCTTGTCACCATACCAGAAAGTGCACGTAGTTATTCAGGTTTTGTATTAGAATCCAGGAGTTGGACAGTTTTTTTAGAAATAAGAAAAAAAAGGAACTTTATTTCAGATCAAAATACTCTTAAATGTTCATAGCATTTATTAGGTGGTAAAATATTTCACAATAAAATTCAGCCTAATTTAAAGAAACGTAGCAAAGGCTGCACTCCAAAAGTTTTGAATCATGATTTGTTTTAAGAGTTAATCCTATTGACCCTAAGAAAAGCTTTATCCGTGTGCATGGAAGTGCAGGATGCATATATGTACTGAAAAATAATATTGATGAATTTGGGTAAGCAAATACTCTAAAAGGACCTCCGGATACTGTATGAGGGAGGTAAGTTTTCTCTAACTGGAGCACTAGGTATGATCACCAAATTCACAATCCCATAGGGATAACATTTATTATCATAAAAAGAACTATAGCATTTGAAATCTGAGGTTAAACATTTACTACAAGGTTTATGAGGAGACTATGAATCTCAAGTGAATTCACTGCATGAGAAAAGTGAATTTATTATCAAGGGCATGAAAGGAATCAGTCTTCTGAATGCTTAATACACTCTGTTAAAGCTTCATAATAAACTGTTCACCTCACTGCATGCTATTCCAAAGTCTACAATGCAAGATATGACTAACCTCTAAATCACAGTCCTTTTAAGGCACTGCCAATAAGGTAACTAATTCATGTGTATTCATTATGAAAAAGAAATGCCAAATTGTCAGCATTGTGCTACTGACTTTTCTAAGATCTTCTGTAGAATAGATTCTAGCTAATTTCTAATGTAAATAACTTGCCTTCAATACATAAAAAATATTCTAAATCTCAAAAGATCATAAAATATCAGAGATAAAGTGATGGGCAGAGCTGACAATTTTTCAAAGCCTCTTGGAGGATACAAAATACATTTTTGTTGGTTCACAAACACTAAACTGGTTACTCCATGAGTACTGGATCTTAAAATATATAACTGCCTCAAAAATCTCACCTTACAAAAGGTTAATAAGCCTGAACTGGCAATATCATGAGATCTCTGATGGAATCTAATTAGCACGAAGTTCACATTCTGAAAACATTTTGTTAGACTGACAAGAGGTTAGCAAAGGAACAGATGATACATGAGAAAGGTCTTTTCCTCCTTAATATATGTGTATAATTTCCATTATAGGTAATTAGAACTTCATACATGGAACAGTGAAAGAATAGACCAGAACATATTTTTTTCCTTAAAAAGCACTATTTTAGCAGCAATGGAACAGACTGCTGAGGTCAGAAGGGTCCCAGAGCTAGACAGTGTTTACAAAGCCAGGGAACAGGTTTCAGTATGAAAGAAATTCTCCTAGCCAAATGATGGAACCATAAGGAAATTATTCTGATGAATATGAAACATGTTAAGCATTATTTAGTTTTCATCATAAAAGAGTATAATGGGCTTTCATTTTACTACCATAGCTTTTGGAGCATACATTTCTCTAACAAATAACAAATGGGAAAGCAAGTTGGAATTAGGCATAAGGTAAAATGTCCATCCAAGCTGTGAGCTTGCTGTTGAATTGATGTTACTACTGAGTAAATGGAAACCAAAGGATGAGAGGAATAAAAACAGTATAAGGAAATTTGTAAACAGGTTTAGATGACACTCTTCTGGTCCCTGAGTTAGAACCAAGCAAGCCTTTCCCTTCAGAAACTAGGTAATCTTTCAACAAAAAGGCAAAATAGGATGAAAGCCGGTGGCAATACATTCAAAAAGAATAAGGAGGTGCTCACTCGCTTCTGATTTATATGACCACCAATACCAGACTTGCCTACTAATTGTCCTTATCGCTATAATAATTGTTATGATACTCTATAGCAATCATTATTTCACACACCTTCTTCCCGCTCTACAGTGTGCTAAGGCTATGAGAAGCATGGCTGAACACATTTCCATTTTGTGGTTTTGACTCTCATTTTCTCCTGAAAGTCACTAATTACCACAGAAGTCTCATGACGAAAAGTCAGATTTCTGACCTGAACTCCCCTGAGGTCAATGTACATACGTAAAGGAGTAGGGCAGGGTAATGCTCTTACATATAATCCAAAGTATTTTTCTTTTTTAAAAATTTATGTTTCCTCCCTGGAATCATCTTGCAATTAAGACTAGGCCAAGAGGATTAGGTTTATTGCCATAGATAACAGGCAGGCAGACATTGCCTAGGGAAAAAAAAAAAAGTCAATGCTTAGCTTTGAACTTAAAACTAAATGCCTCAGGTTGAGTTCTTTGGAAGCAGATGCTGAGACAGTTTAGCACGGGAGAAATTTATTCGGGATTCACACCTACGGCAAGGAGTGAGAGGATGTAGGACCAGGCAGAGGGAGAAGTGGAACTGCCATACAGGTCAGAGAAAGCCTTGGATAGGTCAACTTCTAGCGAACTGTGGTTGTAAAGCCCCCTCTGTGGTTTGTATGTTTTGTGACCCATGAAGGGAAAAGAAGCTCCCTGCAGCTGAGGCTGCTGCCGGCAGCCGAGGCTACAAATCTTTTCTCGAAGAATCTTGGCAGTGTATCTCTGAGTCAGGCACTGGCTTTGAGTAAAATCTCAACTGCAAAGTTTTCAGCCACATTTTCAAATGATAGAAAGGGGATTTCTTGAACATCCTAAAGCTGGGTTTTTACATGTCCACAACCTTGAATTAGAGGATTAATCTCAGAGTAAACCAAGAGTAGGGGGAATGCAAGCTTTAAAGTGAAGAAATTTACTGCACCACTGACAAACTCCTTCCAAGATTGGTGAGGGTATGAGAAAGGAAAGAGAGGATTTCATTATGATCTCTTGTGAAAACACTCAAAGTTTTTGGAGAATCTCTCAAAAACTTGCTGATGATTCTCTGCATCCTGACCTAGCCTGGAGATTCTGGCAGCCTCTGGGAGAATCCTGCTTTGTATGGCCTGGGATTAGTAGAGTTGTAATGGCTGAGAAAAGCCTAAGAGTTGGGCTCCAGGGCTTCCTTACTGGGAATTGTTCATACCAGCTTCTTCAGGGAAAGCAGATGAGACTTCTGTATTCTCTAGAGTTAGGAATCAGATATTTTGTGAGAAACAGTAGATATGAATAGACCTGGGGGTCAAAAGAAGGTCACTTACACAAGCAGAAGCAATATCCATAGTCATTAAGTTTAGGTATTAACACAATCTCTAAATGATGAAGGGAACTAAAATTAAATTAAGATCAAACAAATGAAATTAAATAAAGTTGAATAAAATAAAAAATTCAATTCCTTTTTTTTTCTAACCACATCTCTGGAGCTCAAGAGTGACAAAAGGCTAGTGGCTACTATATTGGACAAGTTATATACAGAACATTACCTTTATCACAGAATGTTCTATTGGACAGTGCTACTTGAGAGAAATGTGAGATTATTTCAAATATATATTTTTTACATTTTTAACATCTGAATTCTAATGTATCTTTTGATCATGTCATATGAAGAAATAATTTTTCAACCCTGTTTAGAGCTAGGAAGAAGAAAAAATTTTTTTTGAAAAATAGATTGTAGCAAGACCAATTTTGTCACTCTGCATGAAAACACCATACTCACTACAGCTCTTGTGTTTTCATCAATTTGCATTCTAATCCAAACATCATATATCTGAAAAATTCCTTGATGAATCAGTCTCTCCACAAAGCCCTCTCTTATAGAATGCATGATCATTAAGTGTTATCCATCATTTCTCCAATACCCAAAGCAATATAAAAGTAATTAAGTTTGTCTCAGAAGATTTTGTATCAGGCTTCTTTTACCTAGTATATTTTTGAGGTTCTTATACATTGCAGCAGGCATCAGTGCTTCATTTCTTTTTGTAGCTGAATAATATTCTATTGTATGGATATGTACATTTTGTTAATCCATTCATTTGTTGATGGACATTTTGGTTGTTTCCACCTTTTGGTTACTGGGGATAATGATGCAAACATTTCTTGTTATGAAGGTACTTTTTTAAATACCAGCTTTTAATTCTTTGGGGTATACACTATAGAAGTGAGATTACTGGTTCATATGATAATTCTATGTTTAATATTTGGAGGAACCATCAGACAGTTCTCCTCAGCTTTTGCAGCATTTTATATTCCAGCCACCAATGTATGAAGGTTCCACTTTGTCCACATCCTCACCAACACGTTATCTTCCATTTTTTGTTTGTTGTTTTTTTGTTTGTTTTTAATACATGCTAATTTAATGGGTATAAAATGGTTTTTATTTGTGTTTCCCTAAGCCCTAATAATGTTGAGTATCCTTTCGTTTGCTTGTTGCCCATTTATATATCTTCTTTGTAGAAAGGTCTATTTAAGTTTAAAACACTCATTTAACATGTGAGAAAATAGACACCAAATAGTTTAATTGTTGTGGTTATATAACAATAGAAATCATTATCAAATATTGATACTTAGCTCCCACCAAGAATATATATGAAGCTTTGTAATTTTTATTTCACTTTTTTTTCATAATAACTATGAAGTTTGTATGAAAGAATTTCTCATTTTACATATTTTACTCTCCACAAGGGTTAAGTAAAAGATTGGTTTAGAAATTGCTTTCTGATTCAAAACTCATTATTGGTAATATTTTGTTCATTTTTAGAATTGCTATCAAATTTTGGAGAGTTTTTATATAAATATTTTAAGAATTCAGGGATGTCCCCTTTTTTATTTTCAAAATTCCTAACCTTGACTGTTCATTGATTTTATAAACTCACTATGCAATTTGTAATCTATACCCTCATTGCAGAAGCATACTATGAGTTTTAAGCTCATGTTTATGAATTTCAATGTCTTCTAAAGGTAGTGATATTTTAATGAGTTATAATATATGTATAGTAAATTGTGTAAAGTTCACTAACTTTAAACCTTAAGCTAAATGTATCTTTATCACCCAACAATATTATCACCCAAATCAAGAAATAGAGCATTCTCAGTATCTCAGAGTGTTCTCTTTTGTCCATTCCCAGTCTAACTTCATCTTTCAGAGGTGACAACTGTTGTTAATTCTTTCATAAAATTTGTCTATCCCTAGTACAGTATATTATATACTATTTTCTGTCTAGATTTTTTCATTCAGCA
The DNA here is from genome assembly GCF_002837175.3 of Physeter macrocephalus. NCBI lineage: Eukaryota > Metazoa > Chordata > Mammalia > Artiodactyla > Physeteridae > Physeter > Physeter macrocephalus. The sequence continues at coordinate 98,031,492 of NC_041220.1, read as the reverse complement.
TAATATCTCAGAGATTCATTCAAGTTGTTGCATTAGTTTGTTCTTTTTTTACTGCTTTGCAGATTTCTATTTTATGTATGTATCTATTTTCTTGCTGATGATATCCAGGTTTTTCCAGTTATTAGTTGTTATAAATAAAACCATTTTTGGATGGACATATATACTTATTTCTCTTGGACTCTTAGGACTGAAATTGCTGTGTCATTTTTAGTTGTGATAAGCAACTTCTAAGATGGCCCACAATGATCTCCACTTCCTGGGGATCAACCTCTGTGAAATTTCTCCCTCTGGGACGTGGGATAGATTTACTGATTTACTCCTAAGAAACCTAATATGGTAGAAATAATGAGTTGTCACTTCTGAAATTAGGACATAAAAAGATTGGCTTCTGCCTGAAGTACACTTTCTTTCTCTCTCTTGGATTTCTAGAAGACATTTGAGCTAGCCCTATAAAAAGGCCCAACTGAGTGAGCTCAAAAGTAGATATTCTGAAGACTTTCAACAGTGGTGTGATCCTGGAAACAGCTCTTCTGAAGTCCACTGACAGACATGTGAGTAGGCTTCATGGATAATCTTCCCTCAGTCAAAATTTGAGATGATTGCAGGATGAGCTGATATTTCAGTGAGAGACCCTGACCAAGAAACAGCCAGCTAAACTTATTCTAACTTCATGATCTATGGAAACTGTGAGGTAAAAAATATTTATAGTTTTTGTCTTAATTAATATAATTTTAAAATATATGTTTAGTTTTAATAATTATTGAACATAAATTTTTAAGTGTTTGAATCATTTTATACTTCAATCAACAATGTATGAAAGTCCCAATTGTTCCACATCTTTGAAAACAGTTGGTATTGTCAGTCTTTTAAAGTTTAGTCATTGTGGTTAAATTATCATTTCTCTGAAGACTAGTGGTATGGAGCACATTTTTTATTCTTATTAGCTACTTGTATATTTTTGTTTATGAAGTGCCTGTAGAAATATGTTGACTGTTTCTATGTTAGCTTTATATTTTTCTTATCGATGTATCAAGCTTCTTTATATGTCATAGACCTATGTTATTTGTCTAATATATATTTTCTAAAATCTTCACATAGTCTGTGGCTTGCCTATTCCCTTTCCTAATGGTTTATTTTTGTGAAAAAGCAACTCTAATATCTCTGTCATAAATCACATGACTTTATTTTTTGACTCTGTTTATTAACTACCGTGCTTCATGAGTGTTTTGTCTATAATTGGACCATTACCACACTGTCTTAAATACTGCAGGATGCTTTAAGTCTTAAATAAAAATAGGCATCTTCAAATCTGTGTTTTTATTTAAGACTTTCTTAACTGTTTTGGTCCTTTTCATTTCCATATAAACCTTAGGATAGTCTTACAAATGTTCACACGCACACACACCTGCTAGGATTATGATTTGTATTGTATTGAAAGTATGGATCAGTTTGGACTTTACATTGTAAAAATATTGAGTTTTCCAATACATTAACTTTTATATCTCTCTATTTATTCAGTTGATTTAAATTCTTTCAATAATTTTGGAGTTTCTGGAGTAGATACCTTACACATATTAGATTTCTTCCTATATATTTTATATTATTTCTGCCCTCAATATATTATATTTTAATTTCAATTTTGCATTTGCTAGCATATAGAAATGTAGTGCAATTACTGCTATTAGATTTTTTGTAGATTCTTTGTGATTTTCCATGAACACATTTATGTCATCTATGAATAAGTACATTTTTCCTTTTGATTATTTCTTTCCATATTTTTCTTGTTGCTTTGCCTAGGACCCTTGTACAATATTTAAGAGGTTGTAATATTAGAATTATTTGGCTTTTTACCATCATGAAGAAGAAAATACTCATTATTTAACTAATAAGTATATTTCGTCAGCACATCAAAGATAGTATTCCACTACCTTCTGCCTTCTTTATTGCTGTGGAAAAGTTTGCTGTCAGTCCACTTGTCATTGCTCTATAAGTATTCTATCTTTACAAAGTTGTCTTTTCTTTTAAGGTTTGCACTTTCACTAAGATATATCAAGGTGTGAATTTTTTTAAGTATACGAGCTTTGGATTGATTGTGCTACCCAAACTTTAAGATTCTTGTTTTTACCAAAAAGTCCATGCTGTTTCTGGAAAATTCTCAGCAGTATATTCTTAACCTATTCCTTTCTTCTCTCAAATTCCCTTTATTATCTTCTTTCTTAACTCAAATATATAATAGTTTTTCATTCTACTTTCCATTTTAAAATTTTTGTCAGTTTTCTTATATAACAAAGAGATAAGCAGATGGTTATCTCTTCAGATTGGATTGCTGAAGACATTACTTTTTTCATCAAGTAAGGGTTTTTATGGGGAATTCTATTTTCACATAGTCATATCCTATATGAACTAAGTAGAAAGTCAAAATTATTATTGACTTAGGGATTAACTTATCAAGTAAGAAATAACAGTGAGACAGTTTCATGGCAAACAAATTGATATAATACAATGAATAAAGCAAATATTTACTAATGTTTTCAGAAATAACATAATTTTCTCATACTTAATCTAGTTCCCCAGTTTAAATAATATGTATAATATGTATGGGTTTATGTTTCCCAAGTTTATAATTTTACTACTAAACACTTTCATGAGCTTCAGACTCACATCCAAGGCCTGACGTTTATACTTCAAAGTTAAACCTTCCCAAAACAAAATTTCTGAATTCCCCCCAAAAAAGCCTATTCCTTCAGAATTAATCTTCATTTTATTATTGGCAAAATCACCCATCTAGTAACTCAGGTCAAGTTTTTAGATATTATTTTAAATTTTCCCTTTCCCTTACCCCCTACATCATCCCTCCACTACAGCCATGTTGGCTATACTCAAAAATTGCTCCTGAATTTAACATTTTTTCCAGTGTTCACTGCTACTCTTCTAGGCCAAACTACCATAAGAACATTCCTGAACTTCTGCAATAGCCCCTTTATTCTCCTTTTTTCATTTTTGTCCCATTTTAGTACCTCTTCTAGGAAAAAGCCAGGGTAATCCCTGAAAAAGATACATTAGTAATTTTTCCATTTCTTAAATGCTTCTACTGCCTTCTTACTTCAATTAGAATAAAATTCTACTGCTTTTCAGAGTCTTCAAGGCCCTGTTTGTCTATTCATCTCTCCAGTCCCCACTTATATCACTTCCTCCTCATTGAAGTCTTTTAATAACACTTGAGTTCTTGTTAAACCTTGAAAATACCAAGATTTTTCTTGCTAAAGCACTTCTTAAATTTTTAACTTCCTTTCCTCAATATTCTTCTTGCCACAGATATTTAAATCATTGTCTCTTTATCATCACTTTTTAAGGAAGTGCTTAAGCAGTGTCATGAAGACAGAGGAGACAGCCTGAATGGACTTTCACCATCCAAGTCCAAGGTAGTTTGAGCATCAAAAATAATGGAAATAATGGTTTATAAAATTCACGTGTCCATAAGAAAGAAAGAAAGAAAAAAGGAAAGAAAGAAAGAAAGAAAGAAAGAAAGAAAGAAAGAAAGAAAGAAAGAAAGAAAGGAAAGAAAGAAAGAAAGAAAAAAGGAAAGAAAGGTAATGCTTTTTTTGTAGTGGAATGCCAACTAGTAAATGTAGAAGAAACGGTGGAGTTAAAACATTTATCATTTTTCAACTATCAAAGGAATAATTAGTTGCATAAAGAATCAGAGATGGATGCTAAAGCTAGTGGTAAAAGTTTAATAAGGAAGAGGATATTTACATAATTTTAATATATTTTCCCACAAATTACTTATCAATACAAATGGTAAAAATAATGATGTTATAGTGAAGAAACCTAACAAACATAACCTTAATCAAGCTATCAAAGTTGACTTTACCAATAATGGGTCAAACCTATATCAGGTACTTTTTTATATGATGCACTAAGAAGAACATGGTAACAACAGTATGCATAATCTGAATGTCATCATGAGAAAACAGCAGACAAACTCAAACTGAGGAACATTCTACAAAAGCAAAACAAAACAAAATTGTTCTGTATTCTTCAAAAATGTTAATTTCATGTAATACATAGAAGTTTGAGAAACTGCTCCAGATTAAAGGAGATCAAACACACAGGTCAAAAAAGTGGTATCATGTCTACAGTTACTCTGAAATAGTCCAGATATGTGAATATTGGACTAATTGTGAATTTCAAAAAAATAATAATAATTTACTTTGGACTCAATTCCTCCAATTCTGCCTTGATTCATTTGAACCACATTTCCCACCTCCACATTGTATCTTACCTTTTTATGGATGGATTTCTGATAATTCAGTGGACCTAGTGCATGTTCTAAGAGAAATTTTTTCTTTATAAAATGATTGATTTGTCAAAGAGGTAAATAAAAAAATATCTATGCATCGCAGCCAAACATATGGCAAACACCTGAAAATAGGTCAAGAAAGTAATCACAAGTGGGACTATTGCTATAAGAACTTTAAAACTATCAGTATTACCTTTTGGCCTATAAAGATAATGAAGGCTAGGAAAACTCTACAGTAAATATCTTGATGATTTTTTATACAATTTTATAACCCTCTTCTGTTTATAACTTCAAAGAAACTGTTTTTGGACTTCACAATGTTTTTAATATTTTATCAGTTGTAAATGAAATTCAGCTTTTCTACTGAAATTGCTAAGAGGCTAGACTATAATCTTTGGAAGCAATGTTTATTACCTACATTGTACATCAACCAGTGCTAAAAGTTTGATTTAAAAAATATAACATAAAAAGTGATAGTTAAAATATTTAGTCATTGGAATCATTATTTTGTTGTTAAATTGCTGTGGAAAATATATAAGAAGATTAGAAAAATAAATGCCTACTGAATGTCATGCTGTTTTGTTTGTTAATACATATAAGACATAGTATATTATTTACTTAAAAAATGTTAATTAATCACCATCTATGTATAGGCTATGAGCTATTTGCTGGGAGTTGTGGGTACACACATATGACCTGGCATATGTAGGGGTTTCTAAGCTGAAGACAAGATTGCACTCTAGAGCCTGGAGGAAATAAGATGCTGTATCTTTATCCTTAAAAGGCATCTCCATTTTCCATTAGGAAATTCAGAATTTTAAAGAAGTTAGGCAAATTGGATAAATTCCTCTAGAGCACCATTCTTCTGTTTTCATAAAATTGTTGATGCATTAAGAGTGGGAAAATGAAGCCACATTTTTGTTTATATCATGCTATCAGGTTTGGCAAGATATAGCACATGGTTCTCTAACTGCTTTCCTTCTTCAATTTTTAGATCCAGACATTTTTTCACAGAAATTCAATCCTTATGTTCTTCATTCCTTTACATTTAACTCATCAACAAGTGGCTCTACATGAGATTTTGACATTCAACATAAATTTTATTATTTTTTCTTAAACATAGGAAGCTGTATTTTGCCAAGGGTAAACAAAAATATTTAACTTCGTTTGACTTCATCCAGTAATATACAGACTTGTGTGCTTATTTGTGTGTATGCTACTTTTGGTAAAACAGATTTCTTCCTCTGTTCTAAAAACTTTACTGGCATGATAACGAATGAAGAGGAAGGAAAGAAAGAATACACATGACATTCAGCATGAACAAATTAATCATCCTTGAATAAAATGTTGAGGGAATAATGAGTTTACACCACAAGAAGTAATGAATTCATTCCATAATTCTTCTTCCTCCAGTGTTTAAGTTGTATTCATTGGCACTAAATATTTTATAAACTAATGTTTCAGAAAAAGTAACATCTAATACTTACTAGAAACCATCTGTCATTTGTTTTGTACAATATGTATTATGTATTTCTTAATTTTTATATAATCTTGAGAATTAAGAACAATTATTTACATTATACAAATGAGAAATTTAAGGCATTGAAAGATTAAGTATCTTCCTCAATCACACACCTATAATTGAGTGACTAAAACAGGATTCATACCCTTTCCTCCTGATTGCAAAGTCTATGAATTTTAGCATACCTTATACTTTCTCATTCTATTTGGCATATAACCCACTATGACCTTCAAATTTTTTTAAAAGGAATAAATTAGTTTGATTTGTCTCAATCTTCATTGAACTTTTAGTTCACTTATATTAAAAATATGTCAAAGATCACCTGTTGGTAAAATTTTATGTTTCTTCACATGTTCATAAGTAGTTTGTGCATCAAAATGGGATTGATTTAGGTACTATTATTCAAAATCCTGGCTTTCACCTTTAAATATTATTCTTTGTCAATGATTAAGATCTTGAAATTAAATATAAATCCATTATTAAATTTATTAACAACATTTATAAGATCGTAAGTAACAAATGAACATTATTTGTAATGAGCCAAGGGAGTTAAGTTTATTAACAGTCCTCATCTAGAAGTTTCCATAAGAATTATATAAAAGGTGTTTTCCTACTAAATTCTTATTTAAATGTGGTTAAGCAACTGGACATAGAACTCATCCTGCTATTAAAGCTCAACTTAAGCCTTAAAAACCACTTCTGCTTTTCATTGCACAAACTTAAAGAATACATAATTTCATTGACTGTAGAAAACCTGAAGCAACTGTTCCTTGTAGAAAAGGAACATGAGTTGGGTAAATATGTAGACAATTTTTTTGCCAATTTTTCACAAGTGCATGAAAAACATTTTCCAAAAATGAAATGTTAGCTTTATTATTATATTAGAAAATCAGAAAGTGATTCTAAGATTCAAATAATCAGATATTTCACTGGTGATGATGATGATGATGATGATAATGATGATGCACTTATTGATATGCATGCACATGTGCTGACTATGGGACAGAGTTTACAACTAAAAGAAGACCAGGTTTAAAGTCCTCATGTAGGTTAAACAAATAGATGCATAGAAAGGATGACACAAATACAGTGTTTAGTCCTTCAGATCGACCCACAAGTTGCCAGCTGCTGCTGGATTCAAACGTTTTTCTTTGTGGCTGAATAACGCATTAGATAAAAGTTACATAAAGATAACTTTCAGTTAATCTCTGGAAAGATTATGTAAGAGAATGAAGCTACCCTAAAATAAGAAGTAGGACACTGAGAGCATATATCCCACCTCCCAGAATAGTTGTATCCTTTGACTACCTCCATATACTATTATACCACCAATTGCAATATATGTTCATGTTTGTTATGTCTGCTGGCTGTATCTGTCCATTTCTAAGAGGGAAGCATTGAGGTGTCCAACTATGATAATGGATTCATCTATTTCTCCTTGCAGCTGTATGAGTTTTTGCCTCAAATAGTTTGATGCTCCATTGTTAGGTGTACACACAGTAAGAATTGCTTACGTCTTCTTGGAGAATTGACCTTTTTACCACTATGTAGTACCCTTCCTTATCTCTGATAACTTTTCTTTAAATTAATAGAGCTACTCTGCTTTATTTTGATTAATACTAACCTGGTATATATTTTGCCATCTGTTTACTTTTAATCTATATGTGTCTTTATATTTAAAGTGAGTTTCCTGTAGGAAACATATAGTTGGGTCTTTTTTTTTTTTTTTTTTTTTTTTGTGGTACGCGGGCCTCTCACCGTTGTGGCCTCTCCCGCTGTGGAGCACAGGCTCCAGAAGCGCAGGCTTAGCGGCCATGGTTCACGGGCCCAGCCGCTCCGCGGCATGTGGGATCTTCCCGGACCGGGACACAAACCCGTGTCCCCTGCATTGGCAGGCGGATTCTCAACCACTGTGCCACCAGGGAAGCCCTTGGGTCATGTTTTTTGATCTACTCTGACAATATCTGTCTTTTAATTGGTGCGTTTAGATCATTAACATTCAAAGTGATGACTGATATACTTGGATTAATGTCTACTATATTCATTATTGTTTTGTACTTGTTGCTCTGGTTCTTTGGTCCTATTTTTGTCTTCTACTCTTTTTCTGCCTTTTGTGGTTTTAATTAAGCAATTTATTTTATTCCATGATTTTTTCCTGTCTTAACACATCAGTCATACTTTTTTTCACTTTTTTTAGTGTTTGCCCTACAGTTTGCAATATATGTTTATAACTAATCTAAGTTCACTTTCAAATAATAATATACCACTTCATGAGTAGTATGAGTACCTTATAATAACAAAATGATCTTAATTTCTTTCTCCAGTCTCTTGTAACACTGCTGTTATTCATTTCACTTATATATAAACATACTTAAACAGGTATATAAATATATATATGATATATACATAAGCATACATAATCAAATACAGTGTGGCTATTATTATTTTAACAAACTGTTACTTGTTAGATCAATTAAGAATAAGAAAAATTAAATTTTTAGTTATACCTTCACTTATTCTTTCTTCAATGTATTTTCTTTCTTTAGATAGATGGGAGTTTCTGACCTATATTATTAATTTTTTCTCTCTGAATAATTTGTTTTAGCACTTCTTGAAAGACAGGTCTATTTTCAACAAATCCCTCGATTTTTATTTGCCTTCAAAAAGCTTTATTTCTCCTTCACTTTTGAAGGATAATTTTGTAGAGTACAGAATTCAAAGCTGATTTTTTTTTTCTCAACACTTTAAATATTTTATTCCACTCTCTTCTTGCTTGCCTGTTTTTTGAGGAAATGTTAGATATAATTCTAATCTTTGCTCCTCTGTAAGTAAGGTGTTTTTTCTCTCTGACTTGTTTCAGAATTTTTTCTTTTTATCTTATTTTCTGTAATTTGAAAATTATATGCAGAGATGCAGTTCTTTGACATTTATACTGCTTGGAATTCTCTGAGCTTCCTGGATCTGTGGCTTAGCGTCTGACATTAATTTACAGAAATTCTCAGTCATTATTGTTTCAAATATTTCTGTCCCTTTCTCTCTTTCTTCTTCTTCTGGTATTCCCATTATATGTATGTTACATCTTTTGTAGTTGTCCCAGTCCTCAGATATTCTGTTCTGCTGTTTTTGAGGATTCTTTTGATTTATTCTCTATGTCAAAGATTCTTTCCTCAGCCATGTACACTCTACAAATATGTCCATCAAAGGCATTCTTCATTTCTGTTACAGTGTATTTTATCTCTATCATTTCATTTTGGTTCTTTGTTAGGATTTCCTTCTCCTCTGCTTATGTTGCCCATTTGTTCTTGCAGGTTGCCTACTTTATCCATTAGAGTTTTTAGCACATTAATGATGGTTGGTTTAAATTTCCATTCTGGTGATTCCAACATTGCTGCCATGTCCGGTTCTGATGTTTTCTCTGTCTCTTCAAATAGTATTTTTTGTCTTTTAGAATGCCTTGTAATTTTTATTGATAGCCAGACATGATGTATTATGTAAATAGGACTTTAATAATTTAATGGTGAAGTGTGGGGGGAGCAGAGCATTGTATAGTCCTATGATGAGGTCTCAGTCTTTTAGAGAGCTTATACTTTCTGGCTGTTTACTTTGCAGGTGTTTCTCAGTTTTTTTCTCCCTCATTTAGTGGGACAAGGTGGATACAGTGGTCTTAAGAGTTCGGTATTTTCCTTCCCTAGGTCATTTAAGCTCTAGTAATACCCTACGAGGTTAGACTTTGGCTACATAGCTTCCTCTGAGAGCAGACCTTGTTCAGAAGAACACAATTCTCTGGAATATTTCAAATTGGTTTCTTTTTCCCTCCCCATGTTGGAAACCTGAAGGACTTTTTGTCAGATATTTACTATGGAAACCTGGTAGAGCTCTTTGGGGGTAAATCTCATAATATTGTGGGTTCACTCCTATAACTGGGTCCCCCTGGAATTTTTAACTCTCTGACTCTCGTACTCAGACTCTATCATTTTATCTATTAACAGTACAGATTTTCCTACCCAACACTGGTTCCCATGGAAATTTCTGCTTGTGAGTTTCTAAATCATAACTGCCTATATTTGCTTCTCTGTCTCTCCAGTCCTGGGGACTGTGGCTTTCTCTGTGTCCTCTCCTCTCTTATTAATCCAAGAGAGTTGTTGATTTTCATCCTGTTCAGCTTTTTACTTGTTGTTGAGATGGAATGGAAACTTTCTCTCTCCTTACATGCAGAACTAGTAACCAAAGTCTAGATTTCACTTATATATCTCTTTAATAAGACTATGATCTTCCAAAGGACAATGACTCTGTTTTATTCAACTCTGTATCCTTCAAGGCTCATGGAAGGCTACCACCTTATAAAAGTCTTGTGAATTAAGAATTATATTTAATTATAATTAAAGTATTAAAGTTGTTTAATCATAATTGTGCCTTTTTCCTTCTACTCATCACACATTATGAGATCAATTTCAATAGGACCTGTCTGGGATGCAGCTGAAACTTTACTCTTTGAATGGTATGTAAGAATTGATGGACAAGAAACACTCTAGAGTATAAGGATTTCCAAAAATCAACTCTTCCAGAAAAGCAACAAAAACACTGGCAAAAGTGTCAAAATTATGGTTGGCCTCTTGAATATGGTATGCCAGGATAAAATGGAATGGCATCTTTAAAGTTCTGAAAAATATTCTCAATATTGAATTCTGTATCTAGTGAAAATATACTATAAATATGATGGTGGAAATACTTTTCTAGATCAATGAATATTGAGTGAATTTGTCACCAGTGAACAACTTGAGCATTGTCATAGTAAATACAATTCATTGTATAAAACAAGAGTGTGTAAGCCTGTAAATAGGTAAATAAAATTAATGTAAAAATAAATATGCTGGAAAGGAACACTCTTTCTGACAGAATAATATCAATTAAAATAGGAGTCCTGATGAATCAGAAAATCATCACTTGATGCTAAAATTTGTTGGTGAAAGATTGATGAGAAGGAGGATAATTCATAGTTTTGCAATTTTCATGGATTTCTTATTAATACGATGAGAAAAACAGTATCTATACAGTGGAGAAAGTTTTCAGATACCACATTAACTACATTATCAAATTTGTTACTACCAATATGGGAACAAATCAATCTTGTGCCTCCTGAAATTATGTTGAGAAGAAAACATAACTTCTGTGGCATTTCTGCCAAAAATTCATTACTTGAATCTCATCCTGAGAAAACATCAGACAAGCTTAAAATGCAAGACATTCCATAAAATGACAAACTTTTAATCTTAAAGAATATCAAGGTGATGAAAAATAAAGGATGAGGAAATAATCCAGATTAAAATAAATTAATAAGACATTACAGCCAAATGAAATGCGTGATCCCAGATTATATTCTAAAAAGGGGGGAAATAGCTATACATCGGCAAAGTATGAGACATTTGAATATAAACTGTTGGATAGTTAAGAGTATTTTTTCAATGCTAGATTTCCTAATTTTAAGAAGTTAATTATTTTTTTAAAGAGAATGTTCTGTTCTCAGAAAATGCTTAACTATTAAAGGGTGAAGGAGTGCAATTTCTCAAATTTACTCCCAGTTGTTTACACACACACACACACACACACACACACACACACAGGTTTACAATATGCATCTTAAACTTCCCCACTCTACTGTCAAAAGAGATCATACAACCTCATAAATAATGTAAAATCCAGCAACAGTGCACATTAACTTCCCTGTCACATTCTTTATATTCTGCTAATGATTTTATGCATTTTATTTCTACACATCTTATAAACTGTATAGTTCTTCAACATTATTTTTGTTTTAAACAGCCAATTTTTTAAAGGATATTAAAATTCAAAAGAAAATATTTTATATCTACCATCACATTTTATATTTTGGTGCTCTTCTTTGATTTGTGTTGATCAGAGTTTCCATCATGTAGTATTTTCTCTCAATCTCAAGACTTTAACATTTTCCACAGAGCAGCTGGTGATAAAATCCTTTGGCTTTTGCTTGTCTAAAAAGTTCTTCATTTCATTTTAAATTTTAAAGCTCATTTTTTTCTGTATATAAAAAATTTAGGTTATTTATTTTCTTTCAATACTTATAATAAGTCTCTGACTTCCATTTATTCCAATGAAAAGTTAACCATCATTCTTATTGCTGTTGTCCTATGTAATGGTTCTCCACACCTTATGGCTTTTCAGATTTTTCTCTTTATCAGTGGTTAAGATGTGCTTGGTGTGGTTTTCTTGTGTTTATTCTGTTTAGGTTTTACTGAGCTTCTTGGATCTCTGAATTTGTTAGTTTTATTCAAATTTGAAAATAAATTTATCCATAATTTCTTCAAATAATTATTTGGTACTCTCTCCCACATGCCATTTTACCCTGGGACTCCAGTTACATCATATTTGACTACCCAGTATCTTTCCGCAGGTACTGAGTTTCATTCACTATTCTCCATCATTTTTTTCTCTCTCTTTCTAAAAATACCTTATAATATGTTTTGTCTTCTTGTTCACTGATCTTCTCTTTAGTACTGTTTTATTTGTTTTTAAGCCCATTCTATGAATTTGCCTAAAAAACAATCTGATACTGTACTTTCAGCTCTGGAAGTTAAATTTGCTGATTTCTATAGTTGCAGTTTCTCTTCTTGCTATATGTTTTCCATAATTCTTGAATATATTTATAATAACAAAGTCCCTTCTTTGTAATTCCTTTTCCTCTGTCATTTCTAGTTCTGTATCTATGACTACTTTCTATCCTATGGTTCACACTTCTTTATTAGTTTAGTATTTGTGGGCTGGATTCCAGGCAGTATGTTTGTTATATTCTTGAATACTAGTGTTATGTTGTGCCTTTAAAGCCTGTTGAACGTTTGTTCTATTTTTTTTGGTGGGTGGGAGATTCTTAAGTTACTTGCCAGTCACCCTGATTCTTATGAAGTTTGATTTTAAACTTAATCAAGATGCTTCTAGCATAACTTTTATCTCCTACTACTTTAGACTTACTACTAAGGTGTGATCCTCTGAGATCCCTACTGAATTATCTGAATGCTAAGTAAAGTTTCTCTACTATAGCTGGCTGGAATTCCAATGTCTTCCAGCGCTGTATGTGTTCTGAGGATTTTTAGCTAATATTTGCTTGATAGTTTTTTGTTGGTTTTGCCCAGTCCTGTGACATTTCTCTATGCATATGTAGTTTAAAATTCAGACAGACTCAACTGCAGAGTTTTGAAACTCTTTCTCTGAGTAGCTCCTTCATCTCCAGTGCACTGTCCCACAAATTCTAACCCTGTTGGTTTCTCTGAACTCCCTGTTTCCTCAGCTCGGTGAAATACCTTTTCATCATCTCTGTGGTTCTCCCCTCCATGCACAGCAGTATGGAGATGCATTTCCAAGAAAAACACAAGCTTTATTTATCTATTTATTTATTTCTTTTTTTGACTGTGCTGAGCAGCTTGTGGGATCTTAGTTCCCCAGCCAGGGATCGAACCTGTGCCCCCTGCAGTGGAAACACAGACTCTTAACCACTGGACCTCCAGAAGCAATCCTGAAGAAAAAAAAACAAAGCAGGAGGCATAACTCTCCCAGACTTCAGACAATAATACAAAGCTACAGCAATCAAAACAGTGTGGTATTAGTACAAAAACAGACATATAGATCAATGGAACAGAATAGAGAGCCCAGAAATAAACCCACACACCTACAGTCAATTAATCTTCAACAAAGGGGGCAAGAATATAAAATGGGGAAAATGATGCTCTTCAGCAAGTGATGCTGGGAAAGTTGGACCACTGCATGTAAATCAATGAAGTTAGAACACACCCTCACACCATGTGCAAAAATAAACTCAAAATGGCTTAAAGACTTAAACATAAGACACGACAACATAAAATTCCTAGAAGAGAGCATAGGCAAAACATTCTCTGACATAAATCATACCAATGTTTTCTTAAGTCAGTCTCACAAGGTAATAGAAAGAAAAACAAAAGTAAACAAATGGGACCTTATCAAACTTACAAGCTTTTGCACAAGAACCTACAGTATGGGAGAAAATATTTGCAGATGATGCGACAGACAAGGGCTTAATCTCCAAAATATACAAACAGCTTACACAACTCAACAACAAAAAGCAAACAACCCAATCCAATTGATAAATGGGCAGAAGACCTTAATAAACATTTCTCCAAAGACATACAGATGGCCAATAGGCACATGAAAAGGTGCTCAACATCACTAATTATTAGCGAAATGCAAATCAAAACTACAATGAGGTACCACCTCACACTGGTCAGAATGGCCATCATTAAGAAGTCTACAAATAACGAATGCTGGAGAGGGTGTGGAGAAAAGGGAAACCTCCTACACTGTTGGTGGGAATTTAAGTTGGTGAAGTTACTATGGGAAACAGTGTGGAGGTTCCTCAGAAAACTAAAAATAGAATTACCATATGATCCAGCAATCCCACTCCTGGGCATATACCTGGACAAAGTTATAATTCAAAAAGATACAGGCACCTCTATGTTCATGGCAACAGTATTCACAATAGCCAAAACATGGAAACAACCTAAATGTCCATTAATAGATGAATGGATAAAGAACATGTGGTACATAGATACAGTAGAATACTACTTGGCCATTAAAAAGAACAAAATAATGCCATTTGCAGCAACATAGATGCAACTAGAGATTATCATAATAAGTGAAGTAAGTCAGAAAGAGAAAAACAAATGCCATAAGATGTCACTTACTTGTGGAATCTAAAATATGGCACAAATGAACCTATCTACAAAATAGAAACAGACTCACAGACATTGAGAACAGATTTGTGGTTGCCAAGGGGGAGGGGGTTGGGGGAGGGAAGGACTGGGAGTTTGGGGTTAGCAGATGTAAACTATCATACATAGGATGGATAAGCAAAAAGGTCCTACTGTATAACACAGGGAACTATATTCGATATTCTGTGATAAACTATAATGGAAAAGAATATAAAAAAAAGAATGTCTATATGTGTATAATTGAGTCACCTTGCTGGCACAGCAGAGATTGGCACAGCATTGTATATCAACTATACTTCAATAAAAAAATTAAAAAAAGAAAAAGACAAGCTTTCTTATTCGTTCCCCTTCTCTCAGGTTGCCAGTCTTTTGTTGACTATTGTCTGTCGGCAGTCTGAGCATGAACACTGTGGTCCCTCATATGTAGAAGACTCCAAATATTTGCTGTTGGAGTCTGTTGCCTAATATTTGGCCTCTGCTTGATACTTTAAACTCAATATACTATTTAATGTATTAAAAATAAGCTTCCTCTTTCAGCACCTTCAAATTTTGTTTAATGCCACGTTTATTTGTAAACATAGAGCATGATTTTAAAATAAAAGTCAGTTTATATTTATATAATTTATTGTTTAATAAAAAAGCATCCTTTTATTCTTATAAAAATAAAGAAGAGTATTCTTAGCTAAGAAGAGCACATGGAATTTTGAAGACTGCCTATTTTCTGGACTGCCATTGGGATTGTGCAGATTGTATTAATTTACTTCGTATTTCTCAGCTTCACATATGTCATGGTTGAATGGAATTTTTGAACTCATAACAATCTGTCAAATGTCCTTCTCCTCTGAATTTATATAGTGAAATGAGCTTGTTGTGCATCCTTGGATTAAAGGAGAAGAGAATGGATGGTTAAATTGCTAAATTCCTCAAGTTCTCAAATGCAATGCCATTCATTGTAGCTATTCTTCTAGCTCATTGTTGCACTTTTTGATATTTTGAAATGTAAGTATCTCTGAAAATTTCAAGTTGTTATCAGGACATTCTTCTTACTTTTACTACACCTGAACTGGAGTGTTACATATGCATGGTACATTTAGGATTTGCCAAAATTATCTATAAGTATTACAGGTCCTTGACATTATCAAGCTCAAGTGTTTAAATATGTTCTGCATTCTGTCATGGTGTAAAGATCAGTTTGAATTTCTACCTTTTTATCTACAGATGTCCAACTTAGCTGTATATAAGACTATATATATATATATATGTATATATATATATATGGCTTAAAGACTTAAACATAAGACACGACAACATAAAATTCCTAGAAGAGAGCATAGGCAAAACATTCTCTGACATAAATCATACCAATGTTTTCTTAAGTCAGTCTCACAAGGTAATAGAAAGAAAAACAAAAGTAAACAAATGGGACCTTATCAAACTTACAAGCTTTTGCACAGCAAAGGAAACCATAAAAAAAAAAAAAAAAGAACCTACAGTATGGGAGAAAATATTTGCAGATGATGCGACAGACAAGGGCTTAACCTCCAAAATATACAAACAGCTTACACAACTCAACAACAAAAAGCAAACAACCCAATCCAATTGATAAATGGGCAGAAGACCTTAATAAACATTTCTCCAAAGACATACAGATGGCCAATAGGCACATGAAAAGGTGCTCAACATCACTAATTATTAGCGAAATGCAAATCAAAACTACAATGAGGTACCACCTCACACTGGTCAGAATGGCCATCATTAAGAAGTCTACAAATAACGAATGCTGGAGAGGGTGTGGAGAAAAGGGAAACCTCCTACACTGTTGGTGGGAATTTAAGTTGGTGAAGTTACTATGGGAAACAGTGTGGAGGTTCCTCAGAAAACTAAAAATAGAATTACCATATGATCCAGCAATCCCACTCCTGGGCATATACCTGGACAAAGTTATAATTCAAAAAGATACAGGCACCTCTATGTTCATGGCAACAGTATTCACAATAGCCAAAACATGGAAACAACCTAAATGTCCATTAATAGATGAATGGATAAAGAACATGTGGTACATAGATACAGTAGAATACTACTTGGCCATTAAAAAGAACAAAATAATGCCATTTGCAGCAACATAGATGCAACTAGAGATTATCATAATAAGTGAAGTAAGTCAGAAAGAGAAAAACAAATGCCATAAGATGTCACTTACTTGTGGAATCTAAAATATGGCACAAATGAACCTATCTACAAAATAGAAACAGACTCACAGACATTGAGAACAGATTTGTGGTTGCCAAGGGGGAGGGGGTTGGGGGAGGGAAGGACTGGGAGTTTGGGGTTAGCAGATGTAAACTATCATACATAGGATGGATAAGCAAAAAGGTCCTACTGTATAACACAGGGAACTATATTCGATATTCTGTGATAAACTATAATGGAAAAGAATATAAAAAAAAGAATGTCTATATGTGTATAATTGAGTCACCTTGCTGGCACAGCAGAGATTGGCACAGCATTGTATATCAACTATACTTCAATAAAAAAATTAAAAAAAGAAAAAGACAAGCTTTCTTATTCGTTCCCCTTCTCTCAGGTTGCCAGTCTTTTGTTGACTATTGTCTGTCGGCAGTCTGAGCATGAACACTGTGGTCCCTCATATGTAGAAGACTCCAAATATTTGCTGTTGGAGTCTGTTGCCTAATATTTGGCCTCTGCTTGATACTTTAAACTCAATATACTATTTAATGTATTAAAAATAAGCTTCCTCTTTCAGCACCTTCAAATTTTGTTTAATGCCACGTTTATTTGTAAACATAGAGCATGATTTTAAAATAAAAGTCAGTTTATATTTATATAATTTATTGTTTAATAAAAAAGCATCCTTTTATTCTTATAAAAATAAAGAAGAGTATTCTTAGCTAAGAAGAGCACATGGAATTTTGAAGACTGCCTATTTTCTGGACTGCCATTGGGATTGTGCAGATTGTATTAATTTACTTCGTATTTCTCAGCTTCACATATGTCATGGTTGAATGGAATTTTTGAACTCATAACAATCTGTCAAATGTCCTTCTCCTCTGAATTTATATAGTGAAATGAGCTTGTTGTGCATCCTTGGATTAAAGGAGAAGAGAATGGATGGTTAAATTGCTAAATTCCTCAAGTTCTCAAATGCAATGCCATTCATTGTAGCTATTCTTCTAGCTCATTGTTGCACTTTTTGATATTTTGAAATGTAAGTATCTCTGAAAATTTCAAGTTGTTATCAGGACATTCTTCTTACTTTTACTACACCTGAACTGGAGTGTTACATATGCATGGTACATTTAGGATTTGCCAAAATTATCTATAAGTATTACAGGTCCTTGACATTATCAAGCTCAAGTGTTTAAATATGTTCTGCATTCTGTCATGGTGTAAAGATCAGTTTGAATTTCTACCTTTTTATCTACAGATGTCCAACTTAGCTGTATATAAGACTATATATATATATATATATGTATATATATATATATATATAAACTGTTTAAATTATATAGCTTCCCTAAATATCAGACATTTATGGAAGATATGGCAGGAGGTTTTATTGTGACTTAAATAATAATCTTTTCCCTCCTCACTAATGCCAGACTTAACTCAGAATGTGACCTTATTTATTTCTATAAAGGAATAGAATATTTGAAGCTGTAATTAGTTAGGGATATTGAGATCAAATAATCCTGGATTTAAGGTGTGCCATGGATAGACACAGAGAGGAGAAAGCTATGTGAATATGAAGCAGAGATTAGAATTAAGCAACAAAAGCCAAGGAACCCCTGGGATAAATAGAAGTTGTAAGAGGCAAGAAAGTATTCTTTTTTAGAGACTTCAGAAGAGCATGGCTCTGCTGACACTTTGATTTTGAACTTCTAGCCTCCAGAACTAAAAGAGTAAATTTCTCTTGTTTTATGCCACCAAATTGTGGTAATGTGTTATGGAAGCCTAGGAAACTCATATATGTATGTTTTTTTAAATAAAATATTTCAAGGAATGGGAAGGAATAAATTAGGAGTATGGGATTAACAGATACACACCACTATATATAAAATAGATAAACAAAAGGATTTACTGTATAACACAGGGAACTATACTCAGTATCTTGTAATAACCTATAATAGAAAAGAGTCTGGAAAGAATATATATAACAAAATCACTTTGCTATATATCTGAAACTAACACAATATTGTAAATCAACTATAAATCAATAAAATATAAATAATTAATAAAAATAATTTTTAAATTCATATGTCATATTAACTATACATCTTTAAGAATCACTTACAAAACACAATTCTGATGACAAAAACATAGAAATTATATGAGTAGTCTTAAAGATAGAATTAACTAAAACAATAGAATACGTTGTACACTTAAATTTTGACCACATAATTTGATGCTGGGTTTTGATAACTGCTTGATGTCTGGCTGATTCCACAGTTGAGGCGACCATGGTAAACCTAAAAAAATGTTGAGATTGCCAATTACCTTTAACTCTTGGTTCTTCCCTAAAATGTCTTATGATCACAACTCCAATTACAGGCAATTTTAAAATGGAATTTTTCTGTGTGGGCATTTTATGGGTGAGAGAGAGGCTTTTCTACTTTTCCCAGCTTTCCAAGAATACAGAACTCTATAATTGACCCAATCAACCTGGAAATGACTACATCATATACTCTGGCTAAGTGCAGACTTATATGAAACTAATTGAAGAAGAAACTAGATTTTGGTACCACCTCATTATCTGCAGTGAAGTGACCACCATCTAGTAGGATAACATTACTTAAATTGTGAGTTCCACAAGAAAATAATAGGTATTTCCTCCAATAAATTGTTCTGTGGTGAAAAATATATAGTTAAATTTAAATGTGTTTCTTTAAGAAATCGTTATAGTCTTTAGGAAACTAGTATGTATTATGAATCTTTATTTAGAAAACTACACACGATTTCTCAAACTTATTTGCCCTTTTAACCCTATTGTCATAGAGTAGAGTATCTATAGCAACTGCAAGGATGTGTGCTATGGGGAGTATAGTTTGAAATTAGCTCTCTAATGATTGGTGGCATCATGGACTTTTATAGTCATAATGACAATATTTACTCTAAATACTTTCTTACTCTTTTGTAATACATAATATTAACTTACATTAATAGTTTCTTTGTTTCAGGAACTGTTCTAGACTTTTTTTTTTTTTTTTTTTTTTG